>NW_004444006.1:3310887-3370342 GCF_000243295.1 Trichechus manatus latirostris | reverse complement strand
AACAACTTGGAAAAGGAGAGTGAGAATGGTTGCAGAACTCTAATAATGTAATCAGTGCCACTAACTTGTACATGTAGAAACTGTTGATTGGTGCATATTTTGCTGTGTGTATTCTCAACAACAACAAGAAAAAATTAAATAAATTTTAAAAAGAAAAGTAAGATCTTTTACAGGAAAGTAACATTAATCATGTTTTATGATATGGCTCAACTATAAATAGTATTTAGATAGTCACAATAATGTAAATACTGAATATGGAAGTAGCCAAAATTACAATAAAAGTATATTGGGACTATGTGGGAAGTATGTATATTAAGATGGTGATGGTGGTATGGTAAGGGGACAGGGAATGGAAAGAGAGCTAAATCCTTATGTTCCCTATGGGGAAGTTAATAGATAATTACCAAAACTGAAAAATTAAGAAAGAGCAATATATCCAATTTGTTTAGAGATGTTAGAGCTATGGAAATAAACACTAGGCGAGTCAGCTTAGAGGTAAAAGTGGTTGCTTCTGGGGAAGGGGAAGTAGGGCTGGGGACCACTGCTTATCTTAACCAACTGTATAGAACTAGATGATTACTTGATTTAAAAAATAAAACTTTAATAAAAAAGATCATGACCTTGACATGCTTCTTAAATGATCATTTGGGCATCATGAATGTGATACTACATTCAAGTTTCCAGGCTCTGTTTCCTGTCTTTAGACTCTGATTCTTTACAGAACTGCATAAATTTCTGTTAAACAAGAGAAAGTTTAAAGGAAACCAGTAGTCAGAGTTGATGTGAAGATACAAATTAAATGAGGTATAATAAGGAGGCTCACACTCTGCTTGGCAAATAGTGTGTGCCCAACAAATAGGAGTTCCTTCTCCTTCCCTATCAATCCCACAACTATCTTGATGCAGCATTTTTGACCTGAGGATTGATAGTGACTCTTTTTATTTATTTATTTATTCATTCATTCATTATTGTACTTTAGATGGTTTACAGAACAAATATTTTCTCATTGAACAGTTAGTACACACATTGTTTTATGACAATGGTTAACAACACCACGACATGTCAACACTGTCCCTTCTCGAACCTGGGTTCCCTATTATCAGCTTTCCTGTCCCCTCCTGCCTTCTAGTCCTTGTCCCTGGGCTGTTGTGCCCCCTTAGTCTCATTTTGTTTTATGGGGCTGTCTAATCTTTGGCTGAAGGGTGAACCTTGGGAGTGACTTCATTACTGAGCTAAAAGGGTGTCCAGGGGCCATAGTCTGGGGGTTTCTCCAGTCTCTGTCAGACCAGTACGTCTGGTCTTTTTTTTTTTTTATTGTACTTCAGGTGAAGGCTTACAGAACTCGCATGAAACAGTAGTACACATATTGTTTTATGACATTGGTTAACAACCCCACAACATGTCAACCCTCTCCCTTCTTGACCTTTTTTTTTTTTTTGGTGAAAATATACATAGCCAAAGATACACCATTTTAAAAATTTCTACATGCACAGTTCAGTGACATCGACTACGCTGTTCCAATTGTGCTGCTATTCTCACTTTAGATGAAGGCTTACAGGAGAAAATAGTTTCTCATTTAACAGTTAGTATGTTGCCCTCTGACAATGGTTAACAACCTCACAACACATCAACACTATCCTTACTCAACCTTGGGTTCCCTGTCACCAGCCTTCCTGTCCCCTCTGCCTTCTGGCCCTTGTCCCTGGACTGCTGTGCCTCATTAGTCCCATTTGGTTTTATGGGGCTGTCCACTCCCCGGCTGAACAGTGAACCTCAGAAATGACTTCACCATTGAGCTAAAAGGGTGTCTGGGGGCCATACTCTCGGGGTTTCTCCAGTCTCCTTTAGGCCAGTAAATCTGGTCTTTTTTTGTGAGTTAGAATTTTGTTCTACATCCTTCTCCAGCTCTGTCCAGGACCCTCTGTTGTGATTCCTGTCAGAGCAGTCAGTGGTGGTAGTAGGGCACCATCGAGTTGTACTGGACTCAGTCTGGTGAAGGCCGTGGTAGTTGTGGTCCATTAGTCCTTTAGACTAATCTAGTATCTTGTTTGCTTCATTCTCCCTTGCTCCCGAAGAGGTGAGACCAGTGGATTATCTTAGATGGCTGCTCACAGGCTTCTAAGACCCCAGACGCTACTCACCAAGGTAGAATGTAGAACATTTTCTTTATAAACTGTGTTATGCCAATTGAACTAGATGTTTCCTGACACCATGGTCTCCATGGCCCTCAGCCTAGCAATTCAGTCCCTCAGGGAGTTGGATGTGTCTATGGAGCTTCCATGACCTTGCCTTGTACAAGTTGTGCTGGCTTCCCCTGTATTGTGTACTCTCTTACCCTTCACCAAAGTTACTACTTACCTATTGTCTATTTAGTGTTCCCCCCCGCCATGCCTCCTATCCCTCCTATCCCTCGTAACCAACAAAGATTGTTTCTTTTTGTGTGTAAACCTTTTCATGAGTTTTTACAGTAGTGGTCTCATACAGTATTTGTCCTTTTGTAATTGACATATTTCACTCAGCATAATGTCCTCCAGTTTCATCCATGTTATGAGATGCTTCATAGATTCATCATTGTTCTTTATCATTGCATAATACTCCATTGTATGTATGTATCATAGTTTGTTTATCCATTCATCTGTTGAGGGGCATCTAGGTTGTTTCCATCTTTTTTCTATTGTGAACAATGCTGCAGTGAACATAGATGTGCATATGTCTATTCGTGTGAAGGCTTGATAGTGACTCTTGATTAGAGCCTCTGATACATTTGGCACTAGAAGTCGAATTGAAGCTGGAATGAAAGTTCTTTTTGGGATGTTGGGATGTCCCAGAAGTAGTAGGCTCAAGTAGTTATTGCTGGTTGACTTTAGTGAAATTAGATGTAATTGGACTCAAGAAGGAATGGAACATCTGAATAGACCTATAACAGGTAAAGGCATTGAATAAGTAATCAATACAACTTCTCAAAAAGGAAGGCTCAGGACCAGATGGCTTCCCTGGTAAATTCTACCAAATATTTAGTATGAGTTAACATCAATCCTTCACAAACTCCTCCACAAAAAAAAGAGAAGAAGAGAGAAGCTTCCCAACTCATTCTATGCGGCCAGTGTTACTTTAATACCAAAACCAAACAAAGATATCACAACAACAACAAGGCTAGAGACCAATATCCCTTATGAATATAGACATGAAACTCCATAACAGAATACTAGCAAACTGAATCCGGGAGCATAAAAAAGGATTACATGCCATGAAAAAGTAAAATTTACTCCAGAAGTCCAAGGTTACTCTGATATCTGAAAATCAATAAATGTAATATACTACATTAATATAATAAAGGTCAAAAACACATGATCATGTCAATAGATGCAGAAAGAGCATTTGGCAAAATCCAACGTCCTTTAAAGATAAAAACACTGAACAAACTACGACTAGACGAGAACATCCTTAACCTGATAAAGGACACCTATGGAAAACCCACAGCAAATATCATAGTTAATTTTGAAAGACTGAAAACTTTCTGCCAAAGTTCAGGAAAAAGACAAGCATGTATGCTCATGCCACTTCTGTTTAACATTGTACTTGAGGTTGGTTCTAGCTAGGACAAATAGACAAGAAAAAGAAATAAAAGGCATCCACACTGGAAATGAAGAAGTAAAACTATCTCTATTTGGAGATGACATCATCTTGTATATTGAAATTTCTAAGGAATCCACATACACACACACACACACACACACACACAAAACACCTGTTGCAAGATACAAGATCAATATACAAAAATCAGTTATATATCTATACACTAGCAGTGAATAATCTGAAAAATAAATTAAGGAAACAATCCCATTTACAATAGCATCAAAAGGAATAAAATGTTTAGAAATAAATTTAACAAAATTAGTACCAGACTTTACACTAAAAATTAAAAACATTGTGAAAAATATTAGACTTAAATAAATGGAAAGACATCCCACGTTCATGGATTGAAAGACTTAAGATTGTTAAGATGGCAATATTTATCAAATTGATTCTCATCAAACTGATTCAGTGAAATCCCTATCAAAATCCCAGCTAACTATTTTTCAGAAATTGACAAGCTGATCCTAAAATTTGTATGGAAATGAAAAGGATCCAGAATTGGCAAGTCGCTATTGACAAAGACTCACATTTCTTAATTTCAAAAGTTTATACAAAGCTACAGTAATCAAGAGAGTGTGGTGCTGACTTAAGGATAGACGTATAGATCAATGGAATAGAACTGAGAGTCCAGAAATAATCCTGTACCTTTATAGATAACAAGGATGCCAAAACAATTCAATGGGGGAAAGAATAGTTTTTTGAACAAATAGGAGAAAGTATTGCCAAATCTAGTCTTCAGAATATATAAAGAACTCTAACTCATCAAAAAAAAGATAAACCTAATGAAAAAATGTTCAAAGGAATTGAATAAACATTTTCCCCCGAGATATACAGACAGCCAATAAGCACATGAAAAGTTGCTCAACATCATTAGTCATTAGGGAGATGCAAATTAAACCACAGTGAGATACCACTTCACATCCACTAGGCTGGCTATTAAAGAAAACACACACATGCACACACACACACACACACACACACACACACACAGAGATAATAACAAGCATTGTCAAGGATGTGTAGGAATTAGAGCCCTCATACATTGGTTCCTCAACAAGTTAAACACAGAGCTACCATGTTGTTGTTGTTAGGTGCCGTTGAGTTGGTTCCGACTCACAGCAACCCTAGGTATAACAGAATGAAACACTACACCGTCCTGCACCATCCTCACAATCGTTGTTATACTTGAGCCAATTGTTGCAGCCACTATGTCAATCCATCTCGTTAAGAGTCTTCCTCTTTTTCTTGACCCTCTACTTTACCAAGCATGATGTCCTTCTCCAGGGACTGATCCCTCCTGATAACACGTCCAGAGTATGTGAGATGAAGTCTTGCCTTGCTTCTAATGAGCATTCTGGCTGTACTTTTTCAAAGACAGATTTGTTCATTCTTCTGGCAGCCCATGATATATTCAGTATTCTTCGCCAACACCATAGTTCAAAGGCATCAATTCTTCTTTGATCTTCCTTATTCATTGTCCAGCTTTTGGATGCATATGAGGCAATTGAAAACAGCATGGCTTGGGTCAGGCGAACCTTAGTCCTTAAAGTGACATCTTTGCTTTTTAACACTTTAAAGAGGTCTTTTGCAGCAGATTTGCCCAATGCAATGCATCGTTTGATTTCTTGACTGCTGCTTCCATGGGCATTGATAGTTGATCCAAGTAAAATGAAATCATTAACAACTTTAATCTTTTCTCCATTTATCATGATGTTCCTTATTGGTCCAGTTGTGAGGAGTTTTATTTTCTTTATGTTTGAGGTGTAACCCATACTGAAGGCTGTAGTCTTTAATCTTCATCAGTGCTTCAGGTCTCCATTTTCAGCAAGCAAGGCTGTCATCTGCATAACGCAGGTTGTTAATGAGTCTTTCTCCAATCCTGATGCCGTGTTCTTCTTCATATTGTCCAGCTTCTCAGATTATTTGCTCAGCATACAGATTGAGTAAGTATGGTGAAAGGATACAACTCTGACACACACCTTTTCTGACTTTAAACCACGCAGTATCCCCTTATTCTGTTCGAATGACTGCCTCTTGTTCTATGTACTGGTTCCTCATGAGCACAATTAAGTGTTCTGGAATTCCTATTCTTCGCAATGTTATCCATAATTGCTTATGATTTGCACAGTCGAATGCCTTTGCATAGTCAGTAAAACACAAGTAAATATCTTTCTGGTATTCTCTGCTTTCAGCCAAGATCCATCTGACCTCAGCAATGATATTCCTTGTTTCACATTCTCTTCTGAATCCAGCTTGAACTTCTGGCAGTTTCCTGTCAATGTACTGCTGCAACTGCTTTTGAATGATCTTGAGCAAAATTTTACTTGTTTGGAATGGGCACAAATATGGATCTCTTCCAGTTGGTTGGCCAGGTAGCTGTCTTCCAAATTTCTTGGCCTAGACGAGCTGCATCCGTTTGTTGAAACATCTCAATTGGTATTCTGTCAATGCCTGGAGCCTTGTTTTTCGTCAGTGCCTTCAGTGAAGCTTGGACTTCTTCCTTCAGTACCATCGGTTCTTGATCATGTGCTACCTCCTGAAATGGTTGAATGTTGATCAATTCTTTTTGGTACAGTGACTCTGTATATTCCTTCCATCTTCTTTTGATGCTTCCTTTGTCGTTTAGTATTTTCCCCACAGAATCCTTCAATATTACAACTCGAGGCTTGAAGTTTTTCTTTAGTTCTTTTGCTTGAGAAATGCTGAGCTAGCATATAACCTCGCTGTTTCACTCATAGGTATATGCCCAAACGCATTGAAAATAAATGTCCACACAAAATTTTGTACATGAATGTTCACAGCATCCTTCTTCATGTTGTTGCTGCTGTTTATTGCCATCAAGTCGATTCTAACTCATGGCCAGCCCCTGTATTACAGAGTAGAATTGCTCCATAGGGTTTTCAGTATACTTTTGGAAGCAGATCACCAGGCCTGTCTTCCGAGGCTCCTGGGGCGGGTTCGAACTGCCAACCTTTTGGCTAGTAGTTGAGTAGTTAACCATTTTTACTATACAGGGAACCTACCTTCTTCGTAATAGCCAATAAGTGGAAACAACCCAAATGTCCATCAACTGATGAATGTATAAACAAAATGTGGTATATTCATACAATCTAATATTATTTATTCATAAAAAGTAATGAAGTATAGATACATGCTACAATGTGGATGAAACTTGAAAACATTATGCTATGTTAAAGAAGCCAGAGACAAAACCATTTATATGAAATGTCCAGAATAGGCCAATCCATAGAGACAGAAAGTACATTTGTGTTTGCCACGGGCTTCGGGGTGCAGAGAATGGGGAATGACTTCTAATGGATGTGAGGTTTCTGTGGACTTGATGGAAATATTCTGGAATTAGATAATGGTGATGGTTGGACAATTTTGTCAATATAGTTAAACCACTGAATTGTACAATTTTTAAAAGGGTTAATTTCATATGTAAATTATATCTCAGTAAAGCTGTTACTTAGAAAAATGGTAGTGGAGGAAAAAGTGATACACAGAACTTTATCTGATCCTAGAGAAGTCACTGAAATTTATTGGCTCATTTGCCTTCTTCAAATAATTGTCTCTTTAAGTAGATTCAGCAGCTGGAGGAGCAGTTTTCCTTACTCTTTATCATTTGTGTGAAAATCTCCACTCCTTTGTTTTGGTATCTGAGCTGGGTCTAGGATTATAGACCTACTTGATTTTTATTCACAAGGTGCTCCTGTTACTTATAAGCCTCCTGAGTATTGTTCCTCCCATGATCATTTGGGCAATATTTGACTATATGGACTGAGTCAGATAGATCTGTATATTGTATGCCCTTGGACAAGTTAGTTCATCTTACTTGAACCTTATTTTCCTTATCTGTAAATTCAGATTAACAAATATCTACTTCTCAGGGATGTGAAAACTAAATAAGGTAATGAGTTTTAAGTACCTAGCACAGTGCCTCGCCTGATGTAGGCCTCAGTTAATGTTAGCTTCCTCCCTGCTGCTTTCCCTCCTTTAAAAAAAAATTACTCTGGGAAAAAGTACATTCCTCATAGATCAGAGGTTACTCAGCTCTGTCCTGGCTTCCTGCCCAGCAACAGTTTGTCTGTAGAAATAAACCATCGGTGAGGTATTTTCCCTTTTTCTTTTTCTCTATGTGTCCCCTGCTGTGCATTTGCTAGTACCTGGCACATTGTGGGTGTTCAGTGAGTTTCGATTTCCCATGAGAGAACACAAGCCCTTCACAAGGATTTCCCAGCATGGTGCTGAGAGAATTGCAGAGTGTCAGCATTATTTTGTGACAAATGAGCATTGTTAGTGTTCCTTTGGAGGCTGTATGACTTTCAGTTGTGCTGAGAGGCAGAGAGTTTAATTAAGTTTCATATTGGAGGAAAGTGATGGCTGAGCCTTCCGCCATAAAGCCTTTCAGTTCTCTCTTTCCAGCTAAACCTTGAAAGATTTTTTTCCCATCTTTAGCATCAGCAATTTTTTGTTAATTTTGTTATTGTTGAGAATATACACAGCAAAATCTGCACCAAATCAACAGTTTCTACATGTACAAGTTAGTGACACTGATTACATTATTAGAGTTCTGCAACCATTCTCACTCTCCTTTTCCAAGTTGTTTCTCTCCCATAACATAAACTCACTGCCCCCTAAGTTTCCTATCTAATCTTTTGAGTTGCTGTTGTCACTTTGATCCCATACAGATAGTTCTTAAAAGAGCATAATGCTCAAGGCAGACATTTTTACTAGTTAAGCTAAACTATCGTTTGGTTTTAAGAAGACTTCAGGGGATATTTTTGGTTTAAGGTTTAAAGATTATCTCAGGCAATAGTTTCAGGAGTTCATCCAGCCACCATGGCTCCAGAAAGTCTGGAGTCTGTGAGAATTTGAAATTCTATTCTGCATTTTCTCCCTTTTGGTCAAGATTCTTCTGTAGAATCTTTGATCAAAATGTTCAGTAATGGTAGCCAGGCACCATCCAGTTCTTCTGGTCTCATGGCAAAGGAGGCAGTTGTTCATGGAAGCAATTAGCCACACATTCCATATCCTCCTCCCGTTCCAGACTCTCCTTCTTCCTCTGTTGCTCCAAGTGAATAGAGACCAATTGCCATGCCTTAAATGGCAACTTGCAAGCTTTTAAGACCCCAGGCACTATGCAACAAAACAGGAGGCAGAACAGAAGCACTAAACACGTTATTAGAACAACTAACTGAGATGTCCATGAAACCATGACCCTAAACCTCCAAACCAATGAACCAAAACCCATGAGGTTTTTGCCTGTACATAAGCAGCAGCTACTTTTTTTTTGTGATGTTGTTGTTAATATCAGTTCTTAATATGTAGTAATGAAATGCTTAAACACCACCAAAGAACTGATCATTCACACAGGTAGCCCCGGGCTCCTATTACCTTGAAAATGTTTTACTTAATTATTAGGGTGTCTAAATACATAGTAGATCCACCTTTTCAAGTCGTATATTTAGTTCACCCCGTGTTCCTTATTTTTTTAAATTTAATTTGAAAGATTGGTGAAAAATACTGGAGAGACCGAAGGTACCTGGCATTCGAGGCCCTTTTTAAGTGTCATTGTCTGTCACATAGACTTCAGTTTTATCCAGATCAGTTGCCCTTTGTGTAGGCAGGATGGTTTGGGGTTATATTCAAGGAAATTGAAACTGTTGAGACCAATGCAAAAGCAAATCCTCTCTTGCTCTCCCCGCTCCCAGGAGCTAGAGAGATTGGCCACAGGGAACATGACACTGTCTTATCCTTTCTCAGTTTTGATTAGACAGTTAAAACTATAGACATCTTAATCTGCACCTTCTGTCCCATGTCTAGGAGCGGAAAAAAAAATTTGAAAAGGATGGTGAGAGGTTTTATTCTTTACTGGACCGCCACTTGCATCTATCTTCCAAAAAGAAAGAAGCCCAGTTACAAGAGGTATGTTCAAAAAGCCTGTCCTTTTCTCTTCCGTTGCCTGCTATGCCTTGGAAAGAGTGGCAGTTTCCTATTGTAAGGCTTTTCCCATATTTTGTCTCAGTGGCGAACCACGTATGATAGCACATGCAGTTAAAACCATTGTGTAGGACTCAGGAGCCCTGGGTTCTCAAGCCAGCTCCTTCACTAACTCACTAACTCACGATGTGACCATGGACAAGATATTCTTTCTTGACCTCCGTTCCATTGTCTTTAAGAGGAAGGGGTAGAACTCAATGACCTCCAGAGTACCTTTCAGTTCTTCAGACCTCTGATTCTAGATTCCACATGTGGATACAGTTAAACTAGTGTTTTATTTGGTAGATCAGGAACTGCTCTTCTGCTTTTTACCCCTGAGATATCCCAGCATTAGCTTTTGTTTTGTGTTTTATTCCTGCACTGGATTACAGCACGCCATTGGCGGTGGCTTCAGTTCAAATAAACCAGTATTTGGTGAGTGCTGACCGTATGCCCACATGCTATGCTGGGTGTAGCAGGACTACAGAGACAGTGAGACATGCATTCTGCTTTTTGCAGCTTATAGTCCAGTTGAGATGATAATATGAGGATATAGATGACTCTTCTACAAGTAAAATTTTTTATATACTGTAAGTATATGTGGTGCTCTTGTCAGTAGTGGAGATGAGTTTGGAGAACAGAAAACTTATATTTGGATGTGGGAGAATGCCTTTGTGGCAGAATCTGCCTCTCCAATTTGATCAGGTCATTGAAGAATAAAGTGTATGACAAGTAGAAGTGAGGAAATTGACCTTTTAAGTGGAGGACAATAACTCCAAGGAGGGAGAACAAAGAATACATCTGGGAAATGTTTGGCCATAATCATGTTACTATCAAAGGGTAGCGAAAGACAAGATGGGATCAGGCAGGTTGAGGCCATACTGTGGAGTGCTAGGCTCAGGAGTTTGTATTTAATTCTGGTGGATCTGGCGGATCACTGAAGGCTTTTTGAGCATGGAAGTGATGTGATTAAAACTCTATTTTAGGAATCTTCAACTGGCTGAGGCTGTAGGACGACTTAGACCAGGGAGAGACTAGAAGGAGGTCAACCGGTTTAGGAAACTATTGCAATGATCTGTTGTTGTTGTCGGGTACCATCGAGGCTATTTCTACTCTGTGACAGAATAGAACTGCCCCACAGGGTTTTATTGGCTGTAATCTTTATGGAAGCAAATTGCCAGGTCTTTCTCCCACAGTGCTGCTGAGTTGGTTCGAACCAACCAACTGTAAAATCTGTAAAATCTCTATGGAAGCACACTGCCATGCCTTTCTCCTAGTTAGCAGCTGAGCACTTAACCATTGTGCCACCAGGGCACCTTTTCAATGACCTAGGGGAGAAATAATGAGAGTCTGGAACAGAAGAGCCATGCTGGGGATAGGAACGAAGGAATTAACTGGTGAAGAATCTAGTAAAAGATGGAAATATTCAAGATTCGACTATGAAAAGAGATACCTGATGGAATAATCATAGACATCGTCTGTAAATATTCTTAGAAACCATGTTGTCCAAGGTCACACAGATTGTAGCAGAGCTGGAGCTTATCCTCTAACCCTTGGTTTAGTGGGTTCCCATCACATCAGGTGCTTGAAGGTGATGGGTCAAGAGCCTCACTGGTGGATGAAGTTAGTACTGAAAATGAGGAGGGCTATTTCTTGTTCATAAACTACAATGAAGTACTAGCTCTGGGGTCTTCTGCCATTTTCTTTTTGCACATCTTTGTTTCCCTCCTTTTCTGTCTATTCTGTGCCTGGGTTCCCGTGAAGAAGAGTTAACATAGCAGGCCTAAGACTGCTATCCTTAGAAAGGCCTGCTTACAAAATTGGATTTTGGCTGGTGTCTAGAAGCTTGGCTGGTAAACAGTTCCTTACACTGATGTAAATGTTTCTCTAAATGGTCAAGAGTGGCTCACTTTGCCTAGACTGTTTGTACAAACAATGTGGTTTATGCTGAGTAATTTCTTTCTTCCTGGGAGTCTGGAATTTTTGTATGTGCTAGGCAGAGAGTGCCTACATGACTCCAAACCCACTGCTGTCAAGTTGATTCCAACTCATAGCGACCACATAGGGTTTCTAAGGCTGTAAAATCTCTACGGAAGCACACTGCCATGCCTTTCTCCCGTGGAGCCGCTGGTGGTTTCGAACCAGTGACCTTTCAGTTAGCAGTCGATCGCTTTAACCACTGCACCACCAGGGCTTCTTCCTACATAACTAGCCCCCAATAAAATCTTGAACACTCAGTATCTGATGAGTTTTCCTTGTAGACAACATTTCACACGTGTTGTCACAACTTACTGCTGCAGGATTTAAGTGTGTCCTCTGTGACTCCACTGGGAGGACTCTTGGAAGCTTAAACCTGTTTTCCTCTGGACTTCATCCCACGCACCTTTCCCTTTACTGATTTTGCTTTGCATCACATCACTGTAATAAATTTTAGCCATGAGTTTGTATGCAGAGTCCTGTGAGTCCTCTGAGTGAATTACCAAAATTTGAGGTTGTCTTGGGGACCCCTGACACAGTTCTAAACTTTATTTTCTTTTGTAGGCTTTTGCTGTGAAAGCTTCTGGAAGGTCCTAGCAGTTTAGTGCTGTATGTAGATGTCCCTGGTATCTTTCCTGATGAGCAAAAAGGCAGCCTTTGCACCTGTTGAATCAAGAATGAGCTTGGTAGTCTTGGGTCCATACCTTTTTATCTCTTGCCTTCTGTAAAATAATGGACTAGGACCACTACTTGGTGGCTAAATTCTGCTCTAGCTCTAACATTTTCTTGAGTCTATAAGCACTGACTTGCATGAACCACTTTGCCTATGTGTGACGTTTCTTGCCCTTCTTCTACAGGCAGACCTCCAGGTGGACAAGGAGAGACACAATTTCTTTGAGTCCTCTCTTGATTATGTTTATCAAATCCAAGAAGTTCAGGAGTCCAAGAAGTTCAATATTGTGGAGCCAGTAAGTTCTATCTGTTAACGAATGGTCTAAAAATACTTGCGAAATGCCAGCTAAAAATACTTAACCAAATGCAGAGTTCATATGGAAACCTTGGCCATGAAATTGCAATCTCAAAGAATGTGACCAATCATCAATGTTTAATAATGAATGTCAAGAAAGTAGGCATACTGAATCTCATGGCTTACGTTTCCCACTAATTTTCTCTTCCCTTCTCCATTTTCTGTATGACTTTTTTCTTTCTTCCTCTTTTTTTTCCTCCCTCTCTCCCTGCCATTAGCTGTCACCCTTTGTTTTACCTCTTTCCCCTCCTTGCATTTCTCTCTTACTTTTAGAAAACTTTCTGAAAGTATGCATCATATACTAGGCACTATGCTAGGAACTCATGGACTTGACATTCAATGACTTCCCATTCTACTATTTTTACTTCTATCATCTGTAATTATTTCAACTTAAACCTCCTTAATTTATTAAAAAGATGATGTACTTTAATTTGACAAGTATGTTGAATTTAAGAACTTTTTTATTGTAAATATAATTATTGCAGAAAATTTTGAAAAAATTATAGGAATAGTGAAACAAAAAACAAATCCCCTATACAGAGACAATCACTGTTAATATTATAGCACATTTCCTTCCAAATTATGTGTCTGCCATCTCTTCCTCTGGATGTGTGTGTACATGTGTTCATGTGTGTGTGCATGTATATATTGTACATGATCGTGTATATATGTGTACATGTGTATCTGCTCTCACATTTGTATATATGTATCTGTGTATGTATATGAGCAAACAAGTATTTATACATTCCTTCAACAAACATTTACTGAGTTCTCATTATGTACCAGGCACTGTGCTAGACACTGGAGATCCTGTAGTGAACAAGACAGATTCAGTTTCTGTCTTAATGAAGCCTACACTCTTGTGGAATAGACAGATGAGGAAAAAGGGCACAGATAAATAAAATAATTGAAGGTTGTGAAAAGGACTATGGAGGAAACCAAAAGGGACTAAAATAAAGAAAAAGAATGGACAGTTACTTTAGATCAGGTGGTCAAGGAGGACCTATGAGGAGATGACGGAGCCCTGGTGGCACAGTGTTTAAGAACTCAGCTGCTAACTAAAAGGTCGGCAGTTCGAATCCACCAGCCGCTCCTTTAAAACTTATGGGGCAGTGACATTTAATCTTAAATCTAAAGGAAGAGAAGAAGCAGGCATATGAATAGTGGGGAAAGAACAGGAAGAGGAAACACGCACAGGCCTTAAGATAGGAAATAACAGTATACTCAAGGAATGAAAAGAAGACTAGTAGTGTCTTTAGATACCAGTGAGAGAAAGGAAGAGTGGCAGGAGATGATGTCTGATAGGCAGGCATAGGACCCGTAGGCATGGCAAGGAGTTTAGATTTTAGTCTAAGTGCAGTGGAAAACCACTGAAGGTGTTGTTATGGATTGAATTGTGTCCCCCTAAAATGTGTGTCAATGTGGCTAGGCCATGATTCCCAGTATTGTGTGGTTGTCCTCCATTTTGTTATCTTATGTAATTATCCTATGTGTTGTAAATCCTAATCTATATGATGTTAATGAGGCAGGATTAGAGGCAGTTATGTTAATGAGGCAGGACACAATCTATAGGATTAGGTTGTATCTTGAATCAATCTCTTTTGAGATATAAAAGAGAGAAGAGAGCAGAGAGAAGAGGGACCTTATTACCACCAAACAAGAAGAGCCAGGAGCAGAGTGTGTTCTTTGGATCTGGGGTCCCCGTACTGAGAAGCTCCTAGACCACGGGAAGATTGATGACAAGGACCTTCCCCCAGAGCCAACAGAGAGAGAAAGCCTTTCCCTACAGTTGGCACCCCGAATTCAGACTTTTAGCCTCCTAGGCTATGAGAGAATAAATTTCTGTTTGTTAAAGCCATCCACTTGTGGTATTTCTGTTATAGCGGCACTAGATAACTAAGATAGGTCTCAAACAGGGTATGACATGAGCCAGTTTGTGTTATGTGGAGAATGGCTTGGAAGGGGCCAAAAGTGGAGGTGAGGAAACCAATTAGGCATCTAATGCAGTGATCCAGGCAAGAGAAGATGTTGGCTTCGTTTAGGGTGGTGATAGTGGAAACAGAAAAGTATGGCTGGATTAGAGATATATTTTGGAGACAAAACTGACAGGAATTATTGATGGGTTGGATTAGGTTATGTATATATATGCAGTACATGCACATGCATGCATATAGGTACATGTTTTTTGTATATGTATGTGTATCAACACACATACATATATATACACTTTGTGTTTATGTGTGTGTGTCTGTGTGTGTGTGTCTGTGTGTGTGTAGATAGAGAGGGAGAACCAAAAAACCAAACCCATTACCATCAAGTCGATTCCAACTCATAGTGGCCCTATAGGACAGAGTAGAACTGCCCCATAGGGTTTCCAAGGAGAGGCTGGTGGATTCAAACTGTTGAACTTTTGGTTAGCAGCCTGAGCTCTTAACCAGTGCTCCAGAGAGAGAGAATGCACATGTTTATATGGTTTATATATGCTCACCTATTTGCTTTGTAGAAAGACTAGAGCAATTTTTACTACTACCTATTAACATTTTGTAGTCCCTGGGTGGTGTAAAGGGTTAAGTGTTCGACCACTGACTGAAAGGTTGGTGTGGTTCAAGTTCACCCAGAGGTGCCTCAGAAGAAAGGCCTGGTGACCTACTTCTGAAAGGTCACAGCCATCAAGAATCCTGTGGAGCACAGTTCTACTTTGAAACACATAGGATTGCCATGAGTCAGAATCAACTTGACAGTAACTGGTTATTACATTTTACCTTTGCCGGCATTGAGTATTATTTTTTAAAATATTTGTAATTTGATAGATGAAAATAGTATTTTTTTATTTGTGTATTTGATGTCTGAGGTTGAACATTTTGTACTTTACAAGTATTTTATTGATCATTTGTATGTCTTCACCCCAAAATATTGCTAATATGAAAATTGGTCTAGACTTCTTTGATCTTTTAGCATTATGGCAGTCTTCATTAAGGTACAGAATCTCACTTCATTCATTTATCCATTTACTTATCCATTTATTTTTAACATTTATTGATCACCTACTGCCAGTGCTGAGGATAGAGAGAAAAGACACAGTCCATTAACTTAATGCCCAAATTATGAATGGCTTTGCATGCTGTCTGAACAGGATCTGGATGAACAAATTTGTTAGTAGTTCTTATTTTTTTAAACCAAGTCCAGTGAAAATGTTTAACCTAATATGAGAATAGCTATTGTGGACCTGTTTGTGTTTGCATGAGTGCTTTTAACACTGTACTGGGTAAACACTGTGTGGAGTTTTATTTCTGTGCTCATGTTTCCTTTATTTGATTAATAAGAAGGTGCCGTGTTAAAGTTATTTTTACACATTTTCCCTAGGTTTTGGCTTTTCTTCACAGCCTCTTCATTTCCAACAGCCTGACTGTGGAGCTCACACAGGACTTCCTCCCATACAAACAACAGCTCCAGCTCAGCTTGCAGAATGTGAGTTTGCATGTGGATTTCCCTTTCTCTCTCTCCATTCAAATTAAATTTAAGCCTCAGTGATCTTGCCCTTGGAATTCTAGGTTATTGCATCCCAGCTATCTTGTCAGGACACAATGGTGTGAATCACAAATATTTCAGCGTATTGGACTGTTCTTGCTCTTCTAGTTTCAATTCTTCCCTGTCTTTGAGGCAGAGTACTCTCTGTCCTAGCCCACCTGTCCACCCACCAACACATCCATCTATCCAGTATTTAGTAAATGTTGCTAATTTGCATCTCTTCCAGGCAGTAACCCATCTATGGGCTTGTTTAAACATAGGTTTTATGCTACTTCCTTCCTGGTCAGTTAAGACACTCTCATTGTGGGTCTTATTAATATGAATGCCCATTTTCCTGTATTTCTTTTTTCTTTTTTTACTAATTTTTGCTGTTGTTAGTTGCCGTTGAGTTAACCCCACCTCATGGCGACCCTATATACAAGAGGATGAAATGCTGTCCAGTCCTGTGCCATCTTCATGATTGTTGGTATGCTTGAGTCCATTATTGTGGCCACTGTGTATTTTGAGTGCCTCCCAACCTAAGGGGCTCATCTTCCATCACTTTATCAGACAGTGTTCTGTTGTGATCCGTGGAGTTAGCATTGGCTAATTTTCAGAAGTAGATTGCCAGGCCTTTCTTCTCAGTCTGTCTTAGTCTGGAAGCTCCACTGAAACCTGTTCACCATGGGTGACCCTGCTGGTATTTGAAATTCTGGTGGCACAGCTTCCAGCATCACAGCAGCATGCAAGCCACCACAGTACAACAAATTGACAGATGGGTGGTGGTACTTTTTATTAGAGTTAAATAAATTATTTTTAAAGCCTTTCTCTACTTTCTTTCCCAGGCTGTTTCTTATTGATGGACATAGGCACAGTCTTGTCATACTTGTCATGTGTATTACTTTGCTCATCAACTTTTTAACTCATGTTTGATGAATGTTTATGAATATAATGAACATACTCTTTATAAATCATTGTGAAAGGTATTAGACATATAGTAATTAGGCATGTAAGTTTTCTGTCCTGAAGGGACATAGAGTCTCTTGAAGGACAGAGATGTAAACACAGTTAAATCATAATCCCTTGTAATTTCTAGAGTAGTGTCAAGTCCAAAATTTTTTAAGAAGTGCAGAGGATGGAACAATTGACTGCCTGGTGGAGTTAGAAAAGGCATCACTGAGGTAGTGACTTTGAACTGGGTCTTATGTTGCATGAAATATTAAAAAAGGATTATTATATGAAAAAAGTTGGTAAGTAGTAGTGGAAATATCCCTCACTTGTTTGTTTATAAGGATCCTGACTTACAGTTGTTGTTATTGTTGTTTTCGTGGATTGTGAGAGTGCCTGTCTTCCACTGATATCCTGTGAATTCTTTTACATCCAGATTAATCACTTGAAATTCCTCCAAACATAACTTGACAAGTACAAGTTTAACAACAAGCCTATGTATATATACATATGGCTGACTCATTTACAGGATCATAGATCTATAGAGTGGGCCCAATCAGATAGGGCAGCCCAGATCACCCTTTTTACTGATATCATGTCATGGCTTTGAGATTGAACACTAAGAGGCCTATCTCTAGTGATTCTCATGCTGACATTTCAAGCTGTGTCTTGTGTTTCAGTTGTGTAGTTTTTAATAAATTCCTTCTTACCATTAACTTTTGTTATTCATGACTGTGAAAGCTTAACTTCTCTATTGGCTTATATTCAAAATATTCAAAAAGAACATCCTCTCAGATATTTTATCCTAACAGCCAGGATTTGGTTCATGGTCAAGTAGGCAGTGGCTATACTTGAGGCAGAACTTAGAAGTTACCATGAGAGTATTGTCTCTGGGAACCTTCTCTACAGTCCCCTTTTTACAAAGCAGAGGTCAGTCTGGTGATCGGAATTCTAGAGCTCTTATTTTTTGGAGCCTTAAGTAATTCTCAGTTGAAAAAAATCTCCCAGTCATGGTTTTATGGGTGTAGTGTTGTTTGTTTGTTTCTATTCCCATCTTTAACATCATTAAACTTTATAAAATTGTTTTATAGTCATGATGCCATTGAACATTTGTTTTTTGCTATGTTTTAGTCGTGATGTAAGCAGAGAAAGTTCTGTACTGGGTCTCTGACCAATAAATACTTATTTTTGATGTTATTTATGATGATAATGATTACGATGATAATGTCTTGGCAGACAAGAAATCATTTCTCCAGTACCCGGGAAGAAATGGGAGAACTTAAGAGAAGGATGAAAGAAGCTCCCCAAACATGCAAACTGCCAGGACAGCCAACCATTGAAGGCTATCTTTATACGCAAGAAAAATGTATGTAGAAATACAGGGTTACCTACTGGGTTTCAGTAGGCTGGTGCCTACTGCCACTTAGCTTTTTTGAACTCCAGGCACCCATGTTGCTCACAGACTCTTGGCAGCTACAACTCTTTGGAGAACATTCTGGGAATAGTGAAAATAAAAGGAAGGAGATCCCATAAGATAGATCATAAAAGAGCACAATGCTCAAGGCAGACATTCTTTACTAGTTAAGATAAAGTATTGTTTGGTTTTAAGAAGACTTCAGGGGATATTTTTGGTTTAAGGATTAAAGAATCTTTCAGGGCAATAGTTTTGGGGTTCATCAGCCTCTATGGCTCCAGAAAGTCTGAACTCCATGAGAATTTGAAATTCTGTTCTGCATTTTCCTCCTTTTGACCAGGATTCTTCTATAGAATCATTGATCAAAATGTTTAGTAATGGTATCCAGGCACCATCCGGTTCCTCTGGTCTCATGGCAAAGGAGACAGTTGTTCATGGAGCCAATTAGCCACACAATCCATTTCCTGTTCCTTACTCTCCCTTCTTCCTCTGTTGCTCCAGGCAAATAGAGACCAGTTGTTGTGCCTTCAAAGCTTTTAAGACCACAGGCACAACTCAGTGAACTAGGAAGTAGAACAGATTGACAACAGCAACTCGAAAGATGAGATAGGAACCTTAGGGGGCCATGAATTTATGTTAATTGGAGAGGAATAACTCAGAAAAGAAGGGTGAGGAAGGTTGCACAATTCAAAGAATGTAATCAGTGTCACTGAATTGTACATGTAGAAACTGTTGAATTGGTGTATGTTCTGCTGTGTATATTCTCAACAACGACAAAAAATAAAATAAAATAAATTATTTAAAAAAGGAAGGTTAAATTGGAGGGGAGGCCAAGGATTTGTCTTACA
The DNA here is from genome assembly GCF_000243295.1 of Trichechus manatus latirostris. Lineage (NCBI taxonomy): Eukaryota > Metazoa > Chordata > Mammalia > Sirenia > Trichechidae > Trichechus > Trichechus manatus. Next base: position 3,351,003 of record NW_004444006.1, on the reverse strand, counting down.
AAAGCTCTGAGGTGATAACAACTTCTCTGAAATTCAAAATGGGGACTGGATTGAAAAGGAGGTAGGAGAAAGGAGATAGGCAAATACCTAGTATATGCTAGACATGGTGCTAGGTGCTTTAAATTCACTATCCTATTTAATTTTTGAAACTACCTTATCATATCCATTTTACACATGAGGCCACTGAGGCTCAGAGAAGGCCGATTATCAATTGAAAGTCACTCAACTAACAAGTGGCAGGCTTAAGATTAAACTCAGGTTTGTGAGATGCCAAAAACCATGTGCCTACCACTATACCCTATACCTTCCACTGCCTTAGGATCACATGGTTGCTCTTAAAGCACTTAATGATTCTCCATGATTTCAGTGGATATGGCACACTAGTGTTTGTTGTTCATTGCTAACCAAGAAAAATGGGTTAACTCATCCAGTCATTGAATATTTCAGAGGATTCAAGCCATTCATATCTCCTAAATAACATTATACAAACCCTTATGTGCTATTTGATTTTCCTTTTTGCACTGTGACCCAATGCCTCCATACCCTCAGTAAGACAGAGCAGATATGGAAAGCACTGTGCCCATGATAAAAGTTAAGATCTCCATATGCGTAGTAGGCAGGTGGCTATGTAGAGCTGAGGCTTAGGGGAAGGGCAGGGTTGGATCTGGAGGATGACTGTGAAGAACAAGTTATACACAGCTTCTTAGGGGTGGACTGACGACATAGCCAAAAAATTTTATTCTGTCAGCTCACTTCTGCCTGTCTTTGTAGGGGCTTTGGGAATATCCTGGATGAAATATTACTGCCAGTATGAGAAAGAGACCAAGACTCTCACCATGATGCCTATGGAGCAGAAGCCAGGTGCTAAGCAGGTCAGTTTTTGTGTGTGGCAGTATCTCAGAAAATAATTTGTGTTGACACTGTGATGCCTATGGAGCAGAAGCCAGGTGCTAAGCAGGTCAGTTTTTGTGTGTGGCAGTATCTCAGAAAATAATTTATGTTGACTTAGTGTCAGATAATCAAGTCCATCACTGTCAATGAAGCCATGACTTTATATGTTCTCCTTGGCATAACTTTGCTTTGAGCCAGATACTACTTAGCTGAGTGTAAAAGCTCCCTGTTAATTATATCAGGCCTTCTGCAAGTGCCTGTACTCTTTCAGACCATTTATTAAATTACTGTAAGTACCTGTCACATTGTACAAAGATTATATGCAAAAATATGGATGAATTGGGGGAGGAGAGTATTACTTGCTTTTAAGAAGGTTCTACTTTAGAATTTCTTTAAGTAGGAAGAATTTAAAATATGATTCAGTTTCCAAAAATTCATTTTTTTAAAGGAGTACATCTATTATGTAAAGTTAGAATCACCTATACCCCACATTGCACGTAATACTGCAACGCCTTTAAGCAGTTAATACCTCTTTTCTGCCCTCCAAACCTTCCCCACTCCCAAAAAAGGCAAGATAAGTTTAACACACTGAGAAGATAGTTTACTATCTTCTGATTGTCAGACAAACTGTTCATATTCTAAAGTAGCTAAATGTGTTTCTTTCCCCTTTAACTGACTCTCAGATGGGGTCTTAAGGCATGAATTTCAAGGATTTCCACTCTATGAATTGTTTGTTGATAGCACTTCAAGGCCCACTTCTTAGCAGTGAAAGTAGTAGTTTTGTGAAGACCTAATTTAGGTAGGCAGAAATTTGGAGAAAAATTGGGGCAATTTCCCTCCATTTTTTGGTGCTTTCCGTGGAAGATCTCTCTTGTGTGGCTTGTTCATATGAAATTAGAGAGAACTGAGATTTGGTGGCAGGCTGTTGAAAACTTTTTTTTTTTATTCTTTAACCACAGTATTTGCCACTCTGCCTTGAGTGTGAGTTGGAGATGGGATTCACCTCTAGTGAAATATACCAAATGGGGCTTGTTACTCTTTCAAGACTCCAAAACCCTCCTTAGTTTCTAGTCTGTCAGTTACCAAAGTACCTTTCACTGTGGTGCCAATAAATTCATCTTGTGCTGCAGCACAGAATTTGTTCCAGTTGAGTCAGAACTTAGCTGACTTATATGACTGGCAAGTGTTTACAAACAACACTGGTCTTCAGTCTCTTCCTCTTATTTTCCACACAAATTATTTCCCAAATCCCAGACTTTAAAATTACTGTTTTAGGCAGTAAGCTTATTTAGGCCCTTTTTCTCCTGCTCAGATCTGCTCACTGCAAAGCCCGAGACAGGGGCAACAGACACTACTTTCATATCCTCTTAGCAGATGAGGGAGCCTTGGTGGCACAGTGGTTAAGAACTCAGGCTGCTAACCAACAGGTTGGCAGTTTGAATCCCCCAGCCGCTCCTTGGAAACCCTATGGGGCAGTTCTTCTCTGTCTTATAGGGTTGCTATGAGTCAGAATTGACTCTGCAATGGGTTTGATTTTTGGTTTTGGTTTAGCAGATGAGAACAAACCCTCCATTTTGTTTTTCTTTCCCTCCTCCCTTTTCACTGAGTGGCTGCTTGCAAAACTACAATACCATCAGCCTAAGCAGTTTTGATACGTGATTTCTTATGGAATGAAAAGATGAACTTGGTTCTACATTGAGGAGAGGGGGAAAGTAGAAGTAGTTACTTGAATTTCCCCAAATGGGAGTTGGAAATGATTTCTTCTTGTCGATTATCTGACTCAGTTCTTAGTACTAATTTGTGTTTTAGAAATATAATAAAACAAATGATACTATAACAATAATAGTACTAGTGGCTTTTATGGTGCTATTGTTATTATGTTGCTGTTCTTAGGTGCCATCGAGTGGGTTCTGACTCATAGCGACCCTATGTACAACAGAAGGAAACACTGCCGGGTTCTGGGCCATCCTCACAATTGTTGTTATGCTTGAGCCCTTTGTTGCAGCCACTGTTGCAATCCATCTTATTGAGAGTCTTCCTCTTTTTCCTTGACCCTCTACTTTACCAAGCATGATGTCCTTCTCCAGAGACTGGTACCTCCTGATAACATGTCCAAAGTACATGAGACACAGTCTCGCCATCCTGGCTTCTAAGGAGCGTTCTGGCTGTACTTCTTCCGGGACAGATTTCTTCGTTCTTCTGGCAGTCCATTCAATATTCTTTACTAGCACCATAATTCAAAGGTGTCAATTTTTCTTCGGTCTTCCTTATTCATTGTCCAGTTTTTGCTTGTATATGAGGCGATTGAAAATACCATAGCTTGGGTCAGGTGCATCTTAGTCCTCAAAGTGATATCTTTGCTTTTTAACACTTTAAAGAGGTCTTTTGCAGCATATTTGCCCAGTGCAATAGGTCGTTTAATTTCTTGACTGCTGCTTCCATGGGCATTGATTGTGGATCCAAGTAAAATGAAATCCTTGACAACTTCAATCTCTTCTCCATTTATCATGATGTTGCTTATTGGTCCAGTTGTGAGGATTTTTGTTTTCTTTATGTTTAGATGTAATCCATACTTTGATCTTCATCAGTAAGTGCTTCAAGTCCTCTTCGCTTTCAGCAAGCAAGTTTGTGTCATCTGCATAAAGCAGATTGTTAATCAGTCTTCCTCATTAACAACAAGAACATTGCCATGTTCTTCTTCATAGGGTCCAGCTTCTGGGATTATTTGCTCAGCATACAGATTGAATAAGTATGGTGAAAGGATCATTTCTTTTTATCATTTATGTTTCTAAAATGCAAACTAGTACTAGGAACTGAGCCAGAGCACCATAAAAGCCACCATTTATTGAACAAGGAGGTCTGATGGCTCAACAGTAAAGCACTCAGCTGCCAACCAGAAGGTTGGCAGTTTTAATCCACCCAGCCACTCCACAGGAGAAAGACCTAGTGATCTGCTCCCATAAAGATTACAGCCAAGAAAATCCTGTTGGACAGTTTTGCTATATCACATGGGGTCACTACAAGTTGAAAAACGACACGATAGCACCTAACAACAACAATACTTTTTGAATGTCTGCTGTGTGCCAGGCACTGAGCTGGAGACTTTACGTCATTGCCTCATTTACTCTCCCAGCAAGTATGCAAAATATCATTTTCCCAGTTTGAAAATGGAGGAATTTTCCCTCTTTCTGTCTGTGGCACTTTTTTTGTTAGTGTTTCCTACAGAGTTCAGCCTGTCTACTCCCATTTATATTGTGCTGTTCATCTCACAGAGCACTTTCCCAAACACTGTTTTACTATCCTCATCCCTCCCCTGTAAGGCATTTGTGGTAAGAGGGAAGAGTCCTGCATTTTGAGTCTCAAGGACTGGGTTTAAATCCTAGCTCTGTGGCCTAGTAGCTTTTTGGCATTAAGTAAATTACTTAATCTTGCTCAGTCTATTTCTTCATCTGAAAGGTGGCACAGATGATAATAATCTGGTTCATAAACATTTATTGAATTTCCTCAACTGAAATGTGGCTCAGATGAATATCTGGTTCATAAACATTTATTGAGCACTACCTATTTGCTAGTGTTAAAAGCAAAACAGAGTTTCTGTAAAATAAGAGTTTTATTCAGAATCAAAGATTTGCAAATTGGGAAGTGCCAAAGTGGAAGTTCAAAATGACATTCCTAAGATGAGGCATAAGTGCATGTCTTTGATACTCAGTTTTGCAGAACTTTGTACACAGTTGAGAAGAGTACGAGAGTACATTTGATTGGTTGACGTTCAACACGCTCTCCTAAGACTCATTTATCAAGAATTTCTATTGGCTAGGGTACTCCACCTTAGCTACAGTTTCTTGCATTCCAGAGCTGGTTCCTTCTGTGTTCTGCAATGTTCTGGGTGTGGTCAAAAGTGTGGTCATGGGTCACACACTCTAAAAAGCAGAAGCAGGGGCATAGGACAAGGTAGAGTCTGATTCAGACCTGTGTCAGCCATTTTAGTTATGTCAAGCGCCTCAGTTTTAGAGTGCTCTTCTACACTAGGTACTAGACATATAATGATGAATAAGACACTGCCCATGTCCTTGAGGAGTCCTCAGTCAAGTGGAGAAATCAGACATGAAAACGGGAAATTTTACTATAATGCGGAGAGCACATAATGGGAAATACATGGGCTTAGGGTAATGCGAATGGTTACGTGCTGGGCTACTAATCAAAAGGTTGGCAGTTCAAATCCTCCCAGAAGCACCTTAGGAGAAAGGCCTGGCGATCTATTTCTGAAAAATTAACCCTACGTGTTGTTTTACTCTGACACACATGGAGTCACCATGAGTCGAAATCAGCTCGGGAAGGAATGTGGAGGAAATGAAAGCTGAGCTGTATTTTGTAGAACAAGTAAGAGTTTAGCCAGTCAAAGAACATAGGGAAAGCCATTTTGGGTGGACGGAACAGTATATGCAAAGTCATGGAGTCAATAAAAGAGTGTGTGTGAGAAATAAGAGTACTTCTATACTGCTGGGGCATAAGCAGATGGGAAATGACTGAAGATGAGGCTGGAGTTGTGGGCAGCTCTTGAGCTGTTATGCCACCAATACTGAGGGAGGTGAGGGTTTAAAGAGGCAGGGTGAGTATATGACACTGTTAATAACTCTCTTCTTGAAAGACTGTAGCAAAGCAATGCTCATTATCCCAAGTATTGGGGTCGGTAAGGCAGATTGGAGGATTAATTTTGGGTTTGGTTTTTATAGTGCAAGAGCAGCAAAAGGAGAGAGGTATTGGACAATTAACCATATGGGCCAGTTTGGATGGCAAAGTGTCTGAAAGTGCTTAGCATGGTTCCCAGGCAGAGAGCTGGCACCCAGGAAATGTTTTTGAGTTTGAGACCTTAGGGTTGGTAGTATTATCTATCCCCTTTTAATAGATTGCAAAGTTAAGACTCAGAGAGGGAAAATGATTTGCTCAGGGTCACATAGTTGTAAATGACATAAGTGAGACAAACCAAAAACCAAATCAGTTGCTGTTGAGTTGACTCCAACTCATGGCGACCCCATGTATGTCAGAGTAGAACTGCACTCCACAGGATTTTCAGTGGCTGATTTTTCTAAAGCAGATTGCCAAACCTTTCTTCCGAGGTGCCTCTAGGTAGACTCGAACCTCCAACCTTTTTGTTAGCAGCCACATGTTAACCGTTTGCACCACACAGGGACTCCTAACTGAGACAAAACCCCAGGTTTTAAAGCTTCCTAGTTTATTGCTTCCTAGTTTATTGCTGGAGCCCTGGTGGCATAGTGGTTAGAAGCTCAACAGTTCAAATCCACCAGCTGCTTCTTGGAAACCCTGTGGGGAAGTTCTACTCTGTCCTATAGGGTTGCTATGAGTTGGAACCTACTCGACGGCACCCAACAACAGCAACAACAGTTTATTGCTAATTCCGTTATACCAACTTGGGTGACCTTGGGCAAATTATTTTACCCCTCTGAGCTTCACTTTCCTCTAAGGATTGTTGTGAAGAAAGTTAGTTTAACAAATGCCTAGTGTAATATGTGATGCATAGTACATGATGAATAAATGTTACTTCTCTTACCTGTACTACATTGTCTCTGTTGAGATAATAGAGAAAAACTGAACAATATGGGACCGGGGAATTTTAATCTATGGAGAAAGTGGATTTTAAGTGACCTTGTTAAGTGCACACAAGGCTGAGGTGGGCCACAGTATTCTCCAGATATGAAATATCAAACGTCAGCTTATACAAATTTGCTTATTTCCACTATACCTGCCCCACCTTAAGAGAGATTGCTTTAGCGATTCTTGTCATCCTCAAGAATGTGGGGGTGGGCAACAAAAATGTTTGTCTTCCCTCCTCCATCTGCCACTTTAATGGAAGCCTCTTTGCTCAAATTCCCTCTGACTTTCTAAGGAAGGCTACAAAAAGCCACTTACCCTGTTATAACCTCCGTACTTAGAAAACTCATGAAAATTTTATTGTGCATGCTTAACGTCATTTGGGCAGCCCATTTCTGCTTCACTTCCCTGAGATAACGTATATTGAGCTTCCTACTTATTCTGCCTCATTTGAGAAAGAACACTGGTCTACCTGAGTACTTTCTCTTGGTCTCAGCCATTGCTTTTTGAAGCAGGGATAAACCATCTGCCATCTTGCTGGAAGTACTCTTTTAAGGGACAAGGTTCTCAGTGAGCCTACACATTGCTCCTGCTGCCTTGATAGATGCCTTCCAAGTTGCAATGAGAACACCACAAGAGGCAGAAGAAACTTCTGTGCATTTTTTTTTTCAAATTGACTATTATTCCTTCTCTTGTATCAGGGGCCCTTGGACTTCACCCTGAAGTACTGTGTGAGAAGGAAGACAGAGTCTATCGACAAGAGGTTCTGTTTTGACATAGAAACTAATGAAAGGTAAGCTGGGCTGGTGTGAATTGTCAGGGTCCACAAGTGCCAGATGCTGAGCCTAGCTAGGTCTTTTATTTTCCTCTGTCATCACTTGTTGATGAACAGGAGCAATTCTGTTCAAGACATCGTTATATTGGCTCTCTTGGCTGCTCTTCACAGGGATCCCTGTTAGGCCTGGCTCAGAGCTGATTCTCTCTGTGCAAGTTTTAGTTAGCCTTGCCTCACCTGCGAGGAGCCCCGGTGACACAGTGGTTAAAGCACTCAGCTATGAACTGAAAGGATGGCGGTTCAAACCCACCAGCCACTCCGTGGGAGGAAGATGTAGCAGTCTGCTTCCATAAAGATTACAGCCTTGGAAACCCCATGGGGCCGTTCTACTCTGTCCTGTAGGGTTGCTATGAGTCGGAATTGACTCCACAGCAACAGGTTTTTTGTTTTTTGGTGCCACACCTGCTCTGGCTATAAAAAGTCATTTCTAGGATTGAATTTTCTGTCAGATATGCAAATGGTTAGCATTTGGTGATGCTGCAAATAAGATGGAATAGCAAAGTTCTCTCTTTTTTTATCTATTAATATAACAGAAAAGAACAAGTGAATTGGTATACATTTTGAGGGGAGGGCAGATAGGGTAGAGGGTGATGGTGGTATTAGGGAGTCTTTATTACTCCAGTTTATGCAAACATGATGCAGACTTCCCATACTTTATAGCTATTTATGTGAACTGGAAATAGTTTAACCTTCAGATATTAGAGCTGTGGCTTTCAGATTTTGGACTTAGTTGCATTTGTTTCTCTCCCGTACCCCCGGTTTTTTTTCTGAACTTGAGCAATTTTATCAGAGGGAAACTTAACCTTTAAATTTTAAAATGAGAGCGTTTGGAGTTATTCTGGGGAAAGACATGCCTTGTAGTTGAGAGGTTGATCCAAAATTCAGTGATTAAACGTGTTTCTAGATTTTATTTCAGTCTATTACTTCTGTTATTAGGTATTGAGTAATAGAACAGATTTTAGCAATATGATCAGATTGCTAGAAAGGCACTTGAAGGGTGAATTACAATATTATGTGAACAAAAGCTATTAGTGACGGGGATCATAAAGATCAGATTAAGAGATGAGGATTTTTTTTTTGTTCGGGAATAAGTAACTATTAGTCTGTTTCCCCATTTTAAAAATTGGGATATCATTATTTGACCCTCAGAATTTTTGTTTGTGAATCCAGATGACCTTCTTTGTTAAAAATGGATGCCCCCAATCAAAGATGGCTGTGATAGTAAACATTGTGTAACCATGAGACTGTCACTCATTTCCCCCGACAGCTTCAGGCTCATTAGGAAAAGGGGAATTACACTCCTGTTTACCAGAGAAAATAACCTTTGACTGTAGTTTCCCTCTCAGGAACCTTTAGTGTCTCTGGCTTTACAGTATTAAAGTGCTTAAAAGAAATTAAAATCTACTCTGATCCCTTTTCAGCTTAAATTTGCAAACTGCTTGCAAATAACACTATCATTGTTTCAATGCAGTTACAAACAGTTTGGCTGTGAGGTTATGAGCTGAGACCAATTCATCTTTGTGTTTCTTTCACCTAATGCTATGCATGTCTCATAGTAGGTACTAAATTTGGTGTTTATTGTTAAATGTAGTTTTTTTTTCTACTCCAGAATGCTGAAGAATTCTGAGACTAGAACCAAGGAATTAAAGTTTTGTTGTGTCTATGATTTTAGTTACCATATATTGGGTACTTTAAAAACATTCCCACATTTAATCCCTGCTCCTCCCATTTTATAGGTGAGGAGACTGAGACTTATACACCCACTCCTCACTTACTGACATGGTTAGGTTCCAAAGTTATGCAAAAATCAGCATTATGCAAGCATAGAGAATGACTACATTATTACATAACTGCCAAATTACATCATTACCTAACTGCCAAATCACTGAGAATCATGGCCCAGCCAAGCTGACACATAACCTTAACCATCACAGCCAGCATTACCCTTGCTTCGCGTCTCAGCATTCGTTACTGCCCGATGTATGTCGTTGATGCGCAAAATAGTCAGACAGTAGATTTTCTACTGTTGCCGTAAATGCAAAATGTCAGATAATAAGATAATTGATAAGTGAGGAATAGGTGTATGTTTATCTGACTTGCCCAAACAAATTCACATAGTAAGCAGCAAGGCTGAGCTCAGACCCTAGTCTGCAGGACTCCAATGTCCATGCTCTTTTTATTTCATTCTATTGTCTATGATAAGCAGAATAAACATATTGTGAAATAGAGCATCAAATATAATAATAAATAGGTGCTGAGGTGCCTCTCTGCACATGTGGTTATTTGAAGGATGTGATATCTGCTTTCCTGGCAAGTCAATCTGATAAAAAGAACAGAATCAGGCTGTCTGCAGGCATCAGGCATATGTCATCATATTCCCTGGAGCACAGAGCAAAGAGCTTTTTGAGTCCCCTTTCATATTTCAGAAGTAGGGATAACATTTTTCATTTAGTGCTCCTAAAAGTATTTGAAACCATAGCCTCATGGCACATCCTAGCTTGATGGCGTATAATAATAATAGTAACAACTGCTAACATTTGCTGGGTACCTCCTATGTAACAGGCACCATTTTCAGCCTTTTAAGAGTATACTGTATTTTTATGCAAACAGCACATGCCTTCTGCATTTGTTTGCCAACTGCACCTACCCCCTACAAGGTATTTTCATAAGCGCTGCTATGCCAGTTTTTTTTTTTACATGTTGCCGTAAAAATTTAGCATAGCACGCTTAGGAAAATATACTTCGCGGGGGGAGGGCGCTGTGGGCAAACAAATGTAGAAGGTACACATTATTTGCATAAAAATACAGTAACCTCCTTTAGTCCTCACCACAGTCCCATGAGGTAAGGGGTGTTATCCCTATTTCAAAAAAGAAAATAAGGAGGCAGAGAGAAGGTGAGCATCTTGTTCAGTGTTAACACAGCTGGTAGATGGTAGAGCCAGGATCCAAATCCAGGCATTCTGGTCTCCAAGCCCATACTCATAACCACTGCATTCTACTGCCGTTATGTTATACATGTCTTTTTGTCATAAAGTTAGTCAGTAGAGGAGTCTGGACTAGAAGCCAGTACTTTTTCCATTTTGTCGTCCTGTCCTTAATGATATTGTTCCTTGAATTTGACTTTCTTAGCACCCAAGAATCTCCAAATGCTTCCATAATACCTACTTCATAGGCGTATTGGTAGATTAAATGAGTTAATACATGTAAAGCTGCTAGAACAGAACCTGACACTTAGTGAGAAATTCAATAAATATTAGTAGTTATTATTAGTCTTAAGAATTTCTTAAGTCAGCCAAATAGTCTCCTTCCTGTGCCTGAGCCAGTATGCATGTTGTTAAACTCTTTCGAACTGGAAATGTTCCTTGAATATCGTAAATGGTAGAAAGAGCACAGCCATTTTCCTGATGGAGGAATGTGCTCATGATAAACATGCTCACCTCCCGAGCCCAGACCGAATGGCCAGCTCCCAAGACAAGGAGACAGGGAGAGCCTCAGTTTGGCTCAAGCACAGTGGGTCCAATTTAAGTCTGCATTATGGTGAGATGTCCTGGCATCTGCCTTCCTATTTCATTGCCTGACCCTGGCATGAGGCCACCAAGATACCACATTTCCCAGTATTCCCAAAGTTGCTGTTCTCTAAGTTGTCCGTTATCATTCTGAGTAAAGGTGATTTTGAACAACTGGAGTTCCATATACCTGTGCCTGTTTAGTGACACCTCTCAGGGCAGAGAGGAAACCTAGAACACAAGACTCCATGCTATCAGGTGAGTTTTCTGCTTTAAACTTGTCTTTTTTTTTTCCTTCCCTTAGGCCGGGAACCATCACTCTGCAAGCCCTTTCTGAAGCTAACAGAAGGCTATGGATGGAGGCCATGGATGGAAAAGAACCTGTAAGTTATCTGAGACACTGGAGAAACCTCAACAACATAGTCCAGTGTATGAGTGCCCTCTAGTGGTATCAGTGGGGTTAGGACAATTAAATAGTAAAAGATTGATCAGATGCAAAATTTTAGAACTGGAAGAATTGTTGATTCCACGTCTCTTGTTTAATCAGTGAGGCAACTTGAGTTCCAGAGAGGGTAAGGGACTTGTCTAGGATAAGCCTCACAGAAGGCATGAAATGTTGGCCTAGAATTCAGGTTTCTCAGCTCCCTGGTCTAGCATTAGACTATGTGGTTGTGTCAGTAAGATCATAAAAAAGAAAATCAAGCCTTTCTTCTGATTCTAGAATTAATATATTTTCACATAGAAGGCTGGAAAATAATTGCCATGGCTGTGAACAAGCATTTACTGAGCTTTTATTCAAAATTGTTTTGCTGCCCCCCTCTTACTCCCTCAGCTTAGTTTACTCTCTTTAAAGGTGCAGCTGGTTGAGGGCACGGCTTTGTCATTCTGTATCCCAAGAAGTACGGTTCCATTTAAAATACTATTACAGGGGAGGACAAGTGATCACTTAAAAGTGTTAGTGATTAGCATAGCAAGACCCATGTGAGCAGTCAGAGATCATTGAAAAATAGTTTTTCTTCAGTAACTTCTGGTAGGTTTCTTCCAGTGTTATATGAAGTAATTTCAACTTATATTGGAATCATAGAAGCCTGAATTTATATCCTGGCTTTGTCATTCAATGGTTGTGTGACCTCGAGCATGTCATTTTACCTCTCTGAGACTCAGTTTTCTCCTCAGTATAATGATTTAATAATCTCTGCTCGACCTACCTCACAGGGTTGTTTTGAATAACCAAGTGAAAGCCACTCTGTAAACTATAATGTGCTATATTAGTTTTAGGTATTCTTAACTGATTTGAAGGATGAGTGCAAAGCTATCAGGACTTTGAACTGGTTCAAACCATTTTAGTCATGTCTGAGGAAGTGAAATTGGAACAGACCGAAATTTTTAAAATTTGGGTGATCTGGAACCATAACTGGAATGGGAAAAATTACAAGTTGAACCCCTGCAAAGGGAGCCCTTTCAGGAGCCTGATGCATGAGACTGAATTATTGCAAGGACTAAGGAAAGCGACACACATTCAAAGTGGAGCGGTAGGCTGCCATCTCTGAGTGGGGGACTGCTATTTCCAACTTTGCGCAAAATCCAAGGGCAAGATATTTGGTTGCTATGCATGCGCATGCTGCCCTTGTTTTCTAAGAGGGAGATTAATCTTCTAGCAGGGCTTTGACCCGTAAGTTTTTCCATTCTAGTTATGGTTCTGGTTCACCCAAATTTTAAAAATTTGGGTGTGTTCTGGTATCATTTCCTTGGCAATTATTGAAGCAGGAAGAACTGGTTCAAAGCCCTGAAAGCTATTGAGACTCAACACTCTTTGGATATAGTCCCATCCCCTTGCTTTATTCAAGGCAAAAACTTGCTAAGAAGGGAAATACATTCCAGGTTTGTATTTCTGTGTGTCCTCGGTGTCCTGGAGACTGTGGAGTAGTGCCCAGATCCCTGCATGCATTTAGAGTAACAAGAAGGTAGCAGAAGAAAAGTGATGGTGTAAGGCCTGCCATCCAGAGAGTAGGCCAGCAACCCTCGCCCACCTAAACGTGGTGCTTAACTATTACACGGCTGTGACGTTTCTCTAGGAGAATGCTATGAGGATCATCAAGGCACTTATTGCTCAATTCCTTCTCCTGCACTTCGCTCTCTATTTAGGTGTTTAAAGATTTAAGGATGTAGATGGCCTTTTGTGGAGAATAATATTAGAACACTATATAATGTTTTTTATATATATATAATGTTATAACCTGTACATGGACCAAGAGGCAGTCGTTCGAACAGAACAAGGGGAGACTACGTGGGTTAAAGTCAGGAAAGCTGTACGTCAGGATTGCATCCTTTCACTGTAGTTACTCAATCTGTATGCTGCACAAATAATCCGAGAACTGGACTATATGAAGAATAACGCGACATCAGGATTGGAGGAAGACTCATTAACAACCTGTGTTATGCAGATGATAACAACCTTGCTTGCTGAAAGTGAAGAGGACTTGAAGCATGTACTGATAAAGATCAAAGACAACAGCCTTCAGTATGGATTACACCTCAACATAAAGAAAACAAAAATCCTCACAACTGGACCAATAAGCAACATCATGATAAACGGAGAAAAGATTGAAGTTGTCAAGGGTTTCATTTTACTTGGATCCACAGTCATGCCCATGGAAGCAGCAGTCAAGAAATCAAAAGACACCTTGCGTTGGGCAAATCTGCTGCAAAAGACCTCTTTAAAGTGTCGAAAAGCAAAGATGTCACCTTGAAGACTAAGGTGCACCTGACCCAAGCCATAGTGTTTTCAATCGCCTCATATGCATGTGAAAGCTGGACAATGAATAAGGAAAACCGAAGAAGAATTGATGCCTTTGAATTATGGTGTTGGCGAAGAATATTGAATATACTATGCACTGCCAGAAGAACAAACACATCTGTCTTGGAAGAAGTACAGCCAGAATGCTCATTAGAAGCAAGGATGGTGAGACTAAGTCTCATATACTTTGGACATGTTATCAGGAGGGACCAGTAATCCCTGTAGAAGAACATCATGCTTGGTAAAGTAGAGGGTCAGTGAAAAAGAGGAAGACCCTCAACAAGATGGATTGACACAGTGGCTGCAACAATGGGCTCAAGCATAACAACGATTGTGAGGATGGCGCAGGACTGGGCAGTATTTTGTTCTGTCGTACATAGGGTCACTATGAGTTGGAACCGACTCAACGACACCTAACAACAACAATAATGTTATAACATGGACCCACTGAATGTGGATCCTCACCAACTTGGTTATGGAAGACTTCATAAATCTCTTGTTTGTAAATGTGGCACCAAGAGTTAGCCAGCACAGAAATTTCTCTCACAGAAATATCAATGGGCATATACACATGTAAAAATTTTTCTTTTAAAAGGAGAGATTGTTAAAGCAAACATCTAACTGATGATTCCTGCAGCCTAATGTTACTGCTTTACTAAACTCCCCAACCACTAATTTATTTGCATCATGTGAGTGCCTTTGCTTAAAGAGTCAAAGAAGATTGGGACTTGGAGGAACATCTAGTCTAGCTCTGCTTATTTTACAGATGAGAATTTTGAGGTTTAGAGAATGGAAATGACATGCCCAAGTTTCATAATGAGGTTGAAGATGGGGCCAGGACATAGGAGAAAAATGTAGAACAGAATTCAAATTCACAAAAAAAGACAAGACTTACTGGTTTGACAGAGACTGGAGGAACCCCAAGACTATGGCCTCTGGATGCTCTACTAACTCAGAATTGAAGCCCCTCCCGAAGTCCACCTTTCAGACAAAGATTAGACAGGTCTATAAAACAAAAAATAACACACGTGAGGAATGTGCTTCTTAGTTCAATCAAATACACAGACCAAATGGACAACACCTGTCCAAAAGGAAGACGAGAAGGCAGGAAGGGGCTGGAACTAGATGAGGGACACGGGGAACCTGAGGTGAAAAGGAGGCGCATGCTGTCACATTGTGGGGATTGCAGCCAATGTCACAAAACAATATGTGTATAGATTTTTGAATGAGAAATTAACTTCTGCTGTAAATTTTCATCTAAAGCACAATAAAATTTTAAAAAAAGAGTCAAAGATTTACCCTTCAGTCTCACACATAGCTGTCTATCACAATGCATATTTCAAGACCACTGGGAGAAATCTTGGTAAATGCACGGATCTCTTTTAGATGGACACACCTTTCCACAGAGAAACCTCCATTAACTAGTCTTTGTAATGGGGAAGTTGGTATCAGGAGCATTTGTATTTCACCATGAAAGCCCTTTACCCAGATATCCATGAGAAAACTACTTCCTTTCTCTCATATTTTTGTTTCCATCATAAAAATGCTCCATGCTTTATGTAAGTAAATGTCTAAGATGAGCAGGCTACAACTTCAGCTACAGTGAGCTGTTATGAAACCCAGTGCAATTTTCCAGGGCTGTTAATCTGTTTTCTCGGAACTTGGCAATGATGATTCAAAAAATGAAGAGTTGAAAAGTGCCCAAAATGAAAAGTTTCTTCTTGTTAAAGTTCTAGAGTCTAATGGTTTTGATGGCTTATCCAGGGAAAGAGATTTTATAATATCCGCCCTATCTATCTCTAGTGATTCACAATACCCATGGTTCTTTTTGTTTCTCTTCTTTTGTAGATCTACCACAGCCCCATAACAAAACAGGAAGAAAGTGAGTCACTCAAATTTCTGTTCTGCTGACATTACAAACTGCCAACTGTCCTAATCACAGTAAATGCTATCATTAATGATGTAATATTGATGCAGGATTGTATATGGATGCCTCTAAGTGAAATGAAAATCAGATCTGCTTGTTTTAAATGTGTCTGTTGATTAAACTAAAGAAGTCACTTTATCTTAGCTTATGGTGAGGGTGGTAGTAGTAATATAAAGAAACACGTTATTATCCTTCTTCTTGTTCTGAGCATATGATAGAAATTGTGTTCGTTTCCAGGCTAGCATTTCCAATTTGATGCCTAAAGCAGACGTAAAAACAAAGGACAAGCTAAAAACATTTTTCATTATAAGAGCTAAAACTATAAACCTTCTCTGAATAAAAGGAACTTTCCTGCATTTCAGGGTGATTGGAAAAAGGGACTAAGCCCCCAGATCTCTCACTACAATCCCTTGGCATGGCCATTAAATGTTTGGTAGGTGAGGCTTGTTACAGCAGGTCTAATTCTGCTTTTCTTTGCTTGAAACAGTGGAGCTGAATGAAATGGGGTTCAAGTTTGTTAGAAAGTGCATCAATGTCATTGAGGCCAAAGGTAAGAGCTTTTGAATCTGGTCACTCTAATTTTATCCTGGGGCAGTTTTTCTAAAGTAGCAATGATATCATCTATTGGGCAGGACTCATGTTAGGAATGTACACTATTTATAAATCTTCAGCACTAGACACAATTTGTACACTTCTGGAAAATTCTAAGCAAGTGGTATCTAATCATATTTAGATAATTTGTAGTTCCCTGCTTTCAAGGAGTAAGAGCTTCAAATTGCTTGTAAAGAATTCTAAAATAGTACCTGCACTCCTCAAGCAGCGTTTTGATGGTTCCATCCTAAATAAGAGTCCAATTTCTGCTACAATACATATTGGTTTGAAAATTGATGGAGCAAAGCTAAACTCAGGCAAATGTGGAGCCAGCATTTTTCTAAGTTGACAGTACTTCCTAGTTTCCCTCTGAGGACATTTGGAATGTGGGCAGGTATAATGTATGAGCCAAGCCTCTTTTTTTCTTAAAAATATTGCCTCCATCTTTTTCAGCACATGAAATAACCTTTTCCTTCACATCGCCATACTCAGCCCTCTCCTCCTTTATACTACTGCTCAAGGGCAACCTGAAGGTTGATACTTCCTTTGGAAAACCTTTTCATTTAAATTCTAGCTCCTTTTCAATGTGGCAGCATCATTCTCAGCCATCTGTTGCTATCCATTTAAGCATAACTTTTCTATTTACTGTAGAGTGTATTCTCTGTGTTCAGATTAATGAGTGTCTGGTACAACCCAAATGGAAGTATGGCTAATTTGGAGAGATGCCTGTTGCAGGCAAGGACTGGAAAGATTGAAGAGAGTGAGCTGACCCCTTCCTGTGTGAACTGATTCCAGTGTATAAGTACCTGCTTTCTCTACCCTGGGGAGATGAATGGGGAGATGAAAGCTCCCTATAAACAAAACTGACCTAACTTTCTTTCCCTAGGGATCAAGACAGAGGGGCTGTACCGCACCGTGGGCAGCAATATTCAGGTTCAGAAGCTGCTGAATGCCTTTTTTGGTAATAATTTTACCTTCATAATTCTTATTGGGAGGAGGGTATGTCTTAGAAAGACATTTGACTCAAAGGGAAAGGAGACATTGGAATATCTTTTTTTGTTTTGTTTTGTTTTGTTTTTTCTTTTTTTTACAGTGTTGTGCAACAATCACCACTGTCTATTTCCAAAAGTTTCTATCACCCCAAACAGAAAGTCCGTACCCCTTAAGCAATAACTCCCCATTCCCCCTCTTTCCAGCCTCTGGTAACCACTAATCTACTTTTGTCTGTATGCATTTACCTATTCTATATATTTCGTATAAGTGGGGTCATAAAATATTTATCTTTTTGTGTCTGACTTATTTCACTTAATATAATGTTTTTAAAGTTAATTCATGTGGTAGCAGGTTTGCATTTCTCTTTATGGCTGAATAATAATTCACTATATGTGTGTGTGTATGTGTGTGTGTGTGTGTGTGTGTGTGTGTGTGTGTGTGTGTGTGTCTGGAGCCCTGGTGGCACAGTGGTTTAAGTTCTCTGTTGCTAACGAAAAAGTCAGCAGTTCAAGCCCACCAGCCACTTCACTGGAGAAAGATGTGGTAGTCTGCTTCCACAAAGATTTACAGCCTTGGAAACCCTATGAGGCAGTTCTCCTCTGTCCTATAGGGTTGCTATGATCAGAATTGACCGAATGGCAGTGGATTGGGTTCTTTGGGGGTGTGTGTGTGTATATATATATATATATATATATATGTATGTATACAGTGGAATATTATTTTTATTTATATATAATTCATATATATATAATTATATATAATTTTGTAGGGTGTCTTTTCACTTTCTTGATAATGCCCTTTAATACACAAATGCTTTTAATTTTGATGAGGTCCAATTTATCTTTTTGTTGTTGTTTCTTGTGCATTTGGTGTCTTATCTAAGAATTTATTGACAAAAACAAGGTCCTGAAGCTTTACCCCTATGTTTTCTTCTAAGAGTTTTATGGTTTTAGCTCTTATATTTCAGTCATTGATCCATGTTAAGGTTAATTTTTGCATAATTTATAACTTTAAATTATATATATATATATATATATATAGGAGTTACTGGGTGGCACAGATGGTTAAGTGCTCACCTAGTAACCAAAAAATTGACGGTTCCAGTCCACCCAGAGGTGCCTTGGAAGAAAGTCCTGGCGATCTATTTCTGAAAGGTCACAGTCCTTGAAAACCCTATGGAGCACAGTTCTACTCTGAAATACATGAGGTCTCCATGAGTCAGAACTGACTCAATGGCAACTGGTTTGGAGTCCTTGGGTGGTGTAAACAGTTAACATGCTTGGATGCTAACTGAAGAATGCTGTGATTGCTATTTTAAGTCAGATTTGACAGTGGCAACTGCCGTAACTGAATTAAGACACCTTAACTACAGTGGGGCTGACTGGACACCGTGGTGGTAGGAGCCAAGTGGTGGCACTCAGTCAACAAAGACAAGGTGGGTGTGGTTGCCGTAACGGACAGCAGAGTCAAAGCAGTAATCAGAATAGTCTGACTCAAATGGACTTGTGACATTGCCTGCTTAGTTATGGTACCCCTATGACTTAAATAGATAGGAAATCTACTAAATATTTACTTGATCTGTACAAGCAGAATAATTCTAGGTCAAGTGAACAGCAGTCTAACTCTAATCACCAGAATAGAGAATCACAGCACCTCAATCAATTCTCAGATTTTGAGCCAGTTTACAGACCCATAACCACTTGAATGAAGGGGACAGTAGATCCCCTTGAGAAAGGACCCCACTATACTGCCAAACATTTATACCGTTAACCTTTCTCCCAGCCTTCCTCAAGGGGATCTATGACCTTTTATGGGAGTAACTGTTCACTAGGGAAAAGGAAATAATCAGATTTTTGGGAGATTACTGGATACTGGCTCTAAATTGACACTAATTTCAGGAGACCCAAAATGTCATTGTGGCCCACCTGTCAGAATGGCAGCATATGGAAATCAGGTTATTAATGGAGTCTTAGCTCAGGTTCATCTCACAGTGTGTCCAGTGGGTCCCCGAACCCATCCCGTAGTGATTTCCCCAGTTCCAGAATACATAATTGGAACAGATAAAGTTTTTAACTAGGAGAACCCCCACGCTGGATTTCTGACAAGTGGAACAAGTGCTTTTATGGTAGGAGAAGCCAACTGGAAGCCATTCTAACTGCTCATACCTAGGAAAATAGTAAACCAGAAGCGATACCACATTCCTGGATGGATTATAGAGATTACTGCCACCATCAAGGACATGAAGGATATAGGGGTGGTGATTCCCACCACATCCCCATTCAACTTGCCTGTTTGGCCTTTGCAAAAAACAGATTTTGTAGAATGACAGTGGATTATTGAAAACTTAACCAGGTGTTGACTCCAATTGCAGCTCCTGTTGCGGATGTGGTTTCATTGCTTGATCAAATTAATACATCTCCTGGTACCTGGTATGCAGCTATTGATCTGGCCAATGTCTTTTTCTTGATTCCAGTTTTGAAGGAACACCAGAAGCAGTTTGCCTTCAGCTGGCAAGGCCAGCAATATACCTTCACTGTCCTGCCTCAGTGGTATATTAACTCTCCAGCCCTACGTCATAATTTAGTCTGCAGGGACTTTGATCACCTTTCCGTTCCACAAGACATCACCCTGGTCCGTTACATTAATGTCCATGACATTATTCTGATTGCACCTAGTAAGGAAGAAGCATCAATGACTCTGGAGTTACTGGTAAAACATATGTGTGCTAGAAGATGGGAAATGAATCCCACAAAAATTCAGGTGCCTTCCACTTCAGTGAAATTTCTAGCAGTCCAGTGGTATGTAGCATGTAGTATGTAGCAAGTTGTTACACCTGGCCTCTCCTACAACTAAAAAGGAGGCACAATGCCTGGTGGGCCTCTTTGGATTTTGGAGGCAACATATCCCTCATTTGAGTGTGCTACTCAAAAAGCTGGAGCCCTGGTGGTGCAGTGGTTAAGAGCTTGGCTGCTAACCAAAAGATCAGCGGTTCGAATCCACCAGTCACTCCTTAGAAACCCTATGGGGCAGTTCTACTGTGTCCTATAGGGTTATTGTGAGTTGGAATCAGCTTGACAGCAACAGATTTGGTTTGGTTTTTTTGGTACTTGAAAAGCTTCTAGTTCTGGGTGGGACCCAGAACAAGAGAAGGCTCTGCAACAGGTTCAGGCTTTCGTGCAAGCCGCTCTGCCACTTGGACCATATGATCCAGCTGATACAATGGTGTCTGAAGTGTCAGTGGCAGATAGAGATGCTGTTTGGAGCCTTTGACAGGCCCCTGTTCGTGAATCACAACGCTACCCTTAGGATTTGGAGTAAAGCCCTGCCATCCTCTGCAGATAACTATTCTCCTTTTAAGAAACAGCTTTTGCCTTGTTACTGGGCCTTAGCAGAGACTGAACACTTAACCATGAGTCACCAAGTCACCATGAGGCCTGAGCTGTCCATCATGAACTGGGTGTTGTTTGACCCACAGAGTCATAAAGTTGGACGTGCACAGCACGTCATTAAATGGAAGATATATATATGAGATCGTCCCCAGGCAGGACCTGAAAACACAAGTAAGTTGCATGAGGAATTGGCCCCAATGCCCATGGTCTCCACTCCTGTCACATTACCTACCCTCTCCCAGTGTGCACCTGTGGACTCATAGGGAGTTCCTTATGATCAGTTGACTGAAGAGAACACTCCTGCCTGGTTTACAGATGGTTCTGTTCGATGTGCAGACACCACTCAAAAATGGACAGCAGCAGCACTACAGCCCCTTTCTGGGACCTCCCTGAAGGACAGTGGTGAAGGGAAATCCTCCCAATGGGCAAAAGTTCAAGCAGTGCACCTGGTTGTTCACTTCGCTTGGGAGGAGAAATGGCCAGATGTGCTATTGTATACTGATTCATGAGCTGTGGCCAGTGGTTTGGTTTGATGGTCAGGGACTTGGCAAGAACATGACTGGATAATTAGAGACAAGGAGGTATGGGGAAGAGGTATGTGGATAGACCTCTCTGAATGGGCCAAAGAAGTGAAGATGTTTGTGTCTCATGTGAATGCCCACCAAAAGGTGACCTAAGCAGAAGAGGATTTTAACAATCAAGTAGATAGGATGACACATTCCTTTTAAACCAGTCATCCTCTTTCCCCAGCCACTCTTTCTTTGCCTAATGGGCTTATGAAAAAGTGGCCATGGTGGCAGGGATGGAGGTTATGCATGGGCTCAGCAACATGGACTTCCACTCACCAAGGCCAGCTTGTCTACAGCCACTGCTGAGTGCCCAGTCTGCCAGCAGCAGAGACCAACACTGAGTCTCCGATACGCCAACATTCCTCGAGGTGATCAGCCAGCAACCTGATGGCTGGTTGATTTCATTGGACTGCTTTCACCATGGAAAGGGCAGCGTTTCATGCTTACTGGAACAGACACTTACCCTAGATATGGATTTGCCATCCCTGCATGAAATGCTTCTGCCGAAACTACCATCCGTGGACTCACAGAATGCCTTATCCACCGTCATGGTATCCCTCACAGCATTTCTTCCGACCAAGGGACTCACTTCACAGCAAATGAAGCACGGCAGTGGGCCCATGCTCATAGAATTCACTGGTCTTACCATATTGCCCATCATCCTGAAGCAGCTGACTTGATAGAACAATGAAATGACCTCCTGAAGACACAATTACGGCACCAGCTAGGTGGCAGTACTTTGCGAGGTTGGGGCAGTGTTCTCTAGGAGGCTGTATATGCTCAAAACCAGAGTCCAGTATATAGTGCTCTTTCTATCATAGCCAGTATTCACGATTCCAGGCATCAGGGGGTGGAAATGGGAGTTATTTCCCCTAGTGACCCACTTGCAGATTTTTTGTTTCCTGTCCCTGCGGCCCTATGCTCTGCGGGTCTAGCGGTCTTAGTTCCAAAGGGAGGAATGCCCCTATCTGGAGACACTGTACGGATTACATTGAAGTAGAAGTTAAGAATGCCACCCAGCCACTTTGGGCTCTTTGTTTCTCTGGATCAACAGGCAAAGAAGGGAGTTATCATATTTGTTGGTGTGATTGATCCTGACTACCAAGGGGAAATAGGATTGATGTTGAAGAATGGAGGTAAAGAGTAGTATGTCTGGCATGTGGGAGATCCCTTAGGGCATCTGTTAGCACCTTAGTCCTTAAAGTGACATATTTGCTTTTTAACACTTTAAAGAGGTCTTTTGCAGCAAATTTGCCCAATCCAATACATCGTTTCATTTCTTGTAGTGCTGCTTCCCATGGGTGTTGATTGTGGATCCAAGTAAAATGAAATCCTTGACAACTTCAACCTTTTCTCCGTTTATCATGATGTTGCTTACTGGTCCAGTTGTAAGGACTTTTGTTTTCTTTATGTTGAGGTGTAATCCATACTGAAGGCTGTAGTCTTTGATCTTCATCAATAAGTGCTTCAAGTCCTCTTCAATTTCAGCAAGGAAAGTTGTGTCCTGTGCATATCACAGGTTGTTAATCAGTCTTCCTCCAATCCTGATGCTGTGTTCTTCTTCATATAGTCCAGCTTCTCTGATTATTTGCTCAGCATACAGATTGAATAGGTATGGTGAAAGGATACAACCCTAACCACACCTTTCCTGATTTTAAACCATGCAGTATCCCCTTGTTTTGTTCAAACAACTGCCTCTTGGTCTATGTACAGGTTCCACATGAGCACAGTTAAGTGTTCTGGAATTATATATATGAATATATATGCAACACACTCAAATATGTATATACATACACCTTTACAGATAAACCTCTAAATGCACACGCATGTACTCACATATGCCTTCCTATACACATATATGTATAGAAATATACCTGTATAACCACACTCATATTTTTTGTTATTACTGTTGTTGCAAAAATTGTATATGTTTTAGCATTTACCGAAATTGTCCCTTATTCTTGAGTATTACTTAGTGTCTTCATTTGCCTTGGTCAGGTTGTGCAGACATCACCTATATTGGGTATTGCTTTTCCTATCACCAAAAATAACAAGTGTCTGCTATCTAGAACGTGACAGGGAGCAAAAGCCCATGAGTCTTTCCAGAAAGTCCACTTATATATTCGATGCAGGCCACACCCCCAAGGAAATTCCCTTTCAACTGATTGGCTACTTACAGCAGATCCTATCATGGAGGGGATCACATTATATCAAATCTCCTCATGGAGGTGATCACATCATCATACAACTGCCAGACTACATCATAACTGTCAAACCACTGAAAATCATTGCCCACCCAAGTTGACACACAATCTTAACAATCATAGCGCCATACTGTTTTCCATAGTGGTTGCACCTTTTGACAATCTTACCAACAGTATATAAGAGTTCCAATCTGCTCACTGTGTTGCCAGCATTTGTTGCTTTCCGTTTTATTGGTCAGCGTCATTTTTGCAAGTGTGAGATGGTATCTCATTGTAGTTTTGATTTGCATCTCTCTAATTGCTAATGATCACGAGCATCTCTTCATGTTTTTTAGCTGCCTGAATGTCTTCTTTGGTGTAGTGCCTCATGTCTTTTGCCCATTTTTTGATTCGATTGTATTTTGTGGTTCTGTTTGTATGACTGCCTCTTAGTCTCTGTACAGCTTACCCATGAGCACAATTAAGTGTTCTGGGATTCCCATTCTTTGCAATGTTATCCATAATTTGTTATGATCCAAACAGTCAAATGCCTTTGCATAGTCAATAAAACACAGATTGCTTTCAGCTAAGATCCATCTGACATCAACAATGATATTCTTCATTTCACATCCTCTTCTGAATCCGGCTTGAATTTCTAGCAGTTCCCTGTTGATGTACTGCTGCAACTGCTTTTGAATGCTCTTCAGCAAAATTTTACTTGTGTGTGATAATAATGATATTGTTCGATAATTTCCACATTCGGCTGTATCACCTATCTTTGGAATGGCCACAAACATGGATCTCTTCCAGTTCTTTGGCCAGGTAGCTGTCTTCCAAATTTCTTGGCATAGACAAGTGAGCACTTCCAGTTCTACATCTGTTTGTTGAAACATCTCAACTGATATTCCGTCAATTCCTGAAGCCTTGTTTTTCACCAATGCCTTCAGTGCAGCTTGGACTTCTTCCTTCAGTACCATCAGTTCCTAATCATAATCTACCTCCTGAAATGGTTGAATGTCGACCAATTCTTTTTGGTACAGTGACTCTGTGTATTCCTTCCATCTTCTTTTGATGCTTCCTGCATTGGTTAATATTTTCTCCGTAGAATCCTTCAGTATTGCAACTCGAGGCCGGAATTTTCTCTTCAGTTCTTTCAGCTTGAGAAATGCCGAGCATGTTCTTTCCTTTTGGTTTTCCAACTCCAGGTCTTTGCACATTTCATTATAATACTTTACTTTGTCTTCTGGAACCGCCCTTTGAAATCTTCTGTTCAGCTCTTTTACTTCATCATTTCTTCCTTTTGCTTTAGCTACTGTACGTTAGGGAGCAAGTGTCAGAGTCTCTTCTGACATCTATTTTGGTCTTTTCTTTCTTTCCTGTCTTTTTAATGACCTCTTGCTTTCTTCACATATGGTGTCCTTGATGTCATTCCACAACTCGTCTGGTCTTTGCTCATTAGTGTATAATGAGTCAAATCTATTCTTGAGATGGTCTCTAAATTCAGGTAGGATATACTCAAGGTCACACTTTGGCTCTCGAGGACCTGTTCTGTTTTTCTCCAGCTTCAACTTGAACTTGCATATCAGCAATTAGTGGTCTGTTCCACAGTTGGCCCCTCACATTGTTCTGACTGATGACATTGTGCTTTTCCATCGTCTCTTTCCACAGATGTACTTAATTTGATTCTAGGAGGTCTGTGTATAGTTGCTATTTATCTTGGTGAAAAAAGATAGTTGCAATGAAGAAGTTGTTGATCTTGCAAAATTCTATCATGCTGTCTCCAGTGTCATTTCTGTCACTGAGGCCATATTGTCCAGTTAATGATCCTTCTTCTTTGTTTCCAACTTTTGCATTCCAGTCACCAGTAATTATCAATGCATCTTGATTGTATGTTTGATCATTTTCAGACTTCAAAAGTTGGTAAGAATCTTCAATTTCCTCCTCTTTGGCATTAGTGGTTGGTGCATAAATTTGAATAACAGCCATATTAACTGGTCTTCCTTGTAGGAGAGTGGATATTATCCTATCACTGACAGCGTTGTACTTTAGGATAGATCTTGAAATATTCTTTTTGACGATGACTGCAACGTCATTCCTCTTCAATTTGTCCTTCCCAACATAGTATACCGTATGATTTTCCAATTCAAAATGGTCAATACCAATCCATTTCAGCTCATTAATGCCTAGGATATCAATGTTTATCCATTCCATTTCATTTTTGACAACTTCCAATTTTCCTAGGTCCGTTATTTCGTACATTCCACATTCCTGTCATTAACAGATGTTTGCAGCTATTTTTCCTCATTTTGAGTTGTATCGCATCAGCAAATGAAGGTCCCGAAAGCCTGACTCCATCCACGTCATTAAGGTTGACTCTACTTTGAGTAGACAGCTCTTCCTCAGTCGTATTTTGAGTACCTTCCAACCTGAGGAGCTCATGTTCTCACACTCTATCAGACAGTGTTCCACTGCTGTTCATAAGGTTTTCATTGAATTAGCCATTAGAGTAATGCAGATCAAAATCACAATGAGATACCCCTTCATTCCCATTAGGATAGCTAAAATTAGAAGACATGGAAAATAACAACTGTTGGCAAGGATATGGAGAAATTGGAACCCTCACCCATTGCTGGTGGGATTGCAAGTTGGTGTAGCCACTCTGAAAAACGATATGGCAATTCCTCAAAAATTTGAATACAAAGCTACCATATGACCCAGCAATTCCGCTCTTAGGTATATATCCAGGAGACTTGAAAGCAATGACACAAACAGACACAGGTACATCAGTGTTCACTGCAGCACTAATCAAAATAGTCAAGAGGTGGAAACAATCCAAATATCCATCAACAGATGAATGGATAAACACAGTGTGAGACATACATACAATATTACTCTGCCATAAAGAGAAATGAAGTCTTGATACATGCCACAACATGGATGAACCTTGAAAACATTATACTGAGTGAAAGTAATCAGTCATAAAAGGACAAATACTGTATGATTTCACTTTACAATATAATAGTGGGCAAATGTATAGAGATTAGAGTTTAATAGTGATTATCAGGGGCAGGAGGATTAGGGAAAGAGGGGAATCATTGTTTAGGTAGAACTGAGTTTTTGTTTATGAGGATGGAAAATTTGGCAATGGATATGGAGATAGTTGCATAACATGATTGATGTAGTTGATTTTATTGACTTATTCATGTGAAAAATGTTACTTGGCAATTTTTTTTTATATTTCTTTAACAATAAATTTTTTTCATTAAAAGACACTAAAGGGATAGCAATATTATAATTTTAAGCATTTGTAACCTCTTGAGTTTCATTGAAAATTTGAAAGCTGTTGACATTAATGCATCTAAATTACTGTGACTTCTGACGTTTTCTAGCAATCTGGAAAGTTATATGACTTTACATTGCACCTGTAAAGGAATGATGAAGAACTTTGGTTTCAAAACGAGAATGGTAGTAGATCATTACAAAGTGTACAGTCTACAAAGGTAGGCTTCATATATATAGTCCTGCTATTTGTATTCTATATCAAATGTTAAATAGGAAAGAATTATTACAAGAGAAGAGAAAGAATTGATATAATTTTAACTGGCAGTGTTTACTGATATGTTTGTGTATTATTTCTAACAAATTATGTACTGTCCTTTAGTTGTTTTAGTTGTTTGGATGATGCCATTTTGTTTTGCTGGTCAACCCCATGTGTGAATACATGAAGGGAGGAGGTTTAGCTCAGGCTCTAGGATTAGACTGCCTGGTTTTATGTGTTGTCCCTGCCATGTGCCAGTCATGCCGCTAGTCAAATTGCCTACCTTGTCTGAGCCTCTATTTCTTCATAAGGGAAAAATAATTGTGCCCACCTCATAGAGTTATAGTGAGGAATGTATGAGATAATTCCTGGGAAGTGCTTAGCACAATGCTTGGCATACAGTAAATACTCAGTAAATGTTAGCTATTATTATCATTGTTGTCAATGTTGTTATCTTCGTCTACAGCATCGTTTCTTAACTCTGGTGGACCTAAGGGCCTCCTTTTGTAACAAATGTTTGGTAACGCCTCCTTTAATATTATAAAAATGAAAATCAATGATACTATAACACACATACAAACACATACTTTTGAAAAATCAATATTATTCCTTAATGATAATGTAAACGTGAAATTAAAAAATAATCTAGGACTGCTGCCTATGGCCACTATATCAGTTACCAAGACTGCCCTCATGTTCATAGATTGGCTAGAAGGACTCACGTGACTCAGCAAATACTTGCACTCGGGTCTAAGATTTATTTTAGTGATGTAATAACAATAAACAGCTGGGTCATAAAGGAAAAAGACAGATGGAATCTGGAGAAATTCCTATGCAGACTTTCTTATTCTTTCTCCCTCCCATGAGGAGTCACAGAGAGCACACTCTTCCACAGAAACAAAATTACAGCAGCACACGTGTGATATTTCTGCCCAAGGAAGTCCATTAGACATTCAATGTCCAGAGTTTTTATTGGTGGCTGGTCACATAGGCATCCTCTGCCTAGTATGTACCCAAATTCCAAATTCCCAGAAGAAAAGAAGGTGTTCAGTAAAAACCACATTGTTTGCACTGTCTAGGCACAGTGAGCCACCCTTATCAAGTTACCTGTTGACTGGGAACACTTTGAGAACTAAGTTTCCAGACACCCTCCAAGAGTCAGCCTTGCAAGCAGGGCTTTCCAAGGATTGCATCCTCAGGCCTGCTACATTAACTTTTCTGCACAGCCACGTTGCAAAATCGCAGGGTGAATGGCATGCCCTAGAGTTGTGCAACATGACAGCCCCAAAGAAATTTATAATAAAACAATGTGAATTTCGATATATGAACGCTTCCAAAGAAATTTATAACAAAACAATATGAATTTCGATATATAAACACTCCCCATGACTACACTATAAGATACAGTGACAGAATCAGATGCTTGTGTCAACAGCTAATACCACTGTATTAGATACATATGTAGCCTGATACATGTATATCGTATTGGCAAGTCAAATAACACCACTAATGTGACCATTGGTGGTATTATTTTCAGAAATGGCAAATAACTCTTGATAAAGTACTACAAAGTATAGTACATTTCTTCTTCAACTTCCATAATAGTTTTATTCCTGGAAAATTTTGTGCTTATTAAAGTCATCTTGTCTGGAGAACTGGAAAGGGTCAACCAGAATGCTCCTTAGAAGCAAGGATGGCAAGACTATGTCTTACATACTTTGGACATAGTATCAGGAGGGATCAGTTCCTGGAGAAGAACATCATGCTTGGTAAAGTACAGAGTCAGCGAAAAAGGGAAAGACCCTCAACGAGATGGATTGACACAGTGGCTGCAACAGTGGGCTCAAGCATAACAACAATTGTGAGGATGGCGCAAGACCAGTCAGTCAGTGTTTCGTTCTGTAGTACATAGGGTCGCTATCAGTCAGAACTGACTCGACGGCGTCTAACAACAACAATTGTCTGCAGTTATCTCTTCTCCCATTCTCTTTGATTTTTTGTATTTTTAACTTTCTTAATTACTTTACTGTCATTTTAGTGAGGTTACAGGATGAAGTAGGGATAACCATGTGTGTACTTTCCTCAAGGTTTAACCAAAAGTCGACATTAGCATGTTTACATGCTGATTAGAAGAATCTAGTAGAGTGCAGTCTGAAATTGATCAAACATGCAATCAGACTGGATTCCATGATTGGAATATGAAAGTTGGAAACAAAGAAGAAGGATCACTAGTTGGAAAATATGGCCTTGGTGATAGAAAAGCTGCTGGAGATAGCATGATAGAATTTTGCAAGACCAACAAGTTCTTCATTGCAAATACCTTTTTTCACCAACATAAATGGCAAACTATACACGTGGACCTCTCCGGATGGAATACACAGGAATCAAACTGAGTACATCTGTGGAAAGAGACGATGGAAAAGCACAATGTCATCAGTCAGAACAAGGCCAGGGGCCAGCCGTGGAACAAACCAGTAATTGCTGATATACAAGTTCAAGTTGAAGCTGGAGAAAAACAGAACAGGTCCTCGAGAGCCAAAGTGTGACCTTGAGTATATCCCACCTGAATTTAGAGACCATCTCAAGAATAGATTTGACTCATTATACACTAATGAGCAAAGACCAGACGAGTTGTGGAATGACATCAAGGGCACCATATGTGAAGAAAGCAAGAGGTCATTAAAAAGCCAGGAAAGAAAGAAAAGACCAAAATAGATGTCAGAAGAGACTCTGACACTTGCTCCCTAACGTACAGTAGCTAAAGCAAAAGGAAGAAATGATGAAGTAAAAGAGCGAACAGAAGATTTCAAAGGGCGGTTCCAGAAGACAAAGTAAAGTATTATAATGAAATGTGCAAAGACCTGGAGTTGGAAAACTAAAAGGAAAGAACATGCTCGGCATTTCTCAAGCTGAAAGAACTGAAGAGAAAATTCTGGCCTCGAGTTGCAATACTGAAGGATTCTACGGAGAAAATATTAACCAATGCAGGAAGCATCAAAAGAAGATGGAAGGAATACACAGAGTCACTGTACCAAAAAGAATTGGTCGACATTCAACCATTTCAGGAGGTAGATTATGATTAGGAACTGATGGTACTGAAGGAAGAAGTCCATGCTGCACTGAAGGCATTGGTGAAAAACAAGGCTTCAGGAATTGACGGAATATCAGTTGAGATGTTTCAACAAACAGATGTAGAACTGGAAGTGCTCACTTGTCTATGCCAAGAAATTTGGAAGACAGCTACCTGGCCAACCAACTGGAAGAGATCCATATTTATGCCTATTCCAAAGAAAGGTGATCCAACCGAATGTGGAAATTATTGAACAATATCATTAATATCACATGCAAGTAAAATTTTGCTGAAGATGTTCCAAAAGCTCCTGCAGCAGTACATTGAAAGGGAGCTACCAGAAATTCAAGCTGGATTCAGAAGAGGACATGGAAGCAGGAATATCATTGCTGATGTCAGATGGATCCTGCATGAAAGCAGAGGATACCAGAAAGATGTTTACCTGTGTTTTATTGAATATGCAAAGGCATTCGACTGTGTGGATCATAACAAATTTGGATAACATTGCAAAGAATGAGAATTCCAGAACACTTAATTTTGCTCATGAGGAACCTGTACATAGATCAAGAGGCAGTCATTCGAACCGAACAAGCGGATACTGCACGGATAAAGTCAGGAAAGGTGTATGTCAGGGTTATATCCTTTGAGCATACTTATTCAGTCCGTATGCTGAGCAAATAACCCGAGAAGCTGGACTAAATGAAGAAGAATGCGACATCAGGATTGGAGGAAGACTCATTAACAACCTGCGTTATGCAGATGACACAACCTTGCTTGCTGAAAGTGAAGAGGACTGGAAGCACTTATTGATGAAGATCGAAGACCACAGCCTTCAGTATGCATTACACTTCAACATAAAGAAAACAAAATCCTCACAACAAGACCAATAAGCAACATCATGATAAACGGAGAAAAAATTGGAAGTTGTCAAGGATTTCATTTTACTTGGATCTACAATCAACACCCATGGAAGCTGCAGTCAAGAAACCAAAAGACGCACTGCACTGGGCAAATTTGCCGCAAAAGACCTCTTTAAAGTGTTAAAAAGCAAAGATATCACCTTAAAGACTAAGGCGCACCTGACCCAAGCCGTGGTGTTTTCAGTCGCCTCATATGCTTGTGAATGTTGGACGGTGAATAAGGAAGACCAAGGAAGAATTGTCGCCTTTGAATTGTGCTGTTGGCGAAGAATGTTGAATATACTATGGACTGCCAAAAGAATGAGCAAATCTGTCTGGGAAGAAGAACAACCAGAATGCTCCTTAGAAGCATGGATGGCGAGACTATATCTCACAGACTTTGGACATGTTATCAGGAGGGATAAGTCCCTGGAGAAGACATCATGCTTGGTAAAGTAGAGGGCGAGCAAAAAAGAGGAAGACCCTCAACGAGATGGATTGACACAGTGGCTGCAACAATGGGCTCAAGCATAACAAGGACTGTGAGAATGGCGCTGGACCGGGCAGTGTTTCGTTCTGTTGTACATAGGGTCGCTATGAGTTGGAACTTATTCGACAACACCTAACAACAACAACAAGTAGAGTGGAAGCAAATGAAGATGTGAGAGGAAAGAATTCATTAATAGTGTAAGTTCCTAAAAAGACCAGTGTCTGGAATCTGGAACACACATGGATGGGTGAGACTTTGATAGGAGGAGGGACATCTTTTTCATTGTAGCTTTGTTTATTTGGGAGGACAACGATTTTTAGTTTTTGTGTGGTAGCTTTTGTTTTCTTTTTGAGGTGTAAGGTAAGGTTACCTTCTAAGAGTTAGGGGAGAGATCAGGGATCTCAGTTTGAGGAAAATGGAGGAAATTGGAAATAGCAGTTTCAGAGAATGGAGAAGTGAGTTGACCAGAGAAAGACTCTCTAGAAGATGTTGAGCATCTAGGTGAGGTTGGTGATTGTGGATATATAGTGACACCAGTCTGATCAGTTGTGTGACTTCCTCCTGCTGGGTTCACCTCACCTAAAAATCCCTGTTACTTTTAAGCTTTCCTCTTGGAGTGTCCTTAAAACCTGCTGATTGAATCATAATAGCTGTGAATGTCACTCTGTAAGGAGTTTAGGTTCTCTCCTTGCTCAGAATCATTTTATTTTCATGATAATTTGATGGAGGATGGGTTTCAACATGAGCTTCAATTGACTCATGCTTACAGAAATACTGGGAAGGCCATGTTCTCTGGCAGCCATCCCCTTGAGCAGATGTTGACAAATTGGTCTGCTGCCTGTTTTTGTTTTACTGAAACATAGTCACAACCATTCATTTGCTTACTGCCTGTGGCTGCTTTTGCTCTACAACAGCAGAGTTGAATAGCTGCAACAGAAACTATATGGCTGGCAAAGCCTGAAGTATTTAGTATCTGGCTCTTTACGGAAAGATTGCCAACCTCTGGTCTAGAGGCAGATGTCTGAATGTGTGTGTGTGATTATATAATTAGAAACAGGGAAGAATATGTATCTAGACTCTAGAGAGAGAAACGGAAAGAGAGACTAAGAGCTCTGCTCTAGTGCCAGAGTCAGTGCCAGTTCAGAATAAGTTACACCAATGTGAAATCATAACTAGGAAAGGTTGGAATAATTGCGGACATCAATTTCTAATTTTGAACTGATTTTTTATCACAAAATTGTATTATCAGTCATCTGTATGCATACTGTTCTGTACATTTTCTCAGTTACTTTAAATTTCTTCAGAGTGTCAACCTCTGGAAGTGGCTTAGATGAAATGACCTTTAAAAGACCTGTTTTTGCAGCCATTCCCTTCAAAGTCCTAGGAGATTTTTACTTAGCTGACTGTACCAACTTAATTATCTTTGCTAATTCATTTTATCAATCAATACCTGGCAAGTCCAAGGGTACTCATCAGTCTATTAACTTTTCCTCCACTTAAGTAAATAAATGCCAATTCAAGTTCTCAGACATTCTTGTTTTAAGTTCTTTATCCATTCCCTTTAATCTTCCTGATGTTGGTTCAATTGTTAATGTCTTCTTCATCACTACTGAACAAACTTTGGTATTGAGCTTTACTATTAAAATAGTGATAGATTATACTTGTGCTCACAATTTATTATTATTCTGTTCCATTTTGGCCTACTCTAACCCACATTATGCACCCTCCCTTCAATATTACTGTAAAGAAGGACTCTCAAATATTTCAAAGTGATGTGATGCTTTCTTGGACATATTTCTAATTTTCCATCACAATTGAAGGGGATAG
This sequence comes from Trichechus manatus latirostris, assembly GCF_000243295.1. Taxonomy (NCBI): domain Eukaryota; kingdom Metazoa; phylum Chordata; class Mammalia; order Sirenia; family Trichechidae; genus Trichechus; species Trichechus manatus. Next base: position 3,317,888 of record NW_004444006.1, on the reverse strand, counting down.
AGTGCATATAAGTATAATAATTACAAGAAAAATACTGGCGACAAATTCTGAGCCTTCAGGTCAGCAGTTCTGTATCTACTATGTACAGTAAGTCTGAAGGTTAATTTAATGCAACAGCAGTTTGTGATAGATAATCTGCATGTTGGCCAAAACTTTGGTATAACTTCTCATGAATTGCCACTCTAGAATTTAACAATAGTGATTTTGAGATTTTCACTATATGCAAGGAACTTGGTTAGGTCAATGTGTGTGGTAATTTTTTATTTGGATGTATCAAGTTATTTCAATTGGATGGGCTTCAAGGCTGAATCTGCAGGGACAAGGAGTCATTGAGTACAGCGAATCTGGCAGAATCTCAAGCATCTACATATCAACTGTGATTTTGCTGGCTTTGTTATTCTTCATAGTGATATTCCTGAATTTGGGAATTCTCACAAGGTATATGCTGGGCCGCATTATGGCTTTCATTGGTCCTTTCACCTTGTGGGCCCCTTCATGTATAAAAATATTAAAAATTATATTTTATAACTGCATTAGTATAAAAATGAATATAATACAGGCTGTGTTATATTCATTTTTTCTTCTAATTTGAAAAGAAATTAAAACATTTTGTGAGCCTCTAAAAGTATCACGGGCCCTAGGCATTGTGCTGACCGTGTCTAAGGATAAGTTAGCCCTGGATATCTGGACATATCTCTCATGATGTTGTATAGCTGTTTGTGATTTTATCATTGACATATGAATTCTTGATAATGACAAGAATTACATCCTAATAATAACGGGCTCTTTAGAACTACTTTGAAGTGTCCATTTAACACAGCTCATGTTATCTCGCCTTTTTTCCTCAGTTTCAACATAGATGTAAGACTCTTAAAGTCTCAGCTTGCTCTGTTTCATTTTCATTTTCCTCTTAAAACCTTGCTTGTTACTGTTGGGTTCCTTCTCAGACCAGGCCTTTGGCTTGGCATAGTAGTTTTTCGGGCTGAAAAGGTTTCAGATGGTCACGTTTAGTGTCCATTTGACCTCCACTGACAGCATTGAGGAGACATGATAACACAGGCAGGTTTGAAAAGAAAAATCCAGTATCCTTCCTAGTCAGAGCAGTGGGGGGCCTAATGGCTAACAGTAACCAGTTTCATAAAGAGAATTCCGTACAGTGTTGGCATAAACAATCTCGATACTAGTAGGGAAAACAAACTAGTTTTGGGATGGTATAAAAGTTGATTGCTAACTCTTCTTTTTTATGATGTATCATATCTTTCACCTCCTCTATCTGTTTTTGTTTGTTTCATTTCTTTTTCCTAATCTCATTGCCTGCCCTCATCTTCCTTTTATCACTGACATTTTTGATTAATGATCCTTTTCTCCTTTTCCATAGGCCAGTCTTATAGTTTCTTCTAGAAACTTCATTTAAAAATCCCCTCCTTATTCAAGCTGGAGTTCATAACACTAACAACAAACAAACTAACCAATTCCTGTTAATTCCAACTCATTGTGACCCTATGTGTGTCAGAATAGAACTGTGCTCCAGATGGTTTTCAATGGCTAATTTTTTGGTAGGAGATCACCAGGACTTTCTTCTGAGGCATCTCTGGGTACACTCAAACCTCCAAACTTCCAGTTAACAGCTGAGTGTGTTAATTGCACCACCCAGGGATTCCAAAGCCTTTCCTATTCCTTTGTCAGGACTGGAAACAATAGATTTCTCAGGAAAGCTTAATTTCCCTCACTGAGATGGTACTCAGGTCAGAATCTTGGAATAGGAGCTCATATAGAAAGTAACTTCCTTAGAGGTCTTTGGTTACAAGAAAGTAGGCCACAGGTTGTGTTTTACCATTAACTTTGGAGCTAGCCTGAAGGTTAATCAAATTAGTGTCAAAAAGATTCTTTTAAGGTATTTATTATCTATGAATTAAAGCCTAAACCGACTCTACTGCATCATCTTAAACTCCTTTTTCATATTTGTAGCAATAGTAGTAGTAAGATCATCATCATCAGTAGCAAACTCTTACGGAGTGCTTACATTTACCAGATTCTAAGCAATTTGAATGAATTAACACATTTAATTCTCATAACTCTTATAAACTAGGTGCTATTATTATCCCCATTTCACTGAGGTCAGGTAATTTGCCAGAGGTCACAAAGCAAGTAAGTGCGGGTTTAAACCCAGATTGTCATTTTCTCCTGTGTTTCTTGTGAACGATTCCAACAAACTTAAGACATCTCAGTTCTCTTCCATGAAATCTATTTCATTTTATTAGCATACCCAGGAAAATCGATCACAAGTAAGTATCTAACAGGAACATGAAAATCAAGAACTTCCTTCTTTGCATCAAATGTGGTCAGGACAAACATACCAGGAATTGCCTTTATATAAATATCTTCCAATTGCTTTTAATTCTATTATTCCATATTCCATTCCGTTCACTGATGCTATCCCTGGGATTGATATGGTATGGCTTAGAACTTCCTGATTCCTGCCAAGCTAGGCACCTCCTTGACCAATGTCCTTTTTAGAAATCCAAACTATTGATTAGAAAGGATTCTGGCAAGGTGGCCATATTCCAAGAAATAACTCTCCCCAGCAGCCGTGAAACAGTTGTACCCTGCTTATTCTGAAGTGACGTAGGCCTGGGAATAAAGAGTGAAGGGTCTTGCAGTTCTAACATGTTATTCATGTTCCTTCAGTCATCTCATTAAATATAATCTTTATGAATTTGAGTCCTAGAGATCTTAGGACAAAGTACTAATGAATGTGGAATTCCTATTTTTTCAACATACTTACTAATTAAAGTGTTTCAGTTACATATATACACAGGCTTGTGCATGCACATGTGTGCCTGTGTTTGCACACACTCCCCACATCTGCAAAGATAGTTCATGATTACTAAAATCCTTCTATGGTAAGTAGCTGAGATCTTTGTGAAGAGGAGTGCAATTTTGATTTAGGGCATGAAAAGTAAAACAATCCCAAGAAGCCTCAATATTCAGGCTCTTTTATACAAAGTTACAACAAGCTTTTGTTTTTAAAAAACCTCTCTGCTGACCTAATTATTTTCTGCTGAGTAATCTATTCTATCACTGTCAGATGGAGCCAGTATAATTTTAAGCGTGAGATAAGGGTGAGATTTATCAATCTCTATCTTGTAGGCCCAGAGTATGTTTAATAAATTGGGGGTGAGGGTTAACTCTTTGGCCAGGTTTATTATATAAGAAGAAGTAAAAAATAAGGTTCTCAGACAATGCTGGTAAATTGTTTAGTCCCTCTTTTCATTCTATTCTCTGATAAAAGTTCAGTTGTTGGAATCTAGTTATCTCATCAATAAACCAACATTTGTACTAACAAAACAAAAGGGAAGAAAATAAGAAAATGGTGTGTATCAAATGCCTACACAGAGCTGGCAGGTGAATGAGTCACTTAGGCTGAGTGGGGACTATAGTGATATGTAGACCACATACTCTGCCTAAAGGGGGCAGCTTCTCCTCAGTCCCTGTGTACTCTAGTCTTGCTAGAATGTAGGCCAGTGCTGCAAGAGCTTCTGATTTTTAAAGAATCTCTAGGGATTCAGATATTTTTGTGAAATCTCCTCATTTTTTAATATTTTATTTTCTTTTTGGTGAAAGTTTACACAGCAAATTAGATTCCCATTTAACAATTTCCATACATATTATTTAGTGACATTGGTTACATTTTGCACAATGTGCTGACATTCTGATTATTTCCATTCTGGTTGTTCCGTTTCCATTAATCTAGCTTCCCTGCCCCTGCCACCTTACATTCTCATTTTTGCTTTAAGGTAAATGTTGACAGTTTGGTCAAAATCTCCTCATATTTAGACGTTGGCAGTTAATTATGATTTTTGCAAATTGTATAATATAGAGGAGGCGGGGCCAAGATGGCGGAGTAGTCAGATGCTTCTGGTGGTCCCTCTTACAATAAAGACCCAAAAAAACAAATGAATCGATTATATATGACAATCTAGGAGCCCTGAACATCAAAGGGAAAGTTGAGGAATCGGACTGAGTGGCAGGGGGAGGGAGAGATGGTTCGGAAGCAGCAAGGAGTTGCCAGACCTTACCCGGTGAGAGCCTGAGCCCGTCAGGCCTGATCAGCTTGTGGTGCGCGGTGAGGCAGGCAAGCTGCGGCACTCAGGAGGCATTTTCCACGTTGAGAGAGACCCAGAGGCAGACAGTCTACTCGGCCATCCAGAACCAGTGAGAAGCAGCCCTCAATCAGCAAAAAATAAGTATTTGTGTCTGGCCAACCGTGTGGATCAAAAACACACCCCCCTTAGGGAAAACCCTCTCTCCCGTTTACCTCCCTGCTCTGCACTGGGTCTGGGACCGACATCAGCAATTGCTGAGTCCTCTGGGCTGGAAGTAAGACCCGTCACATGCCCTGAGCCATTCTTCTGGCCCTGGAGAGTGAACAAATTAACAAACGGGAAAAAATAATCTGCTGGCTCCCCTAAGCCAGGATTTCAGGGTAGGCACAGCTCCTTTGCCTAGGCACAGGCATAAGGGATCCATGGACTTTGAGAGCCTTTCCCCCTGCATAGCCTTGTGTGGGCCCATTTCAACAGTGTAAGCCTTCATTACTGCAGTACAACAGGGTACATACCTGAAGTCTAACTTCAACTGTTTCAGCTGTGAAGTGGTAGGTTCGTGATATTTGACACTGCTCTGCCCCTTAAGCAGGGTCTTCACCTACCCACATCAGGGGCCTGAGGACTGGAGGCTTCACCCACGCCACCTAGCCACCTGCAACAGGGGCCCAAGAATAAGAGGTGTCCCCCATTCCTTATACCCAACACCACTGGGTGCTCATAGTCCGGCTGGAAAACTCACTCATCTATGCACTCTAGGGAACAGGGACACATTGTCCTCCTGGACACTCGGAGGTAGTCGTCAGCCCCCTGACTTGCTCAGCCTGTGCCCCCTACTGCAGCTGGATGCTTGTGCCTACACCAATCACCCATGTCTGTCTAGAACTGTAGGTGAGAGCGTGCACCAGATCCTTGGTGGCCAACTACCAGGACACCTGAGCTGAATCCATACAGGAGGAGTGGGCAGACTCCTGGGCTCACGTACTTAGTGGCAGGTCTGGCCACCTGTGGGCAGGACATTGGAGCTTCAGGGGCACTGGTGACTGGGATAGCTCACACAAGCAGCCTATTGGGACATATCAAAACAAAACAAAACAGAAGCTAGGACACAGTAAGCAAACATTACATAAATATAATAACTTACTGATGGCTCAGAGACAACAGTCAATATCAAATCACATAAAGAGGCGGACCATGATGGCTTCAGCAACCTCCCAAAATAAAGAATCTAGAAATTTTCTGGAGGAAGAAAATTTCTTGGAATTACCAGAGGCAGAATACAAAAGATTAATACACAGAATTCTTCAAGAGATTAGGAAGGAAATTATGCAAAATGCAGAACATGCAATAGAGGAACTTAAGAAGATAAGAGAAGAGCATAATGACAAATTTAACGTTCTCTAAGAATCCAGAGACAGCAATCAGAAATCCAGAAGATTAACAGTAAAACTGCAGAATTAGACAACTCAATAGAAAGTCATAGGAGCAGAATTGAGGCAATGGAAGTCAGAATTAGTGAGTTTGAAGATAAAGCACTTGACACCAACTTATTTCATGAAAAATCAGATAAAAGGATTTAAAAAAATGAAGAAACCGTAAGAATTATGTGGATTCTATCAAGAGGAATAACCTACAAGTGATTGGAGTACCAGAACAGGGAGGGATAACAGAAAATACAGAGAGAATTGTTGAAGATTTGTTGGCAGAAAACTTCCCTGATATCTTGAAAGGTGAAAAGATATCTATCCAAGATGCTTATCGAACCCCACATAAGGTAGATTCCAAAAGAAGGTCACCAAGGCATATTATAATCAATCTTGCCAAAACCAAAGATAAAGAGAGAATTTCAAGAGTGGCTAGGGATAAACGAAAACTCATCTACAAAGGAGAGTCAATAAGAATAAGCTCGGATTACTCAGCAGAAACCATGCAGGCAAGAAGGCAATGGGATGACATATATAAAGCCTTGAAGGAAAAAAAAAAACTGCCAGCCAAGAATTGTATATGCAGCAAAACTGTCTCTCACATGTGATGGCGAAATTAGGGCATTTCTAGATAAACAGAAGTTTAAGGAATTTGCAAAAAACAAACCAAAATTTCGAGAAATACTAGAGGGAGTCTTCCAGTTAGAAAATCAATAACATCAGATAACAACCCAAGAATAGAACACAGGACAGAGCAACCAGATATGAACTCAGATAGGGAAGTCACAAAAAGAAATCAAAGCTAAAACACTGAAAATAGGGAAACAGATGTCAACATGTAAAAGATGACAACATTAACACAAAAAAAAGGGACTTAAAAATGTAGACACAGATTTTTCATATGGAGAGGAAGTCAAGGCAATATAAAGAAATAAAAAGTGGTTTAAACTTAGAAAAATAGGGGTAAATATTATGGTAACCACAAAGGAAACTAAAAATCCTAGAAGTTAAAATAAAAAACAAGAAAAATATAAAGACTCAGCAAATACAAAATCAAAAACAATGAAAAAGATGAAAAGAAAATAGTAAAGAGAAATAACTCAGCATAGAAAATTAAGGGGAACAAAGAAGCTGTGAACAACACACACAAAAAAGACATCAAAATGACAGCACTAAACTCGTATCTATCAATAATTACACTGAATGTAAATGGACTAAATGCACAAATATAGAGACAGAGACAGGCAGATTGGATAAAATAACACAATCCGTATATATGCTGCTTACAAGAGATACACTTTAGACTTAAAGGCACAAACAGACTAAATCTCAAAAGATGGAAAAAAATATCAAGCAAACAACACTCAAAAAAGAGCAGGAGTGGCAATTCTAATCTCTGACAAAATAGACTTTAAAGTAAAATCCACCACAAAGGATAAGGAAGGACACTATATAATGATTAAAGGGTCAA
>NW_004444006.1:3301474-3309346 GCF_000243295.1 Trichechus manatus latirostris | reverse complement strand
TGCCCTTTATCACCACTCTTATTCAACATTCTGCAGGAGGTCGTAGCCAGAGAAATTCGGCTACAAAAAGAAATAAAGCATATCCAGATTGGTAGGGAGGAAGTAAAAGTATCTCTGCTTGCAGATGATATGATCTTATATACAGAAAACCCCAAAGAATCCACAAGAATACTGCTGGAACTAATAGAAGATGTTAGCTAATTTTCAGGATAACAAGATAAACATACAAAAATCAGATGGATTCCTGTACACCAACAAAGAGAAGTTCTAAGAGGAAATCACCAAATCAATACCATTTACAGTAGCCCCCAAGAAGATCAAATACTTAGGAATAAATCTATCCGGAGACCTAAAAGACATATACAATGAAAACTACAAGACAGTACTGCAAGGAACCAAAAGAGACCTGCATAAGTGGAAAAATATACCTTGATCATGGATAAGAAGACTCAACATTGTGAAAATGTCAATTCTACCCACAACCAGCTATTGGTACAGTGCAATCCCGATCCAAATTCCAACAGAATTTTCTAATGAGATGGAGAAACAAATCACCAACTTCATATGGAAAGGGAAGAGGCCCTAGATAAGTAAAGCATTACTCAAGAAGAAGAACAAAGTGGGAGGCCTCACACTACCCGATTTTAGAACCTATTATATCGCCACAGTAGTCAAAACAGCCTGGTACTGGTACAACAGATACGTAAACCAGTGGGACAGAATTGAGAATCCAGACATAAATTCATCCACCTATGAGAAGCTGATATTTGACAAAGGCCCAAAATCTGTTAATTGGGGAAAAGACAGTCTCTTTAACAAATGGTGCTGGCATAACTAGATACCCATCTGCAAAAAACTGAAATGACCCATACGTCACACCATGCACAAAAACTAACTCAAAATGGATCAAAGACCTAAATATCAAATCAAAAACGATAAAGATCATGGAAGAAATAATAGGGACAATGCTAGGAGCCCTAATACATAGCATAAACAGAATACAAACCATAAGTAACAATGCACAAGCACCAGAAGAGAGACTAGATAATGTAAAATGGTACAACCACTTTGGAAATCGATTTGGTGCCTCCTTAAAAAGCTAGAAATAGAAGGACCATATAATGCAGCAATCCCACTCCTTGGACTATATTCTAGAGAAATAAGAGCCATCACACAAATAGATATGTGCACACCCATGTTCACTGCAGCACTGTTCACAATAGCAAAAAATGGAAAACAGCCTAGGTGGTCATCAATGGATGAATGGATAAACAAATTATGCTATATTTACACAATGGAATACTACGCAAGGATAAAGAACAACGATGAAGCTGTGAAACATCTTGTAACATGGAGGAATCCGGAGGGCATTATGCTGAGTGAATTTAGTCAGTTACATAAGGACAAATATTGTATAAGGCCACTATTATAAGAACTGGAGAAAAGGTTTAAACACAGAAGAAAACATTCTTTGATTGTTACGAGGGTGGGAAGGGAGGGTGAGTGTTATTCACTAACTAGATAGTAGACAAGAATTATTTTAGGTGAAGGGAAGGACAGCACACACTACAGGGGAAGTCAGCACAACTGGACTAAACGAAAGCTAAGAAGTCTCCTGAATACAAGCAAACACTTTGTGGAACCGAGCAGCAGGGTTGGGGTTCTGGGGACCATCTTTCGGGGACATTTAGGTCAACTGGCATAACTAAGTTAATTAAGAAAATGTTCTGCATCCTACTTTGGTGAGTGGTGTCTGGGGTCTTAAAAGTTTGCAATCTGCCATCTAAGATGCACCAATTGGGCCCAACCACCTGGAGTAGAGGAGAATGGAGAACACCAAAGACACAAGGAAAGTATTAGCCCAAGAGATAGAAAGGGTCACATAAACCTGAGACTTCATTGGCCCGGGACCAGAAGAACTAGATGGTGCCCGGCTACCACCACTGACCACCCTGACAGGGAACACAACAGAGAGTCCCTTATGGAACAGCAGAAAGATGGGGTGCAGAACTCAAATTCTAGGAAGAAGACCAGACTTAATGGTCTGAGACTGGAGGAATCCCGGAAAGTGTGGCCCCCGGACTCTCGTGTCAGCCCAGAACTAAAAGAATTTCCGAGGCCAACTCTTCAGACAAAAATTGTACTGGACTGTGGGACATAAAATGATACCCGTGAAGAGCGTGCTTCTTAGCTCAAGTAGCTACATGAGACGAAACGGGCAGCTTCTGTCCAGAGGTGAGATGAGAAGGCAGAGAGGGTTAGGAGCTGGTTGAATGGACATGGAAAATCAAGGGTGGAAAGGAGAAGTGTGCTGTCACAGTATAGGGAGAGCAATTAGGGTCACCTAACAATGTATGTATAAATTTTTATATAAGAGACTAAGATGAATTGTAAACTTTCACTTAAACTGCAAAAATAAACAAACAAAAAAAAAACTGATGCAATAAAATTGTGTAATGTAGAGACTTGAGAATGTTCGTAGCAGTGAAGTTTTAATAGTGAAAAAATGGAAGAAATACAAATGTCTGTCAGCATGTTGTAAATTTATACATTGAAATACTACACAGAAAATAAAATAAATGAACTATTGCAAGGGTTGGCAAACTTTTTCTGTTAAGGGCCAACTAGTAAATAGTTTAGGCTTTGTGGACCATACAGTCTCTGTCACAGTGATCATCTCTGACACTGTAACATGAAAACAACCACAAATGAGAGTAAACTAATGAGAGTGGCTTTGTTCTAATAAAACTTTATTTACAAAAATAAGCAGCAGGCTGGTTTGTGCCCAAGGGCGATAATTTGCCACCCCTAAAGTAGAGTAATATCTATCAACATGAGTAGATATCAAAAACCTAATTTGAGTAAACAAAGTTGTAGAAGGATTCGTGTATTTTATTACCATTTGAATAAAATTTAAAGACCTGTGAAACAATATAGTATAATTTTTGTGTGTATATATATACGTATATTATATATATATATATATATATATATATATATAATATATGTTTAAAAACCTGCATGGGAATGATAAACTTTGAATTCATGATAGTAGTTGTCTCAGCCATCTAGTGCTGCCATAACAGAAATATCACAAGTGGATGGTTTTAATGAAGAGAAATTTATTTCCTCACAGTCAAAGTAGGCTAAAAGTCCAAATTCAGGGTGTCAGCTCCAGAGGAAGGCTTTTTCTCTCTGTCGGCCTTCTTCTCTTTGTTGTTCCCCTGGACTAGGAGCTCGGCACAGGGACCCCAGTCCAAAGGACGCGCTCTGCTCCTGGCACTGCTTTCTTGATGGTATGAGGTCGTGTCCGTCCTGTCCATCTCCCCCCCCTCCTGCCCCCGGCTCACTGCTCACTTCTGTCTTTTATATCTCAAGAGATTGCCTCAGGACACAATCCAGTCTTGTAGATCAGGTCTGGCCTTACTAACAAAACTGCCACCCATTCTCCCTCATTAACATCATAGAGGCAGGTTTATAACATACAGGAAAATCACACAGTACCTGGAATCATGGCCTAGCCAAATTGATAAACACATTTTTGGGGGGACATAATTCAAACCATGACAGTAGTTATCTCTCAGGAGGGAGATAATGTTTAATTAAAAAATTTATCTGAGATATATATGTCATAATATTAAGATATGTTTAATACACTGGTATTTGCTATTTTTTGTCTTTATGTTTGAAGTATTTTAAAATTAAAAAAAATACTACTCGGGACACTGAAAATATGTCTGCAGGCTAAATTTGATTCAGATGCAATCATTTTGTTACTTCCACTGTTTATGCATACAAACGTTCTAAGAATATCAGCCTTGTAGAAAATGATGAGTTTTTATGTCAACAGGTTGGAATCTACCTGATATTTATCTGATTATATAACATAGGCCTGGTATGTTAACGCTTTTCTGCATGCCACGTGAGTGTAATTCTACATAGGTTTCCCTAGGTGATTACCTCCATGGAATAAGGCTATCTTGACACAGTGCGGGGCTAGCGTGTTTTCAGTTATCCGCATGTTAGTTGTATCATGTTAGGCACAAGTATGACTTTGTAATTATTTAGAGGTTGTGTATGGTTTAAGGAGATTTGTACAGCTGCCAAGTTGAAAAGGGATGGACTATGATGGTTATGGTTGTATGTCAACTTGGCTAGGCCATGATTCTCAGTGGTTTGCCAGTTATGTAATGATATAATTTGGCAGTTGTGTAATGATGTAGTTATCCTTCATGATGTGATTTGATGTGATCAGCCAATCAGTTGTAAGGAGAGTTACAGCTCTTCTTCTGGGTCTAGGAGTTTCTCAGCAATGGGACGCTGGGTCCTTGGTCTCAAGGACACACTGCACTCTAGACTTTTCCTGATGGTAGTGAGGTCCACCTGAACCTTTGTGCATTTGGCCCTTCTGTAAGGCTACACCTTGTCAATTTCAAGGCACGATCCTCTCTCCAGAGCCACAAACTGACCAATCCCCTTAGTGAACCATAAGTTACTCAATTTGCATAGTCTGAGCCAATCATTTTGTGGGAGTTACAAGACCATGGCTAGAAAGGCCACATAAAAGTGATTCATTGCACCACACCAGCCAAGGGCCAAACTTGCAAGCAAGGCTTTCTAAGGATACCAGTCTCAGGCCTGCTAGGTTAACTCTTTTCTGCACGCTATCAAGTGCATTTCCGTGGGTTTCCCTAGGTGATTATCCTCATGGAATAAGGATGTGTTAGTATATAGCTTACCCCACCACTGTTGTTACCATTAGTGAAAGAGAGAATATAGATGCTCATGTTATTGTTGTTGTTATTAGGTGCCATCCAAACAGTTATGACTCATAGCTACCCTATGTAAAACAGAGTGAAACTCTGCCTACTCCTGCACCATCCACACAGTCATTGCTGTGGTTGAGTCCATTGTTGCAGCCACTGTGTCAGTCCATCACTTTGAGGGTCTCACTCTTTTTCGCTGACCCTCAACCTTAGCAAGCATGATGTCCTACTCCATGGGCTGGTCCCTCCTGATAACATGCCCAAAGTACGTGAGATAAAGTCTCACCATCCTTGCTTCCAAAGAGCACTCTGGGTGTACTTCTTCCAAGACAGACTTACTCATTTTTCTGGCACTCCATGGTATAGTCAATATTCGTTGTCAACACCATAATTCAAATGCATCAATACTTCAGTCTTACTTATTCATTGCACAGGTTTCACATGCATATGAGGTGATTAAAAATATCATGGCTTGAGTCAGGTGCATCTTAGTCCTCAAAGTGACATCTTTTCTTTTGAACACTTTAAAGAGGTCTTTTGCAGCAGATTTGCCCAATCCAATACGTCGTTTGATTTCTTTTTGTGTGTGTGTGTGTTGTTGTCGGGTAGAATGTTTTATAAACATCAATTAATCAAGCTTGTTGATATTGCTGTTCAAATCTTTTATATCCTTACTGATTTTCTGTGTACATTTTCTATTATTTATTGAGAGAAGAATTTTTTATGTCTTTGTATATGATTGTGGATTTGTCTGTTTTTTTCCTTTCAATTCTATCACTTTTTGCTTTATGTTTTTTTATTTTTTTTTTATTGTACTTTAGGTGAAGGTTTACAGAACAAATAGTCTCTCATTAAACAGTCAGGACACATTTTTTTTATGACATTGGTTAACAACCCCACAACATGTCAACCCTCTCCCTTCTCAACCTTGGAGGACCTTTTATTCTTTTGGTGAAAATATACATAGCCAAAGATACACCATTTCAGAAATTTCTACATGTACAATTCAGTGACATAGATTACATTCTTCCAGTTGTGCTGCTATTCTAACTATCCTTTTCCAAATTATTTCATCACCATTATCTTCAACTCACTGCCCCCAGGCTTCCCATCAAACCTTTTGAGTTGCTGTTGTCAATTTGATCTCACATAGATAATTCTTTTTTTTTTTTTGTACCTTAGATGAAGGTTTACAGAAAGAATAGTTTCTCATTAAACAGGTAGTACACATATTGTCGTATTACAATGGTTAACAACCCCACGACATGTCAACACTGTCCCTTCTCAAAGTTGGGTTCCCTATCACCAGCTTTCTTATCCCTTCCTGCCTTCTAGTCCTCGTCCCTGGACTGCTATGCCTCATTAGTCCCATTTTGTTTTACGGGGCTGTCCAATCCCCAGCTGAACGGTGAACCTCGGGAGTGAATTCACCTCTGGGCTAAAAGGGTGTCTGGGGGCCATACTCTCGGGGTTTCTCCAGTGTCTGTCAGTCCAGTAAATCTGGTCTTTTTGTGTGAGTTAGAATTTTGTTGTACATCCTTCTCCAGCTCTTTCCAGGACCCTCTGTTGCAATTCTAGTCAGAGCAGTCAGTGGTGGTTGCTGGGCACCACCTAGCTGTACTAGACTCAGTCTAGTGGAGGCCGTGGTAGCTGTGGTCTATTAGTCCTTTGGACTAATCTTTTTCTTGTATCCTGTTCTCTTCATTCTCCCTTGGTCCCACAGGGGTGAGACCAGTGGAGTATCTTCAATGGCTGCTCACAGGCTTTTAAGACCCCAGACGCTACTCACCAAGGAAGAATGTAGAACATTGTCTTTAAAAACTGTGATATGCCAATTAAGCTAGATGTTCCCAGAGACCATGGTCCCCACAGCCCTCCGTCCAGCAATTCAGTCCCTCAGAGAGTTTGGAAGTGTCTATGGAGCTTCCATGACCTTTCCTTGTACAAGTTGTGCTGGCTTCCCCCGTATTGTGTACTGTCTTACTCTTCACCAAAGTTACCACTTATCTATTGTCTATTTAGTTCCCCCCCACCCCTCCCATCCCTCGTAACCAACAAAGATTGTTTCTTTTTGTGTGTAAACTTTTACATGAGTTCTTACAGGAGAGGTCTCATACAATATTTGTACTTCTGTGATTGACTTATTGTAATCAGCATAACGTCCTCCAGTTTCATCCATGTTATGAGATGCTTCAGAGATTCATCATTGTTCTTTATCTTTGCATAATAATCCATTGTGTGTATGTACCATAGTTTATCCATTCATCTGTTGATGGGCATCTAGGTTGTTTCCATCTTTTTGCTATTGGGAACAGTGCTGCAGTGAATATGGGTGTGCATATGTCTATTTGTGTGATGGCTCTTACTTCTCTAGCATATATTCCTAGTAGTGGGCTTGCATTTTGTAGTGCTTTTTTTTGTGGTGCTGCCGTTTTCTTTGTTCCTCTTACTCTCCTGTGCTGAGTTCCTTTTGTTTGTGGATTTTTTTTCATTTCTTTTGTTTTTGTAGATTTTGTTTTTACTGAGACTTTATGTTTTTCTTCATTTTGATGAGTAGGTTTGTTAACTTTCTTTGTGGTTTCCTTGAAATTTACCCTTATCTTCCTAGATTTGAACCAGTCTATTATTACTTGGTATCGCCTTGCCTTCCTCTTCATTGGAAGTTTCTATACCTACACAGTTTATTCCCTCTTTTATTGATCTGATGCTGTTGTCATTTACAGATTAACCTCTCTGGCTCCCTGTTGTAGTTCTTTTGGTTTTGCATAGTACTTAAGAGTTCATTTCCTAGACTGGTATCTGGCTAGTACAATCCTGTGTCCTGTATTCAGCCTGTGGTCTGATGTTGTTTGTTCTCAGATTGAAGGACTCCCTTTAATAAGTCTTGGAAGTTTGGTTTGGTTTTTACATAGTCCCTTAATTTCTGTTTACCTGGAAATGACCTAATTTCATCATATCTGAACAAGAGTTTTGCAGGATATATTATTCTTGGCTGGCAATTTTTTTCTTTCAGGGTTTTATATATGCCATCCCATTGCCTTCTTGCCTGCATGGTTTCTGCTGAATAATCTGAGCTTAGTCTTTTTGTTTTTCCTCTGTATGACTT
>NW_004444006.1:3272499-3300666 GCF_000243295.1 Trichechus manatus latirostris | reverse complement strand
CTGTGCGTTCTTTGTTGTTTGCTCGTCTGTGGGCACGATACTTTTTACCTCCTTTTCCAATGGGCCCGGTCAGTCACTCAGGTATGGTATAGCAGGGCAGGTCCAGTTGAAGGGGAGTTGCTGGGATGGGTTGTTTGTGACACGTACCAGGGCTGACAGTGTGGACTGGCAATCAGTACAGGGCAGGTTCCAGTAGGCCGTGCCTGTGCTGCTGGGGAGTGTGATGTTCAGTGCATGATGCAGGTAGGCAGGAAGGAGGGGGTAGATTGTGATGTGTGGAGCTAAGATGGATATGGGAAAGATGAGAGAGAGGAGAGAGGAACAGGAGACAAAAACATACACACAAACAAAAAAGAGTGCTAAGGGAGCTTGCTATTGGAGTGGAGAGATGAGAGACTGAGAAATGGAGAAAAACAAAAATGAAAAAAACAAGAAAGAAAAAGGGTAAAAGAAAAAATGAATAAATTGAGAAACTGGAAATGAAGAAAGACAAAAAAGGGAAAAAGAGAAAAAAGAAAACAACACAAAGGAACAAACAAAAAGAACAACAAGAACAAAAAAGAAAGAACAAAGAAATGCCCCAGGGATGTCACTGTGCGTCTGCACAGAGTAAGGGAGTATCTTCCAAGCCGCGTGGCACTGCCGAGCCAGAAGGGGCTCCCAAGCTGAGAAAAGAAAAAGAAAACAATCAAACAAATCAGAACAGAGCAAATGAACAAACAAAATAAAGCCCCGGTGCCCCACCAGCCTGGCAGCATGGGCCGGGAAGTGGTTCCATAGTCAAACGATGCCTTGCAGCCCCCCAGGAAGAAGCAAAGATGGCCACGGAGCCAGGTATGAGAGAAAGGAGGGGGAGGTGGTGAGAGGCAAGGAAGAAATCTAATGAGGCGGAAAAAAGCAACACCAGCAGCCAACAAATGGCACTCAGGGAACGGGCCAGTGCGGGTGGGTGGAATCCAGGTGACGGCTGGATGAAGCCCGTGCTTCCTGGCCAAGAGACTGTGGCTGCGGGAAGCAGAGGAGGCTGAGTAGGGGTGAAGAACGGTGGGGGGTGGGAAACTGTGTATCATTGGTTACTGGTTGTTCTGTCTCCTGCTGGAAGCTCCGTGAAGATGCTTTCTCGTACTTCCTGTTCGCTGATCTCTGATCGGAGTCCGTGATGGTGGATACGTGCTGTGGTAGCTGATCGGGGACCTCTGCATGTATCTCTCCTCGCTCTCTGTTCTTAATCAGATTCTTATTTCATTCGGTGCTTGGCTGAGTTCTTTATCTTTTGATTTGATGCTTAGGGTTTCAGGACTGACGTGTGACTCTGTTTGACTTAGTTTTTTGGATCTTTGCTGTGGAGGGACGGTGTGGTGCTTCTGACTATAGCACCATGTGGCCTGGAAGTCTTGTGTGATTTCTTGACTGCTGCTTCCATGGGGTGTTGATTGTGGATCTCAGTAAAATGAAATCCTCGACAACTTCAATATTTTCTGCATTTATCATGATGCTGCTTGTTGGTCCAGTTATGAGGATTTTTGTTTTCTTTACGTTGAGGAGTAATCCATACTGGAAGCTGTAGTCTTTGATCTTCGTCAGTAAGTGCTTCAAGTCCTCTTCACTTTCAGCAAGCAAGGTTGTGTCATCTGTATATTGCAGGTTGTTAATGAGTCTTCCTCCAATCCTGATGCTGCATTCTTCTTCATTTAGTCCAGCTTCTCGGATTATTTGCTCAGCATACAGATTGAATAAGTGTGGTGAAAGGATACAGTCCTCATGCACAACTTGCCTGATTTTAAACCATGGAGTATTCCCTTGTTTTGTTCGAACAACTGCCTCTTGGTCTTTCTACAGGTTCCTCATGAGCACGACTAAGTGTTCTGGAATTCCCATTCTTCACAATGTTATCCATAATTTGTTATGATCCCCACAGTTGAATGCCTTTGCATGGTCAGTAAAACACAGGTAAACATCTTTCTGGTATTCTCTGCTTTCAGCCAGGATCCATCTGACATCAGCAATGATATACCTAGTTACATGTCCTCTTCTGAACCAGCCTGAATTTCTGGTAGTTCCCTGTCGATATACTGCTGCAACCATTTTTTTAATTATCTTCAGCAAAATTTTACTTGTGTGTGATATTAATGATATGGTTCAATAATTTCTGCATTCAGTTGATCACTTTTCTTTGGAATGGGCACAAATATGGATCTCTTCTAGTCAGTTGGCCATGTAAGCTGTCTTCCAAATTTATTGGCATAGACGAATGAGCACTTCCAGCTTTGCATCAGTTTGTGAAACATCTAATCTGGTATTCCGCCAATTCCTGGAGCCTTGGTTTTTGCCAGTGCCTTCAATGCAGCTTGGACTTCTTCCTTCAGTACCATCGGTTCTTGATCATATGCTACCTCCTGAAATTGTTGAGCGTCAACCAATTCTTTTTGCTACAGTGACGCTGTGTATTCCTTCCATCTTCTTTTGATGTTTCCTGCCTCATTCAATATTTTGTCCATAGAATCCTTCAGAATTGCAACTGGAGGCTTGAATTTTTTCTTCAGTTTATTCAGCCTGAGAAGTGCCAAGCGTGTTCTTCCCTTTTGATTTTCTAACTCCAAGTCTTTGCACATTTCATTATAATACTTTGTCTTTTTGAGCCACCCTTTGAAATCTTCCATTCAGCTCTTTTACTTCATCATTTCTTTCACTCTCATTAGCTACTCTGTGTTCAGGAACAAGTTTCAGATTCTCTTCTGACATCCATTTTAATTTTTTCTTAGGTACTTATAACCACACCAAAATTTTCATAAGGTAAATTAATATTAAATAACATTAATTCATGTGCTGGCTTATACCTATCCAGGTCCTTTCTTCCATGTTGTCAAATTTCAAATCTGTTGATATTCTATCTACCAGCTTTGAGTGGCTGAAGAAATAGGTAGGATTTTTATTTAGACTACCTTGACTCTCCCTTTCAAATGTTGTCTGTATGATCTGAGGAATGATCCATCTCCTAACTTGTCTAGTATTCACTATCCACTCACTTAGCCCCACTGTCTCAGCTGCGGATGTGCCTTGTCATCACCAAGGCATCAATTTCCCAAAGATGAAGATAGCCAATTTTATTTCATTTTGTTGGCACTTGGTATCTTTTCCATTTTTTCCCCCTCTGGGCCTCTCCAGGTCCATGCCTTTACCACCAAGCATAGGTTCAAATTTCCTCTAAAGAGCTTCTCTCTTTAACTATACTGAAGATTTCTTTTCCTGTCTTCTATCCCACCATGCAGGTTGTTGGCTTTATATTTAGTAAATCATTACATATGAGACATGTTTTTTAAAAAGTTTCTATTGAGAGTAGGCTTTGGGCATTTTCTCCCTGCAGTGAGGAGGTTATGTGCCAGAGATAGGGAATGATTCCAAAGAGTATTAGCATATCTTCTTTTCTTTCCTTTAAATGTTATTTATTTTGTTGTTGTTTTTGAGAATATACACAGCAAAACATTGACCAATTCAGTAGTTTTTACATGTACCATCTAGTGACATTGATTACTGTCTTAGTTATCTAGTGCTGCTATAACAGAAAGACCATAAGTGGATGGCTTTAACAAAGAGAAATTTATTCTCTCACGGTCTTGGAGGCTAGAAGTCCAAATTCAGGGTGCCAGCTCCAGGTGAAGGCTTTCTCTCTCTGTCAGCTCTGGGGAAAGGTCCTTGTCATCAATCTCCCTGTGGTCTAGGAGCTTCTCAGCACAGGGACCCTGGGACCAAAGGATGCATGTGCTCCTAGCTCTTCTTGCCTGGTGGTAATGAGGTCCCCCTGTCTCTCTGCTCCCTTATCTCTTTTATATCCCTAAAGAGATTGACTGAAGAGACAATGTAATCTTGTAGTTTGAGTCCTGCCTCATTAACATAACTGCGTCTAATCCTGCCTCATTAACACCATAGAGGTAGGATTTACAGCACATAGGAAAATCACATCAGAAGAGAAAATGATGGGCAATCATACAGTACTGGGAATCATGATGTACCCAAATTGACACACATTTTTGGGGTACACAGTTCAATCCATAACATTCCACCCTTTGGCCTCCCAAAAATTCATGTCCTTGCCACATATAAAATACATTCACCCCATCATATCATAGTAAAAGTCTTAAATCAACTCCAAGTCCAAATTCTAAAAATTCTTCTTCATTTGTGAAATCTAGAATACAAGTTATCTGCTTCCAGAGTTCAATGGTGGAACAGTCACAAGGTAGACATTCCCATTACAATTGGGATAGATTGGAGGGAAAGAAGAGATAACAGGCACCAAGCAAGTCAGCAGAACACATTACATTAACTCTCAAGGCTTGAAAATAATCCTGTTCTCTGAGATCATTTAGACAATGGCCCTGCCTTCCAGACTCTGGGTATTGGCTACACTTTTTGGATTCTGAGTGGAGGTTCCTGAGCCCTGGGCTTCAGCTCCGCCTTCCAGGCTCACTGGAATGGCAACTCTGCTCCCTCAGATTTGGTTTGCCCCATTCTCCTAGTCCCTCTGAGTGGCAGCCCTACACCCTTGGCCCTGCAGTCCCCGTTCTTCTGCTCCTTTGGCATGGCAGTCCTGCCCCTCAGCTTTGGGCAGCAGATCTAGCCCCATCCAGCTGCCACTCGTGAATGGCAGCCCCACACTCCAGAACTTTGTTGGTGAGGATCTGACTCTTTAAAACCTAGGAGGCTGTGGCTCCACCCTTAGAAACACTAGAGGCCATGGCTCCACTCTTTGAGACCCCAGAGGTCATAGCCCTACCCTTTGAGAATGAGGCAGCTATTTCCTGTGTTTCTTGTCTCTTCAGTTTCTGCTTCCTGGCTCCTTGGCTTCTTGGCCCCTCGGGACTTTGGGCCAGCCCAGCATCTGCCCTGTTCAGACAAGTGTTCCAAAACTCTTTAGCTCCACTGATAAGTGCCTGGAGTCATCCCACTCTGCCAGTAAAACTTCAGCAGGAAGGCACTCAGCTCTCTTGCTCCATGCATCAGCAAGCCTAGCTCCACTGATACGTGCTCAGAGGCACCCTACTCTGCCAGGAAGCCTCCTGTGCAAAAGGCACTCAGCTGTCTCAGTGGGTTGGCTCCAGCACTGTCTCGTGCTGATCTCCTTGTTCTGCTGCTGCCGTTTGTCTGCTGCTGCTTCTTGCTGTCTGCACTGTCTTCAGTGTAACAGCTTTCCTCACTTCTTTCTGAGTCCCCACCAGAATTGTCTTTGACGTCCATAATTCCACCAACAGTCTCTTCAAGGCAATCTAGGCTTTTACTATTAGGCACTTTAGAACTCTTCCAGCCTCTATCCATTCACAGTTTGGAAACTGCTTCCACATTTTAGGTATCTGTTAGAGCAACACACCACTCTTCCAGTACCAAAAACTATTTTAGTTATCTAGTTCTGCTATAACAGAAATACCATAAGTGGATGGCTTTAACAAAGAGAAATGTATTCTCTCACAGTCTTGGAGGCTAGAAGTCCAAATTCAGGGTGACAGCTCCAGGGGAAGGCTTTCTCTCTGTCAGCTCTGGAGGAAGGTCCTTGTCATCAATCTTCCTGTGGTCTAGGAGCTTCTCAGCACAGGGACCCTGGGTCCAAAGGATGCATGTGCTCCTGGCCCTTCTTGCTTGGTGGTAATGAGGTTCCCCTGTCTCTCTGCTCCCTTTTCTCTTTTATATCTCAAAAGAGATTGACTCAAGAGACAGCCTAACCTTGTAGATTGAGCCCTGCCTCATTAACATAACTGTGTCTAATCCTGCCTCATTAACATCATAGAGGCATGATTTACAACACATAAGAAAATCACATCAGATAACAAAATGGTGGAGAATCACACCATAATGGGAATCATGGCCTAGCCAAATTGACAGACATTTTGGGGGGACATAATTCAATCCATAACTATTACATTTTTCCAGTTGTGCAACCATTCTCACCCTCCTTTTCTGAGTTGTTCCTCCCTCATTAACATAAACTCACTGTGCCCTTAGGTTCCCATCCAATCTTTCCAGTTGCTATTGTCAATTAGATACCATATAGATAGTTCATAAAAAAAAACATAATGCTCAAGGCAAACCTTTGTTTAATAGTTAAGCTAAAATATTGTTCAGTTTTAAGAAGACTTCAAGGGATATTTTTGGTTCAAGTTTCAAAGATTATCTCAGGGCACTCTCCATGGCTCCAGAAAGTCTAGCAATCATGAGAATTTGAAAAATCTGTTCTGAGTTTTCCCTATTTTGATCAGGATTCTTCTGTGGAATCTTTTGTTCAAAATGTTCAGTAGTGGTAGCCGGGCACCATCCAATTCTTGTCTCATGGCAAAGGAGGCAGTTGTTAATGGAGGCAATTAACCACATATTCCATATCCTCCTCCTATCCGTAACTGTCCTTCTTCCTCTATTGTTCCAGGTGAATAGAGACCAATTCTTGTATCTTGTATGTGCGCTTGCAAGTTTTTAAGAACCCAGGCACTATGCAACGAACTAGAAGGTAGAACGTATGCACTTAATACCTTATTAGGCCAATTAATTGGGATGTCCCATGAAACCGTGACCCTAAACCTCCAAACCAAGGTATCAAATCCTATGAGGTGTTTGGTTGTACATAAGCAGTCTCAGCAGCTACTCTTTGTTGTTGTTGTAAATATATCTATCACACAACTTTTGCCAGTTCAACTTTTTAAAGGTCTACGACTTATTGACAGCAATTACAGTAATCAGCTGTGCATCCTTCCCTTAATCAATGCAATTTTTCAATCACCGTTAACCCCAGTTTTCCTCCTCCCTCCCACCCCTGGTAACCATTAATAAACTTTGGTCTCTATACACTTGCCTTTTCTTCTCTTTTTTTATAAGTGAGATCATACAATATTTGTCCTTTTGTGATTGACTTATTTCACTCAGCATAATGTTTTCAAGCTCCATCCATACTGTAGCATGTATCAAGTCTTCATTTCTCCTACTGGCTGAGAAGTATTTTATTGTATGTATGTGCTACATTTTGTTTATCCATTCATCTGTTGATTGGCATTTAGGTTGTTTCCACCTTTTGGATATTGAGTAGTGCTGCAATTAACATTGGTGTACAAGTCTCTTTTTGAGTCTCTGCTTTCAAATCTTTTGAGTATATACCTAGGAGTGGAATTGCCGGCGTATATGGTAGTTCTATTTTTAGTTTTTTGAGGAACCGCCACACTGTTTTCCACAGCGGCTGTACTGTTTTGCATTCCCACCAGCAATGGATAAGGGTTCCAATTTCCCCACATCCTTGTCAACATTTGTTATTTTCTGTTTTTTTTTTAATTTTATCTTAGCCATCCTAGTGGGAGTGTAATGGTATCTCATTGTGGTTTTGATTTCCATCGCTCTGATAGCTAATGACACTCAGCATCTTTTCATGTGTTTGGTGACCATTTGAATGTCCTCTTTGGTGAAATGTCTGTTCAAGTCCTTTGACCATTTTTATGATTGGGTTACTTGTCTTTTTGTTGTTAAGTTGTCGAAGTTTTATATATATATTAGCATATCTTCTTGTTTACTGTAAGTACTCTTGGGGCTTCCAGAATCCCTATAGAGAGCCCAGTTTTCTCTTAGAGAGAAAGACAAGGTTTTTCAAACTGAATCCAGGATAAAGAAACTACAAATAATATTTTTTCTATAGAAATCTTAGAATATAAGAGGCCACAGTTCATGTTCGTCTATTAATTTGTAGAAAACAAGCAATTTAAATCAGACATGACAGAAAGATCCTTGTAGGAGAATATTTACCAAGATGAGTATTTAATTCTCATCCAAATTTTTTAGCTGTGTAATTTCCATTTGATCATTTGTTCTTTATGACATGAATCTGATCACAGATTCTCATTAAAGAAAATGAAGCATAGCCACCATTCAAGTGCTGACTATAACCCATCCTGGCAAAACTCACACACATATTGTATCTCAGATATCTTCAGTATTGTTACAAATATTTCCTAGTTACTTTATTCAACATCTCGGAGGTCAAATCAATCAATAGCAGATAATAGGGAAATACACAAACTAACTTCTTTTATTTGATGAGTCTTATTGAGAGTGGTTGCCAGGTCCAGATTGTTCACATAAATTCACCACCTCGTAACTGTTCTCCAGTTTTATATTCTTCATCACAAATAATCAAGCAAAGATTGAATGACTTATCTCAAAATTTTATTTTGTAAACTTCCACAATAATTATGCTATTTATCAGTAAAAATATCTATCCTGCCCCAAATTAAAGCCATCTAGGAAAAAAGTTTTCATTCTTTTTAACTTTTTTTTGTGATATGCACCTTTTTTAAATTGTACTTTAGATGAATGTTTACAGAACAAACTAGCTTCTCATTAAACAGTACACATATTGTTTTATGACATTGGTTAACAACCCCATGACATGTTAGTACTCTCTCTTCTCGACCTTGTGTTCCCTATTACCAGCCTTCTGGTCCCCTCCTGCCTTTTAGTCCTTGCCCCTGGCCAGGTGTGCCCCTTTAGTCTCGTTTTGTCTTATGGGCTTGTCTAATCTTTGGCGAAAAGGTAAGCGACAGGAGTGACTTCATGACTGAGCTAAAAGGGTGTCTGGGGGCCATACTCTCGGGGTTTCTCCAGTCTCTGTCAGGCCAGTAAGTCTGGTCTTTTTTTGTGAGTTAGAATTTTGTTCTACATTTTTTCTCCAGCTCTGTCCAGGACCCTCTATTGTGATCCCTGTCAGAGCAGGCAGTGGTGGTAGCCAGGTACCATCTAGTTGTACTGGACTCAGTTTAGTGGAGGCCGCAGTAGTTGTGGTCTATTATTCCTTTGGACTAATCTTTCCCTTGTGTCTCGGGTTTTCATAATTTTCCCTTGCTACTGAAGGAGTGAGACCAGTGCAGTATCTTAGATGCCCACTTACAGGCTTTTAAGGCCCCAGATGCTACTCACCAAAGTAGAATGTAGAACATTTTCTTTATAAAGTATGTTGTACCAATTGAGCTAGATGTTCCCTGAGACCATGGTCCCCACAGCCCTCAGCCCAGTAATTCGGTCCCTTAGGGAGTTTGGATTTGTCCATGGAGTTTCCATGACCTCACCCTGAGCAAGTTGTACTGGCTTCCCCAGTATTGTGTACTGTCTTACCCTTCACCAAAGTTACCACTTATCTATTGTCTATGTAATGTTTTTCTACCCCTACCCATCCCCTCCCTCGTATCCATCAAAGATTGTTTCTTTTTGTGTTTAAACCTTTTCATGAATTTTTATAATAGTGCTCTCATACAATATTTGTCCTATTGTGATTGTCTCATTTCACTCATCATAATGCCCTCCAGATTCATCCATGTTGTGAGATGCTTCACAGATTCATCATCGTTCTTTATCGTTGTGTAGTACTCCATTATGTCTATGTACCACAGTTTTTTTATCCATTCATCTGTTGATGGGCATCTAGGTTATTTCCATCTTTTTGCTGTTGTTAACAGTGCTACAGTGAACATGGGTGTGCATACATCTACTCGTGTGACACCTCTTACTTCTCTAGGATATATTCCTAGGAGTGGGATTTGCTGGATCATATGGTATTTCTATTTCTAGCTTTTAAGGAAGCGCCATATCGTTTTCCAAAATGGTTTATCATTTTGCATTCCTATCAGCAGTGCATAAGAGTTCCAATCTCCCTGCAGCCTCTCCAACATTTGTTATTTTATGTTTTTTTATTATTATTATTCATGCTAGTAATGCCAGGGTGAGATGATAACTCATTCTGGTTTGGATTTTATTTCTCTAATGGCTAGTGATTGTGAGAATTTCCTCACATGTCTGTTGGCCACTTGAATGTCTTCTTTGGTAAAGTGTCTGTTCATTTCCTTTGCCCATTTTTTAATTGGATTATTTGTCTTTTTATTGTAGAGGTGTTGGATTTTCCTGTAGATTTTAGAGATTAGACCTTTGTCGGATTTGTAATAGCCAAAATTTTTTCCCAGTCTGTTTGTTCTCTTTTTACTCTTTGTGTGAAGTCTTTTGATGAGCATAAGTGTTTAATTTTTAGAAGATCCCAGTTATCTAGCTTATCTTCTGGAGTTTGTATGTTGTTAGTTATGGTATGTATCCTGTGAATGTAGTGTAGTAGGGTCTCTAGCATTGATCCTTTTTTTTCTGTGTATAGTTTTTCATTTCATATTTAGGTCTTTCATCCATTATGAGTTAACTTTTGTATATGGTGTGAGGTATGGGTCCTGTTTCTTTTTGTTTGCAGATGGACATCCAGTTTTGCCAGCACCATTTGTTAAAAAGACTGTTTTTTCTCCATTTGATGGACTTTGGGTCCTTGTCGAAGATCGGGTGACCATAGGTGGATGGATTTACAGCTGGGTTCTCAATTTTGTTCCATTGGTCAATGTGTCTGTCGTTGTACTAGTACCAGGCTGTTTTGTCTACCGTAGCTGTATAGTAGATTATGAGGTCAGTAGTGTGTGTCCTCTGACTTTATTCTTCTTCTTCAATAGTGCTTTACTTATCCAGGCTATCTTCCCTTTCCATATAAAGTACATGATTATTTTTTCCATCTCTTTAAAAATGTTGCCGGTATTTTGGTCGGGATTCCACTGTATTTTGTAAATTTTATTGGGTAGAATTGTCATTTTCACAATGTTGAGTCTACCTATCCATGAGCATGGTATGTTTTTCCATTTATGTAGATCTCTTTTGGTTTCTTACAGTAGTGTTTTGTAGATTTTTTTGTATAGGTCTTTTACATCCCTGGTTAGATTTATTCCTAAGCATTTTATTTTTTTATAGGCTATTATAAATGGTATTGTTTCCCTGATTTCCTTTTCATAGTTCTCTTTATTGGTGTATAGGAATCCAACTGATTTTTGTATGTTTATCTTGTATCCTGTTATTCTGCTGTATCTATTAGTTCCAGTAGTGGAAGTCTTTTTTTTGTGGAGTCTTTTGAGTTTTCTATATATAGTATCATATCAGCTGCAAATAGGGGTAGTTTTACTTCTTCATTACAAATTTGGATGTCCTTTATTTCTTTTTCTTGCCTTATTGCTCTTGCTAGGAATTCCAGCACAATGTTAAATAGGAGTGATGACGAAGGACATTCTTGTCTTGTTCCTGTTCTCAAGGGGAATGTTTTCAGCCTCTCTCCATTAAGAACGATGTTGGCTGTTGGTTTTGTATAGATGCCCTTTATTATGTTGAGGAATTTCCCTTCTTTACCAATTGTATTTATAGTTTTTTCAGGAATGGAGTTGGACTTTCTCGAATGCCTTTTCTGTGTCAATTGAGATGATCACGTGAATATTTTATTTATGTGGTGGATTACGTTGATTGATTTTCTAATGTTGAACCATCTTTGCATACCTGGTATGAATCCTGCTTGGTCATGGTGTATTATTTTTTTGATATGATGCTGAATTCTATTGGCTAGGATTTTCTTGAGAATTTTTGCATCTATATTCATGAGGTATATTGGTCTGTAATTTTCTTTCTTTGTGGTGTCTTGGCCTGGTTTTGGTGTCAGGGTTATGCTGGCTTTAGAGAATGAATTTGGAAGTATCCCTTCCTTTTCTATGTTCTGACATAGTTTGAGTAGTACTGGTGTAAGCGCTTCTCTGAATGTTTGTTAGAATTCTCCAGTGAAGTCATTTGGACCAGGGCTTTATTTTGTTGGGAGGTTTTTTTTTTTTAATTATTATTATTACCTTTTCAATCTCTTCTCGTTATGGGTCTGTTCAGATTTTCAACATAAATTTGGTGATAGTTTGGGTAGGTATTATGTTTCTAGAAATTTGTCAGTTTCCTCTAGATTTTCAAATTTGTTGGTGTATAGTTGTTCATACTACTCTGCTATGACCCTTTTTATTTCAGTTGAGTCTGTTGATATGTCCCCCGTTTCATTTCTTATTTGGGTTATTTGCGTTCTCTCCTGTTTTTCTTTTGTCAGTTTGGACAATGGTTTGTCGATTTTATTGATCCCTTCAAAGAACCAACTTTTGGTTTTGTTGATTCTTTCTATTGTTTTCTATTCTCTATTTCTTTTATTTCTGCTCTGATCTTTACTATTTCCTTTCTTCTGGTGGCTGTGGGCTTCTTTTGCTGTTCTATTTATTTGAGTTTTGTAGCTAATGTTTTGATTTTGTCCCTTTCTTCTTTTTTGATGTGTGTATCTATTGCTATAAACTGACCTGTGAGCATTGCCTTTGCTGTGTTCCAAAGGTTTTGGTAGGATGTGTTTTCATTCTCCTTTGATTCTAGGAATTTTTTGATTCCATCTTTGATTTCTTCTATTAGCCAGTGTTGCGTAAGCAGGGTGTTATTTAGTTTCCATGTAATTGATTTTTTTCCCTGCTCTTCCTGTTGTTAATTTCTACTTTGATGGCATTGTGATCAGAGAAGATACTTTGTATTATCTCAGTGTTTTGAATTTTGTTGAGGGTTGCTTTGTGGCCTAAGATGTGGTTTATTCTGGGGAATGTTCCATGTGCATTGGAGAAGAATATGTTAGTTTGCAGCTGTTGGGTGGGGTGCTCTATATACGTCTGAGTTCAAGTTGGCTGATTGTGGTCTTCAGATCTTATGTATTTGTCTTGAGTTTCGTTCTAGATGTTCTGTTCTTTACCGAGAGTGGTGTGTTGAAGTTTTGTACTGTTGTTGTGAAACTGTCAATTTCTCTTTTCAATGCTGTTAAAGTTTGTTTTATGTATTTTGGAGCCCTGTCATTGGGTGTGTAGATATTTATTATGGTTTTGTCTTCATGATGGATCGTCCCTTTAATCATGATGTAGTGCCCTTTTTTGTCTTTTATGGTGGATTTTGTTTTAAAGTCTATTTTATCTGAGATTAGTATTGCCACTCCTGCTCTTTCTTGGTGGCCGTTTAGTTGATATATTTTTTTCCATCCTTTGATTTTTAATAAATTTATGTCTTTGTTTCATAGGTGTGTCTCTTGTCAACAGCGTATTGATAGATCCTACCTTTTTTATCCATTCTGTCACTCTCTGACTCTTTATGAGTGCATTTAGGCCATTTACATTCAGTGTAATTATTGATAGGTGTGAGTTTATTGCTGTCCTTTTTTAGTTTTTTTTTTCTTTTTGTGGTGCTGACAATTTCTTTGTTCCTCTTACTCTCCTGTGCTGACTTCCTTTTGTTTGTGGATTTTTTTCGTTTCTTTTGTTTTTGTAGTTTGTTTTTACTGCGACTTTATGTTTTTCTTCTTTATATTGATGAGTACGTTTGTTAACTTTCTTTGTGGTTACCTTGAAATTAACCCTTATCTTCTTCAGTTTGAAACAGTTGATTATTACCTGGTATCACTTTGCCTTCCCATCCGTTAGAAAATTCTATACCTACACCATTTATTCCCTCTTTTATTGTTCTGATATTGTTGTCATTTACAGATTAACCTCTCTGGTTCGCTGTTGTAAATCTTTTCATTTTGAATAGTCCTTGAAAGTTCATTTCCTAGGTTGGTATCTGGCTGGTACGATCTTGCATCTTAGATTCAGGGTGTCATTTGATGTTGTTTGTTCTGAAAATGATGCATTCCCTTTAATAATTCTTGTAAATTTGGTTTGATTTTTACATATTCCCTTAATTTCTGTTTATCTGGAAATGTCCTAATTTCACTGTCATATTTGAGCGTGAGTTTTGCAGTATGTATTATTCTTGGTTGGCAGTTTTTTTCTTTCAAGATTTTATATATGTCATCCCATTGCCTTCTTGCCTGCATGGTTTCTGCTCAGTAATCAGAGCTTAGTCTTATTGTTTCCCCTCTGTATAAAACTTCTTGTTTTTCTTGTGCTGCTCTCTGGATTCTTTCTTTGTGTTTGGTTTAGTGAGTGTCATTATGATATGCCTTGGTGATTTTCTTTTGACGTCTATCCTATTTGGGGTTCATTGAGCTTCTTGGATGGTCACCTTTTCATCTTTCATGATATTAGGGAAGTTTTCTGTCAGGAATTCTTGAATAATTTCTGTGTTTTCCGTTTTCTGCCGCTGTTCTGGAACTCCGATCACAAGCAAATTTTTGCTTTTGATTGTATCCCACATAATTCCCAGGGTTTCTTCCTACTATTTTTCTGATTTTTCCTCAAACAAAATTGTATCCAAGTATTTGTCTTCAATTTCCCTGATCCTGTCTTCCATCGTTTCATAACTGCTTCTTTTTATGACACTATTTCTGAAATATTGTTGTTTATTTTTTGGATTTCTAATTGTTGTTTTTATTTGATTTCTAGTTATGAATTTATTTTGGCATTTTGTTCCTGTATTATTTTCCTGAATTCTTCCATTTTTATGTCTGTATTTTCCATGAATTTGTCTGCCTTTTCCATGAATTTGTCTATTTTTTCCTCATTTTTGTCTGCTGTTAGCCTCAACTCTTGGATAGCTCTGAATATTAGAGATTTGAATTCTGTATCAGGTAGTTCTAGTGCCTTTTCTTATACTGGAAAGTCATCTGGTGTTTCATTTGGGACACCTACTGGAACCATCCTGTCCTTTTTTTATATGTTTTGATATTGTCTGCTGTCTTCGGGATGTTCAGTAGTTATTTTCTTCATTTATTGATTGTAGGTTTGTTTGTTTCATCCTGCTTTTTTGTTTTATTTGGTTATGTCTGAGCAGGAAGACTGTGCCTTCTTTGTTGTTTGCTCATCCGTGGACACGATATTTTTCACCTCCTTGTCCAATGGGCAGGGCCAGTTGCTCAGCTATGGTGCAGCAGTGCGGGTCCAGCTGAAGGGGAGGGGCTGGGATGGGTTGTTTGTAGCATGTACTGGGGCCGACAAGGTGAGCCAGGGGCCAGTGCAGGGCAGGTTCCAGTAGCTGTACCTGTGCTGCTCAGGACCGCCATGTTAAGCACATGGTGCAGATAGGCAGGAGGTGGGGGAAGGGAGAGGTTATGATGTGTGAAGCTAGGTTGGGTATGTGAAAGAAGAGAGAGAGGAGAGAGAAACAGGAGCTAAAAAAAAAGCAGAAAGTGCTGAGGGAGACTGCCATTGGAGTGGGGAGATGAGAATCTGGGAAATAAGAAAAACAACAAGGAAAAAAAAAGAAAATAAATAATTTTTTTTAAAAAATGCCCCTAGGGATCCCACTTGCACAGCTGTGCAGACCTGGGAAGCAGATCCCAAGCTGTGCAGTACAGCCTGGCGAGAAGGGGTGGAGATGATACACAGCACCAGGCATTCAGGAGACAGGAAACGAAGGTTAGTAGAAAGAGACAAGGATCCAAGAAATGAAGAAACATAAAAAGACAAAGAGAAACAAAAAAGGAAAAATAAATAAATAATAAATAAAGCCCCCAGCGATCCCACCAGCATGGTGGCACGGACCAGGGAAGCGGTTCCCCAGCTGAGCGGTGCTTCACAGCCTGTCAAGAAAAACCAAAGATGGCTCACAGAGTCAGGTGTTCCAGAGAAAGGAGGGGGAGGAGGTGAAAGCCTGGGAAGAAACCAAAAGAGCCCGAAAAAAGCAACACTAGCAACAAAGAAATGGCCCTTAAGGAGCTGGCCAGTGTGGGCAGGGTGAAACCATGTGGTACAGAACTGGTGCCTCCTGTGCTGCGGGCAGGGCCCACTGCAAAGCGGCGGATCAGCCCCCCTGGAAGCAGCGGAGGCAGAGCAGGAGGAGTCAGGGTTGGGCGTAGGAAAGTGCATATTTCTGGTTACCGGGTGCTCTGTCTCCTGCTGGGAACTCCATGTACCTGCTTTCCCATACTCCCTGCCCGCCGATCTTGGACAGGAGTCCAAGATGGTGAAGCCGTGCTGCATTAGCTGATAGGGGACCTCTGCTCATAACTCTCCTCGCTCTCTCTTCTCTGTCACTTTCTTATTCCATTCAGTGCTTGGTTCAGTTCTTTATCTCTTTATTTGATGCTTAGGGTTCCAGGATTGAAGTTTGTCTCTGTTTTACTTAGTTTTTCAGGGCTTTGCTGTGGAGGGACGGCCTGGTGCTTCTATCTATAGGACCATGTTGGGTCCGCCTCCCCTTTTAACTTTTAATTTCGTGCTTAGTATTTCTGTTCTTGTCCCTATCCCATTGTACTTTAATACTTTATTTGTATGTCTGTTTCCTAAAGTACACTGTATTTTCTTCAAGACTGAATATTCTCTTTGTCATTTACATTTGTATAACACCTGTGTGAGGTGGAATATTGCCATTTTTGTTCTATGTCCTGTATCACCACCATCTAAAATATAGACTATGCACTCTTAGACTTCAGTCAGCTGAATAGATATTTAATAAATATTTGGGAAACTATATAAGAGAATTAGGGTCAGGAGATAGGTTCAGAGTAGAGAGCTTGTTTCTAGCGCCCCAGTTGAGGGCATCATCTCCAGTACTGTCCAGAATCATGGGCAACTCAGTCATTTGTGACTCTTCCCCAGCTGAGACCTTGCCCTCTAGTTCTTTTCTCTGAGTAACACCATCTTTTTTGCTATTGAATTGTTACCATCTTCTTCTTACCTCCCACTTTTGGCTTTTTCTTTCCTGGCCAGAGTACACTTCTGATTTCTTTTGGGGCTTCTCTTATATAGTATTTGTCCTTCTGTGACTGACCGAATTCACTCAGCATAATAAGTTCCAGCCTCCTCCATGTTATACGATGTTTCTCGGCTTCATTTTTGTTCTTTATTGTTGGATAGTATTCCATTGTGTGGATATACCACAATTTGTTTATCCATTCATCTGTTGATGGGCACCTAGGTTGTTTCCATCTTTTTGCTGTTGTGAACAGTGCTGCAGTGAACATGGGTGTGCATATATCTATTCATGTGACAGCTCTTATTTCTCTGGGATATATTCCAAGAAGCAGGATAGCTGGATCGTAAGTACTTCTATTTCTGGCTTTTTAAGGAAGCACCAAATCGATTTCCAAACCGGTTGTACCATTTTACATTCCCGCCAACAGTGTATAAGCGTTCCAGTCTCTCCACAACCTCTCCAGCATTTATTATTTTGTGGTTTTTGGATTATGGCTAGCCTTATTGGGGTGAGATGATATCTCATTGTAGTTTTGATCTTCATTTGTCTAATGGCTAATGATGGTGAGTATTTCTTCATGTGTCTGTTAGCCGCCTGAATATTTTCTTTGGAGCAGTGCCTGTTCATATCCTTTGCCCATTTTTTAGTTTGGTTATTTGTCTTTTTGTTGTTAAGGTTTTGCAGCATCTTGTAGATTTTAGACATTAGACGCTGATCGGATTTGTTATAGCCAAAGTTTTTTTCCCAGTCTGTAGTTGTCTTTTTAATCTTTTGGTGAAGTCCTTTGATGAGCGTAAGTATTTGATTTTTAGGAGCTCCCATTTATCTAGTCTCTCTTCTGGTACTTGAACATTGTTAACTTATGGTTCGTATTGTGTTTATGCCATTTATTAGGGCTCCTAGTGTTGTCCCTATTATTTCTTCCATGATCCTTATCGTTTTTGATTTTATATTTAGGTCTTTGATCCATTTTGAGTTTGTTTATGTGCATGGTGTGAGGTATGGGTCTTGTTTCAGTTTTTTGTGGATGGATATCCAGTTATGCCAGCACCATTTGTTAAAGAGACTGTCTTTTCCCCAGTTAACAGATTTTGGGCCTTTGTCAAAAATCAGCTACTCATAGGTGGATGAGCTTATATCTGGATGCTCAACTCTGTTCCATTGGTCTATATATCTGTTGTCGTACCAATACCAGGCTGTTTTGACTACCGTGGTGGTATAATAGGTTCTAAAATCAGGTAGTGTAAGGCCTCCCACTTTGTTCTTCTTCTTGAGTACTGCTTTATTTATTCGGAGCCTCGTCCCTTTCCTTATGAAGTTGGGGATTTGTTTCTCCATCTCATTAAAAAATGCCGGTGGAATTTGGATTGGGATTGCATTGTATCTGTAGATTGCTTTGGGTAGAATTGACATTTTCACTATGTTGAGTCTACCTATCCAAGAGCAAGGTATGTTTTTCCACTTATGCAAGTCTCTTTTAGTTTCTTGCCGTAGTGTCTTTTAGTCTTCTGTGTATAGATCTTTTATGTCTCTGGTTAGATTTGTTCCTAAGTATTTTATCTTCTTGGGGGCTATTGTAAATTGTATTGATTTGGTAATTTCCTCTTCAAGGTTCTTTTTGTTTGTGTAAAGGATTCCAACTGATTTTTGTATGTTTATCTTGTATCCTGAAACTTTGCTGAAATCTTCTGTTAGTTCCAGTAGTTTTCTTGTGGATTCTTTGGGGTTTTCTGTGTATAAGATCATATCATCTGCAAATAGAGATACTTTGACTTCTTCCCTACCTATTTGGTTGCCCTTTATTTCTTTTTCTAGCCTAATTGCTCTGGCTAGGACCTCCAGCACAATGCTGAATAAGAGTGGTGAAGAGGACATCCTTGTCTGGTTCTCGTTCACAATGGGAGTGCTTTCAAAGTCTCTCCATTTAGGATGATGTTGGCCGTTGGTTTTCTATAGATGCCCTTAATTATATTGAGGAATTTTCCTTCTATTCCTGTTTTTTTGAGAGTTTTTATCATGAATGGGTGTTGGACTTTGTCGAATGCCTTTTCTGCATCAATTGATAAGATCATGTGGTTCTTGTCTTTTGTTTTATTTATGTGATGGATTACATTGATTGTTTTTCTAATGTTGAACCATCCCTGCATACCTGGTATAAATCCCACTTGATCATGGTGAATTATTTTTTTGATATGTTGCTGAATTCTATTGGCTAGAATTTTGTGGAGGAGTTTTGCGTCAATGTTCATGAGAGAAATTGGTCTGTAATTACCTTTTTTGGGGGTGTCTTTACTTGGTTTTGGTATCAGGGTTATGCTGGCTTCACAGAATGAGTTTGGGAGCTTTCCATCCTTTCTATGCTCTGGAATTTCTTTCATAGAAGTGGTGTTATCTCTTCTGTGAAAGTTTGGTAGAATTCTCCAGTGAAGCCATTCGGGACAGAGCTTTTTTTTTTTTTTTTTTGGGTGTTTTTTAATAACCTTTTCAATCTCTTCTTTTGTTACGGGTTTACATACTTGTTCTAACTCTGCTTGTGTTAATTTAGGTAGGTAGTGAGTTTCTAGAAACTTGTCCATTTCTGCTAGGTTTTCAAATTTGTCAGAGTACAATTTTTGATATTAATCTGTTACGATTCTTTTAATTTCATTTAGTTCTGTTGTGATACCACCCATCTCATTTCTAATACAGGTTATATGCTTCCTCTTCTGTTTTTCTTTTGTCAGTTTGGCCAATGGGTTATCAATTTTGTTGATTTTTTCAAAGAACCAGATTTTGGACTTGTTAACTCTTTCACTTGTTTTTCTATTCTCTATTTCATTTAATTATACTCTAATTCTTATTATTTCCTTCCTTTTGGCTCCTGAGGGCTCCTTTTGCTGCTCTGTTTCTGCTTGTTCCAGTTGTAGGGTTAATGTTTTTATTATGGCCCTTTCTTCTTTTTGTGTGTGTGCATATTGCTATAAGCCGATCTCTGAGCACTGCTTTTGCTGTGTCCCAAAGGTTCTGGTAGGATGTGTTTTCGTTCTCGTTTGATTCTATGAATTTCTTTGTTCCATCCTGAATTTCTTCTATAACCCAGTAGTTTTTGAGCAAGGTGTTGTTCAGTTTCCATGTGTTTGATTTTTTTTTCCTTGCTTTTTGTGTTGTTGATTTCCACTTTTATGGCTTTATGGTCAGAAAAGATGCTTTGTAATATTTCGATGTTTTGGATTCTGTTAAGGCTTGCTTGATGGCCTAATATGTTGTCTATTCTGGAGAATGTTCCATGTGCATTGGAAAATAAACTTGGCTGCTGTTTAGTGCAGTGTTCGGTATATGTCTATGAGATCAAGCTGGTTGAATGTTGCGTTTAGGTCTTCCGTGTCTTTGCTGAGCTTCCTTCTTGAATGTTCTGTTCTTCACTCAAAGTGGCGTGTTGAGGTTTTCTACTACTATTGTGGAGCTGTCTACCTCTCTTTTCAGTTCTGTTAGAGTTTGTTTTATGTATTTTTAGCCCTGTCATTGGGTGCATAAATATTTATTATAGTTATGTCCTTCTGGTGGATTGACCGTTTAATTGTTATATAGTGCCCTTCCTTATCCTTTGTGGTGGATTTTACTTTAATGTTTATTTTGTCAGAGATGAATATTGCCACTCCTGCTCTTTTTTGAGTGTTTTTTGCTTGATTTATTTTTTTCCATCCTTTGAGTTTTAGTTTGTTTGTGTCTTTAAGTCAATGGTGCGTCCGTTGTAGGCATCATATAGACAGATCATGCTTTTTTATCCAATCTGCCACTCTCTGTCTGTTTATTGATGCATCAAGTCCGTTTACATTCAGCGTCTTTATTGATAGATATGAGTTTAGTGCTGTCATCCTGATGTCTCTTTTTGTGTGTTGTTCACAGTTTCTTCATTCCCCTTAATTTTCTGTGCTGAATCATTTTTCTTTATGTATTTTTTTCATCTTTTTCATTGTTGTTGGTTTTGTGTTTGTTTAGTCTTCATGTTTTTCTACGTTTTTATTTTGATTTGTAGAATTGTTATATTCCTTTGTGGTTACCTTAATATTTACCCATATTTTTCTAAGTTTATACCAGCCTTTTATTTCTTTATATTGCCTTGACTTCCCTTTCATATGAAAAATATGTCTGCATTTTTAAGTCCCTCTTTTTTGTTTTAATGTTGTCCTTTTTTACGTATTGATATCTCAGTGTCCCTATTTTCAATATTTTAGGTGTGATGTACTTTCTACTTCCCTATCTGAGTCAATATCTGGTTGCTCTCTCTTGTGTTCTAGTCTTGCGTTGTTATCTGATGTTATTGATTATCTAACCGGAAGATTCCCTTTAGTATTTCTTGTAATTTTGGTGTGTTTTTTGCAAATTCTGTAAACTGCTGTTTATCTGGAAATGCCCTAATTTCACCATCATATTTGAGAGACAGTTTTGCTGGATGTATAATTCTTGGCTGGCAGTTATTTTCCTTCAAGGCTTTAGATATGTCATCCCATTACCTTATAGCCTGCATGGTTTCTGCTGAGTAGTCTGAGCTTATTCTAATTGACTCTCCTTTGTAGATGACTTTTCTTTTATTCCTAGCTGCTTGTAAAATTCTCTCTTTTTCTTTGGTTTTGGTAAGTTTAATTATAATATGTCTTGGTGACTTTCTTTTGGGATCTACCTTATGTGGGGTTCGATGAGCATCTTGGTTAGATATTTTCTCGTGTTTCATGATATCAGGGAAGTTTTCTGTCAACAAATCTTCAACAATTTTCTCTGTATTTTCTGTTATTCCCCACACCCAGTTCTGGTACTCCAGTCACTCATAGTTATTTCTCTTGATAGAGTCCCACATAACTCTTAGAGTTTCTTCATTCTTTTTAATTCTTTCATCTGATTTTTCCTCAAATAATTTGGCATCAAGTGCTTTATCTTCAATGTCACTAGTTCTAACTTCTACTGCCTCAGTTCTCCCATGACTTTCTATTGAGTTGTCTAATTCTGAAATTTTATTGTTAATCTTCTGGATTTCTGATTGCTGTCTCTGTATGGATTCTTGCTGCCTATTAAATTTGTCATTATGTTCTTGAATAAGTTTTTTAAGTTCCACTACTACTTTTTCGTGTGTTCTTTGGCCGTTTCTTAATGTTGTAAAATTTCCTTTCTAATTTCTAGAAGAGTTCTGTATATTTATCTTTTGTATTCTGCCTCTGGGAATTCCAAGACATTCTCTTCCTCCAGAGAATTTATTGATTCTTTATTTTGGGGGCTTGCTGAAGCCATCGTGGACTGCCTCTTTACGTGAGTTGATATTGACTGTTGTCTCTGAGCCATCAATAAATTATTATAATTTTATTCCATATTTGTTTAGTGTGTTCTAGCTTCTTGTTTTGATATGCCCAATAGGCTGCTCGTGTGCGCTAGTTTGATTATTGGCACCTTTGAATCTCTAACGTCCTCTCACCAGATAGTTAGTTCTGTAACTAAGTATTTGCACACAGCAGTCTGTTAAATTTTGCTCTATGGGT
Source organism: Trichechus manatus latirostris (assembly GCF_000243295.1). Taxonomy (NCBI): domain Eukaryota; kingdom Metazoa; phylum Chordata; class Mammalia; order Sirenia; family Trichechidae; genus Trichechus; species Trichechus manatus. The sequence continues at coordinate 3,278,665 of NW_004444006.1, read as the reverse complement.
TCAGCTCAGGTGTCCAGGCAGTTGGTCACCAAGTGTGTGGTGCAGGCTCTCACCTAGTCTTAGAGAGGCATGGGTGACTGGTGTAGGCACAGGTATCTGGCTGCAGTAGGGATTCACACGCTGAGTAAGGCAGGGGTCTGATGGCTCTCCCTGAGTGTCTGAAAGGAAAGCACATCTGTATTCCCTAGAGTGAGTAGGTAGGTGGGCTTTGTGGTCTGACTGTGAGCCCCCTACTCTCTTGGCTGTAAAGACTAGGGGCACCACTTATTCTTGGACCCCTGTAGCAGGTGACTAGGTGACGTAGGTGGAGCCACCGGTCCTCAAGCCCCTGGTGCGGACCCGTAAAGGTGCCTGCTTAAAGGGCAGGGCTGTGTCAAGGGTCATAAATCTGCCACTTCACAGCTGAAACAGTTGAAGTTAGAGTTGAGCTGTTTACCCTGTTGTACTGTGGTAGTGAGGGTTTATGCTGTTGAGATGGGTCCACACAAATCTATATAGGTGTGGAAGGCACTCAAAGTCTGCAGACCCCTTATGCCTGTGCCTAGCAAAGGAGCTGTGCCAACCCTGAGTTCCTGGCTTAGGGGAGCCAGTAGCTTATTTGTTCCCTCTCCAGGGCAAGGAGAATGGGTCTGGGTGCCTTTTGGTATCTATTTCCTGCCCAGAGGACTCAGAGATTTTGGAAGGCCAGACAGGTGCAGAGTGGGGAGGGAGGAAGTAAAAGGGAGAGAGGTTTTTCCCAAATGGGCTTTTTTTTTTTTTAATCCCCACAAAAGACTACACACATATATTTATCTTTAGCCACTTGGGAGCTGCTTTTCACTGGTTTGGAGTGTGCAAGCAGAATCTCTGCTGCTGGATCTCTCTCCATGTGGAAACTGCCTCCCGAGCGTGCGTGTGGAGCTGTTTGCTGGCTTTGGCTTCGCTGCGTACCCGAAGCCCTTCGGGGCGGAAGAGCTGCAATCCCGCTGCTGCTGGTCTGGCACGCCTTGCTTCTTCTGATCTATCTCCCTCTCCCCGCACCACTCAGTCTGATTCCTCAACTTTGCCTTGTTCAGGGCTCCTAGATTTTCATATACAATCAAATCACTTGTTTTTCCAGGTCTTTGCTGTAAGAGGGATGTAGGAAGCCATCTGACTACTCCACCATCTTTGCCTCGACTCTCTTTCTTTTCTTAATAATACAAAAATAGTGGTGTGGTTTACTATTTACGTCGTCTTAGATTTGAAGTAACAGTGGTTTAATAAAGTATGCAAAGTCAGAATGATAGCCTTCACACACACAAATTTCTTTTCATGTAGTCCTTCATTTCTTCCTTGACCTCACCATGTTGCTTCATGCTGGCGTATGAGTAGTTCTTGTTTTACAGGCTTCTCGGGTCTTTCAGTCAACAAATGTTTATTGGATATCTACTGTCTGCCAAGCATGGTGCTAAGTGCGAGGGATAGAAAGATGAGCAAAACCAAACATGGTCTCTGCTTTTTTGATTACAAACTCTTCTAAGATAGTGTTATCCATTAGCATTATTTATTGGCCTGATCGTAGTCCAGATTATTCTTTTCTGTGGTGTTTAGGTTCCTCAGTGTTTCCACCTTCCATAAAGAAGGAATTGTTCTGGGTGATCATTTTGGATTGTGTGCAATGACCCTGTAAGGGTATGGTAGCAGTTTGGGTTGACTACTTCAAGCTGGTTCTTCTCTTTCATGGCTTCATCAGTTACCTTTCTGAGGTTGTCCTCCTAGTGTGTGAACCCTGTATGTTGCATCTATTTCTGTCAAACATCCAAAGGAAATATAACCCATTAACCCATTGCCGTCGAGTTGTTTCCGACTCATAGCAACCCACCCTATAGGACAGAGTAGAACTGCCCCGATAGGGTTTCCAAGGAGTGCCTGGTGGATTCACAGTGCTGAATTTTTGGTTAGCAGCCGTAGGACTTAACCACTAAGCCACCAGGGTTTCCAAAGGAACTATAGCAAGTCCAAATGGAGTTCCTCAGGGTTTAGTTTCTCTCTTTGCTCATAGTATTTCTTTTATGTAGCTCCAGGGAATATCCCATTAGGAATGTGTCAGCTGGCACTTGGTCAGGCCTACATGGAAGCTGTTACTTCATCCTTTGTAATTGTTATGCTCTAGAGGTTGGTTTCTAGATAGAGATTTCTTTGTGCCCTACCTGTTTTCTTTAGTGTTCTCTGCTGGGATATATAACCAGCTTCCTTAGCGACAGAAAGTAAGTGACATGCACTCTCTTGGTAGGGCCTTGGTTTTGTTTTTCTTTTAATTTAATTTAATTTAATATGGGTTTTACATATACTAGTTACAAAATGGAGCCCTGGTGGCGCAGTGGTTAAGAGTTATGGCTGCTAACCAAAAGGTTGGCGGTTTGAATCCACCAGGCGCTCCTTGGAAACCCTATTGGGGCAGTTCTACTCTGTCCTACAGGGTCGCTATGAGTCAGAATCAACTCAACAGCAACAGTTTTTAGGTACAAAATTCCAGAAGTACAAAAGGTGTACAGTGAAAATGAGGTGTCTTTCTTACTCCTGACCCCAAGCCACCCAGTTGACATCCCAGGAAGCAACCACAGTTATCAGTTTTTTTTAAAAAATAACTTATTATGGAAAAATTCAAACATATATAGAAGTGAAGAGAATGGAATAATGAACCTCCCTGTACCCATCACAACCTGCTTCAACAATTGTTAACAAGTGCCAGTCTTGTTTCAGCTCTACTCCCACTGACTTTCTCCTCCACTCACTGCATTATTTTGAAGCACATTCCAAATATCATGTCATTTCATCCATAAATATGTCTTATGTATCGCTAAAAGATAAGGACTTCTAACAAAATATAGCCATAATACCATTTTTACACCTAGAAAGCAACAATAATTCTTTAGTTTCATCACATTTAAAATTTTCCCAATTGCCTCAAATTTTTTGTAGAGTTTGATTGTTTGAATCAAACAAGGTCCACACATTGCAATTGGTTGAAAAATCTCAAGTTTTTTCGTCTATAAGTTTCTCCCATTCTTTTCTTTCTTTCCATTTATTTGTGGAAGAAACTGTATTGTTTGTACTGTATAACTTCCCACATTCTCCTAATTGTATTACCAAATACACTGTATTTCCTCTAAACTGGTATTTTGATCTAGAGGCTTGCTCAGTTTGAGGTTAATTTTTTTGACAGGAATAGTTTATAGGTAGTATTGTGTATCTATATTCAGCTTTAATCTTATAGATAAACCTGGTGAGTTCCCTGGTTTTTCTTACTACATCGTGGTTCAATACATGGACTCTGTAAGAGCCTGGGTTTACATCTCAACTCCACCAGTAGCTGTATGATCTTAGGCAAGTCATTGCACCTCTTAGTGCCTTTCTCTTCAGTTGTAGATTGAGGGTAGTAATAGCACCTACCTCGTAGTATTCTGTAAGCATTAAATAAGTTAAATATGTGTAAAGAGTTTAAAACAGTGCTGATATTTTCAATGTACATTATTGTTGTTATTAGCTGCTGTTGAGTTTACTCCGAATCGTGGGGACCCCGTGTACAACAGAATGAATCTCTGCCCAGTCCTGTGTCATCGTCACAATCACCAGCATGTTCCCATCCACCGTTGTGGCCACTATGCCAATCCATCTCACCAAGGTCTCCCTTGTTGGTGACCCTTTGTTGGTCATCTACTTTGCCAAACATGGTATCTTCCTCCAGCAAATGATCCCTCCTGATGACATATCCAATGTAGGCGGGTAGGACAGTGTTCTGTTGTGATCCATAAGGTTATCATTGGGTAATTTTTGGAAGTAGATTGCCAGGGCTTTTTCCCTAATCTGTCTTAGTCTGGAAGCTCTGCTGAAACTTGTCCACCATGGGTGACACTGCTGATATTTGAAATATTGATGGCATAGCTTCCAGCATCACAGCAACGTGTAAGCCACAACAGTACAACAAACAGATAGGTGATGGTCTCCCAGCCTAGTGATATGAAAATCATGTGTCTTTTGGTGTTTGCCAGTGATATTCCAAACTACACACCTATGAGGAATTGAGGTTCGCAACAAACAAGATACTAAAAACAGGAAGTGAATTAAGTAGCAGCATTGCTATGGACCATGTAGAGGTGTTTAGTAATCTCAGGTTTTTCTTCTGCATATGCCGTTGGGGCTCTGGCCAAGGGTCTTTGGTATTTTAAACAATGTGAGCTAGAAGCCTTCAGAATGAGGACCTCATGGGGTGGCCCATAAAAATATGGTCTTCTTAATTGTTGCCAAGCTTAATAGTATTTCTATGAAAATTTCCTTTTTGTTTCTTTTCCTTGGATCTGGCATGGAAACCATACATGAAAAGGTACACCTTTCTAGACTACATTCAAGATGGGTAGGCCTGGGCAGAGGTAAGAAGAGATTAGTCATTACTAAAATGTTACTCATACACTTTCTAATTTGATTAAAAAACAGTGTAATCTCCACAGATGCGACACCAAAGAATCAAGGAATACAGAAACTTGATTTTTAAAGTCTTCTAATTCACAACTAATTCACTCATGTGCACGCATGTACATACACACATACCCAACTACCCAAATAATACATATCTACCGTAATCCTTTCACAAAATGTCAGTTCTGCTCTTAGTCAAAATAATGGCAGCTTTAGCTCATGGTGTGGTTTATATGGAATGTGCTCAGGAAGGTGGCTATATATTTATAATTGTTATATCTTCTTGATGAATTGACCCTTTTATCATTATATAATGTCCTTCTTTGTCTCTTAACCAATTTTGAATTAAAGTCTGTTTTATCTGATATTGAAATCACCACTCAGCTCTCTTTTGGTTACTGTTTGTATGGAATATTTTTTTCATTCACTTTCAATTTATTTCTTTCTGTGAGCCTAAGATGTGTCTCTTGTTGACAGCATACAGTTAGATCATTTTTTAAAATCCGTTCTGCCACTCTCTGACTTGTGATTGGAGCATTTAGTCCTTTTACATTCATGGTAATCACCAACAAGGAAGAATTTACTTCTGCCATTTTGTTATTTGTTTTTTGTGTGTCTTATACCTCCTTGTTCCTTATTTACTGTAATATTCCTAACTTTTGTGTTTTGTTGTTTTGTAGTGAATCATTTTGATTTCCTTCTCCTTTCCTTTTGTGTATATTTTTTAGATATTTTCACTGTGGTTACCATGAGGACTACATTTAATATCTTACATTTATAACTACCTGGTGTAAATCGATACCAACTCTACTTTGGTAACATACAAGAACTATATTAATGTACCGCCCCCCATTTATGTTCTTGATATTACCTATTACACACATTATATATCATATAACATAAATTTATACTATTTTGTGCATTTATTATTATAAATCATGAAGGACATAACAACTAGAATTACCAACCAAAAATACCTTAAAACAAGCCCTTACCATTGCCCATAAAATTACCCTTAATGGAGATCTTTACCTTTAATGGATCTTTACCTTTAATCTTTACTGTCTAGTGTCCTTTCGTTTCCATCTGAAGGATTCCCTTTAGTATTTCTTGTAAGGCATGTCTAGTAGTAATGAACTCTCTCAGCTTTTGTATTTTTAGGAATGTCTTAATTTTGGCCTCATTTTTTTTTCTTGTACTTCAGGTGAACGTTTACGGAACAAAAAGTTTCTTATTAAACAGTAGTACACATTGTTTTATGACATTGCTTAACAACCTCATGACATGTAACCCTCTCCCCTCTCAACCTTTTTTCTTTTTTGGTGAAAATATACATAGCCAAAGATACACCATTTCAAAAATTTCTACATGCACAGTTCAGTGACATCGACTACAGTCTTCCAATTGTGCTGCTATTCTCACTTTAGATGAAGGTTTACAGATCAAAATAGTTTCTCATTAAACTGTTAGTACACATGTTGCCCTGTGACAATGGTTAACAACCTCACTACACATCAACACTGTCCTTACTCAACCTAGCGTTCCCTATCACCAGCTTTCCTGTCCCCTTCTGCCTTCTAGCCCTTGTCCCTGGACTGCTGTGCCTCATTAATCCCGTTTTGTTTTATGGGGCTGTCCAATCCCCGGCTGAACAGTGAAGCTCAGAAGTGACTTCACCACTGAGCTAAAAGGGTGTCTGGGGGCCATACTCTCGGGGTTTCTCCAGTCT
>NW_004444006.1:3234458-3268818 GCF_000243295.1 Trichechus manatus latirostris | reverse complement strand
AGTTTGTTTTATGTATTTTGAAGCCCTGTCACTGGGAGCATAGATGTTTATTATGGTTATGTCTTCATGATCGATTGTCCCCATAATCATTATATAGTGTCCTTCTTTGTCTTTTATGGTGGATTTTGTTTTAAAGTCTGTTTTATGTGAGATTAGTATTGCCACTGCTGCTCTTTTTTGGTAATCGTTAGTCTGATATATTTTTTCCACCCTTTGATTGTAAATAAATTCACATCTTTGTTTCTAAGGTGTGTCTCTTGTTGACAGCATATTGATGGATCCTGTTTTTTGATCCAGTCTCCTTCTCTTTATGGGTGCATTGAGTCCATTTACATTCAGTGTAATTATTGGTAGATGTGAGTTTGTTGCTGTCATTTTGTAGTGCTTTTTTTGTTGTGCTGACATTTTCTTTGTTCTTCTTACTCTCCTGTGTTAAATTAGTTTTTTCTGTGGCTTTTTTTTTCATTTCTTTTGTTTTTGTAGGTTTTGTTTTTGCTGAGACTTTATGTTTGTACTCTGTATTTTTATGACTAGGTTTGTTAACTTTCTTTGTGGTTGCCGTGAAATTTACTTTTATCTTTCTAAGTTTGAAGCAGTGTATTATTACTTGGTATCGCCTTGCCTTCCTCTCCATTAGAAGGTTCTATAACTACACCGTTTATTCCCTCTTTTATTGTCCTGATGTTGTCATTTACAGATTAGCTGCTCTGATTCCCTGTTGTATTTCTTTTGGTTTTGTATAATCCTTGAGAGTTCATTTCCTAGACTGGTATCTGGCTGGTTCGGTTCTGCGTCCTAGATTCAGCCTGTGAGCTGATGTTTTTGTTCTCAGATCAAAGGACTCCTTTTAATAATTTTTGTAAGTTTTGTTTGTTTTTTACATATTCCCTTAATTTTTGTTTATCTGGAAATTTCCTAATTTCACCATCATATTTGAATAAGAGTTTTGCAGATATATTATTCTTGGCTGGCAATTATTTTCTTTCAAGGTTTAATATATGTCATCCCATTTCCTTCTCGCCTGTATGGTTTCTGCCAAATAATCTGAGCTTAGTCTTATTGTTTCTCCTCTATATGTGACTTCTTGTTTTTCACCAGCCGCTCTCAGGATTCTTTGTCTTTTGTTTTGGCAAGTGTGATTTTGATATGCCTTGGTGATTTTCTTTTGGGATCTATACTATATGGGGTTTGTAGAGCTTCTTGGATGGCCAGCTTTTCATCTTTCATGATATTGGGGAAGTTTTCTGTCAGCAGTTCTTCAATGATCCTCTCTGTGTTTTCTGTTTTCTCCCCCTATTCTGGAACTCTGATCACTCGTAAATTTTTGCTTTTGATTATATCCCACATAACTCTCAGGGTCTCTTCATTTTTCTTTGTTCTTTTTTCTGAGTTTTCCTCGAACAGAGTTGTATCCAAGTGTTTGTCTTCAGTTCCACTGATCCTGTCTTTCACCATTTCAAATCTGTTCCTCATCCCTTCTATGACACTGTCCATTTCTGAAATCTTGTTATGTTTTGGATTTCTAATTGTTGTTTTTTTATAATTTCTAGTTTTGAATTTATTTTGGCATTTTGTTCCTGCATTATTTTCCTGAATTCTTTCATTTTTTTGTCTGTATTTTCCATGAATTTGTCTATTTTTCCTCAGTTTTGTCTGCTTTTTGCTTCAACTTTTGGAAAATTCTGAGTATCAGAGAGTTGAATTCCCTATCAAGTAGTTCTAGTGCCTTTTCTTCCACTGGAAAATCATATGGTCTTTTATTTTGGATGCCTACTGGAACCATCCTGTCCTGTTTTAGTAAATGTTTTGATATTGTCTGCTGTCTTCGGGGCATTCAGTAGTTATTTTTCTCGTTTATTGATTGTAGATTTCTTTGTTTCGTCCTATGTCTGAGCAGGCAGGCTGTGTGTTCTTTGTTGTTTGCTTGTCTGTGAGCACGCTAGTTTTCACATCCTTTTCCAATTGGCAAAGTCAGTAGCTCAGATATGGTGCAGCAGGGAAGGTCTAGCTGAAGAGGAGTTGCTGGGATGGGTTGTTTGTGGCACTTACTACAGCCACCAGGGCGGGTTGGTAATCAGTGTAGGGCAGGTTCCAGTAGGCCGTGCCTGTGTTGGTTGGTGGTGTGATATTAAGGCAGGTTGGAAGGGGGAGATTGTTATGTGTGGAGCTAAGATGGATATGGGAGAGAGGAGAGATGAATAGGAGCCAAAAACATACAAACAAAAAAGAGTGCTAGGGGAGCTTGCCATTGGAGTGGAGAGATGAGAGACTATGAAATGGAGAAAAACAAAAAGGGGAAGAAGAAGATAAAAAAGAAAAGAAAAGAATGAATAAATAAAAATTAGAAAGAATAAAGAACATCAGAGCTCCCAGGGATCCCACTGGTGCAGCTACGAGGTCTGGGGAAGTTGTTCCCAGTTCTTGCAGTACAGCCTGGCAGGAAGGCATAGAGGTATTCATCGCCAGGTATTCAGAGAACAGGAAGAGAAGGAAGGTACAGAGAGATGAGAAAATGAGTAATGAAGAAAGACAAAAAGGGAAAAAGAGGGAAAAGAAAACAAAGCAAATTAAAAAAGAAAAAGGAACAAAAAAAATGCCCCCCAACAAACAGATAAAAAAAACCATGAAAGAAGAAATGCTCTCAGGGATCCCTCTGCTCATCTGGGCAAGCTGAGGGTGTAGGTCCCAAGCCGTGTGGCACTGATCGGCCTGAAGGGGCTCCCAACTCGAGAAAAGGAAAAGAAAACAAACTAACAATTCAAAGCAAGCAAACAACCAAAAGCCCCGGGCAGCCCAGATCGGGAAGCAGTTGCACACTCGAACGGAGCTCCGTAGCCCCTTAGGAAGAAGCGAAGATGGTGCACGGAGCCAGGTATGTGAGTGAAAGGCGGGGGAGGTGGTGAGAGGTAAGGAAGAAATCTAAAGAAGTGGAAGAAAGCAACACCAGCAGCCAACAAATGGCACTCAGGGAGCTGGCCAGTGCAGGCGGGTGGAATCCAAGCAACTGGTGCTTCCCAGCCAAGAGACTGTGGCCGCGGGAAGCAGAGGAGGCCGAGTGAGGGTGAAGAGGGGTTGGGGGTGGGAAAGCATATATCGCAAATTACCAGTTGTTTTGTCTCCTGGTGGAAGCTCTGTGAAGCTGCTTTCTCGTACCCCCTATCTGCTGGTCTCTGATAGGAGTCCAAGATGGCGGATCCATGCTGCATTAGCTGATAGGGGACCTCTGTACGTATGTCGCCTTGCTTTCTGTTTTTTGTCAGTTTTCTCACTCCATTTAGTGCTTGGCTGAGTTCTTTATCTCTTCATTTGATGTTTTAGGGTTTCAGGATTGCTGTTTTCTCTGTTTGGCTTAGTTTTTCAGATCTTTGCTGTGGTGGGATGGCATGGTGCTTCTGCCTAGAGCACCATTTTGCCGGACTCTCTGGCCTCATTCTTGAAGGACAGTTTTGCTGGATGTAGTATTCTTAGTTGACAGGTTTTGTTTTTTTATTACTTTTTTAAATTGTGCTTTAGGTGAACGTTTACAGCTCAGGTTAATTTCTCATTGAAAAATTTATACACGTATTGTTTTGTAACTTTGGTTGCAATCCCCACAATGTGATAGCACACACCCCCTTTCCACCCCGGGTTCCCTGTGTCCATTTGACCAGTGTCTGTCCCTTCCTGCCTTCTCATCCTGCTTTTGAACAGGAGCTGCCCATTTGGCCTCACATATCTGATTGAACTAAGAAGCATGTTTCTCACGTGTATTATTGTTTGTTTTATAGTCCTGTCTAATCTTTGTCTGAAGAGTGGGTTCAGGAATGCTTATTCTTTAGCTTTTTGACCTGGGAATATAATTCATTTAATTTCATTTTATTGACGAAAGTATTTAAGTCAGTGAATTTTCCCCTGATCACCTCTTTAAATGTTTCTCACAGATTTTTTGATATATAATGTTTTTGTTATCATTTGTCGGGGGGGTTGTTTTTTGGAATTCCTGTGATTTTGGTTTGTGTCTCTTCCTTTACTTGAGAATTATTAAATAGTAAGTTTTTTTTTTTAAATTTCCAGGTGAAAAGGCCTTTTAAAAAATGATTTCTACTTGTATTGCATTATGATTAGAAAATGTTTGTAATATTTTGACTTTATGGAACTTCTTGATGTTTTCTTTGTGGTCAGTTTATTTATGAAGTTTTAGTGAGTGTTCCATGTGCACCGAAAACAAGTGCAGTATCTATTATCAGGGTGTAAAATTCTATATATATCCATAAGATTGACTTTATTGATTATATTGTGTAGGTCTTCTATAACCTTACTTATTTTTTGTCCGCTTGAATCTGTTTTGTAATGAAAGCAGTGTATTAAATTCTCTTATTATTAGTATGTTTCTATCAATAATATCTCCCTTATCATCTGTATTTTTGCTTTATAATCGTGGTTGCTGTGTGATTTGATGCACAAATATTCATAACTGTTATATCTTTATTTTGAATATGGATTTTATCATTAAAAAGTGTCCTTTGTCTCATTTAATGCTTTTTAGCCTGCATTCTATTTTGTCTGATACTGTTTGCATTTGCCTAATAGATCTTTACCCATCCCTAAATCTTTCCTTTTTAGTTTCACTGCTCTTTAACCACCCAGTCTCTGAAGGGTCTGTCTCCCTTCATTTTTTTCTTTATAAAAATCCTTCCCTAAGTTCTCTGATCTACCCTGACTCTTCAGTGTTTTCACATTTGGGGGGAAATTTCTTGTTTTGGTGGTGATTTTAGATTAATCATAGACTTCTAGTTCCCTTCTTTTCTCATTCATGCTCTTTTTCCAGCTTTGCCCTTACACCCTGTGAAGGTTTGTGGATGGAATGTGAGTGATAGCTTTCTGGGGTTTGATGCTTATTTCCCTACTTACAAGTAATCTGAAATTCGGGCATTCTCTTTTAGTTATGTGGAGGGCATAGTTTTGTGTTTTTCTTGTGGTTCTGTATTGTTTTATGGAGGATTTGTTGAAAGATTCGGATTTACATGGCTATCATTACCTCAGCGTAAGCATTTTCCATGTCATTAAAAATACTTTGCAAATATTTTTAATGACTGCATTCTATTATGATAGAAAATTGAACCATAATTTATTAAATCATTTCCCTCTTGTTGAGCATTTAACTTGTTTTCTTTTATTTTTTATTACATATTTGTGCATAAGTCAATTCCTATCTATCCTTTGTGTAGATTTGCCAAAGTAGAAATTGTTGCATCAAGGTTATAATATTTCTAATAATCTTGATATGTTTTGAATCCAGGGCAAATCAGTGGGCCGCAAATAGATTTCTTTTAAGCTGCTGTGGTAGCTTCTACCATATATAGCATGAACTAGTCCTGAAATATCTGGTGGGCACCAGTGTGGCTATTTCTAGTGTTTATAGCCATCATCTATTCGTAATGATAAAATCCTGTGTCACTACTAGTTATTAAATATTTGAAGATCTCTCACTGCGAAAGACTGTAATGTCTGTTATTCTACAGATGGATTTTCTTTATCACTGTTCTTGGGATGCAGATATGTCTTACATACAGCTATAGCAAAAGAACAAGTGGCCTTTGTTATTGATTAATCCTTATATTAGCAAGCTATAAATTGTATCAGAGTCTGGTGGGTTCATTTCTGCCCACACTTTCTGTTAGTCACATCTCTGTCTTCCTCTTGCTTGATCAGTTTTATCAACTGCAGGTAATCAAATCTGATTTTATTATTCATGCAACCAGAATTTTCACAGTAATATCTTATTATCTAACATTTTCTTGATTAATTGGGACACGCTGACATGACTCATATGTTCTAGATGAGACACTGCAATGGTTTTTTTTTTTCTTTTTTCCTCTGAATGTAGCAAAAAGATCATTGTGCCCTCATTTGGGGTAGTTGTTAGAACTTTGACCAAGATATTTCCTATGCTTGTTTTTACTCTGAATCTTATTATCCATTATATTACATGATGGGTGGCTTAGCAACTTTCAGACAGTAGTTTCCCAAACCAGCCTCACCTTAATATCACCTTTGAAAAGGTTTTTTTTTTTTTAAATACAGACTCCCAGGCCTCATCCTTGACCCACTGAATCAGTCTCTTGTCTTGATATCCAGGCATCTGCATTTTTCAGAGCTCCTCAAATGAATCTGATGCAGCTTGGTACCTGACTATAGGTTCATGCTTGGTATGAATAGTTTTAGTACATGCTCTACATCAAATCCTAGCCTCAGTGCAGCTCTCAACTGGTCATCTCTGTGCCAGTGTCTAGAACTTGTCACTCTTGGATGCATATCCTTGTCATACTCCAGGCTGTGATCAAAGCTTCATTTTCTGGTATGCTTAGAAAGTCATTCCCTAACCTAAAAGTCTATAAAAATTTACTTGTGTTTTCTTAGAATTGTTTATTTATTTATTACATTTTTACTCTTCTGTTCATCTGAAATCAAATATATTGTTTGGTTGTGGAACAGGGATCTAGCCTAAATTTTTTCCCCAAATCGTTAATTTTCTAAGCCCCGTTTATTGAATAATTATGACTTTCTTCACTAATATAAAATGCTACTTTTATTATGTATTGTACTATTATATTTGCATGATGGTCTTTCCCTGGGCTTTCCATTTTCTTCACTGATCTAACTATTCTTTTATTAGTATGACACTGTTATTGTTGTAGCATTTGTAATCATTTTTCTATCAAGTAGTAAAACTTCCCCACAATTCCTATTCTTTTTGATAGTTGCTTCAATCACTTTTGCTGGTTTATTTTTCCATGTAAACTTTAGAATTATTTTATCATGTTCCAAAAAACGTAAGCTTGTTGGCTTTTTTTTTTTAAAGCAAGTGTATATTTTATTGTTCAGGGCTCTAGCAAGTTTCTTATACAAACACAGTGGGAGTATCACCCCACTTCCTCTGCTCATGTCCCCCAAGCTGCCCCTACACTCACGCACCTGAGATACTTAGGCATGATTAAGCAGGCATATTTAATATTCATTTATTTTTGTTGGATAGGCATGGTTAGATTCAACATATTCAGTTAATATCTCCTGAGTGTCTATTGTGTTTTCATCCATCCTAAAACTCTGCCTGGTGTTTAATGCACATCATCTCACTTACTATAAAAAGAAGGAGCCTGTGAGATCATTATCCCCATTTTACAGGTGAGAAAACAGAGGCTCCGCATTTGGGATTTTGAATGAATAAGTGTAAATGAATGAATGGCTAATGTGGGTCCACGTGCCTTTGAGTCATGCTGGAGCCCCTTTGGGTTTCTTTGGATTGGTTTTAGGATATAGAATCAGTCAGAGGCAGCTTCTTAATTAACCATCCTCATTCAACAGTCAATTCCTTTTTCTTTTTTTGTACACCAGATCCTATCCTCATAGCTGCGAAGGAGACACCAGTGAACAGAAAGACGTGGCCTTTGGCGTTTGTAGCTTTACAGCACCCACCACCTGCAGTCTGGTACCTCAGCTGCTGTACACAGCTCAGTTACTTACCAGGCTTGAAGGCCTTAGAAGGCAGTGATGGTATGCTGGATGATTGTCGTTCATCTGAACCACCCAAAACACTTCCTGTGCTTGGGAGATTTTCTACTTTACATGTCCTGATAAGCTTGGCAGTAGGAAGACCAACTATTCTATAGGCATTGAAAATGCTGGTTTCTCTGCCTTCCTTGAAGCTGAGGTGCAGAGCAGACTTTGACTGCAGAACTCAAGGCGCAAGAGTGGGCGAAAGCTTGTTGGCATTTTGATTGGAATTGTATTAAATCTATAAATTAATTTGGAATCAAGTTGACAACTTTGCAATATTTAATCTTTCCGGGATCAAATTTTTTTTTCCATTTATGCAGTTCTTTTTATGTTTTATGCTTTTCTGTATATAAGTCCTAAGTATTTATAAGTATTTCCTAGGTTTGATTCTATAAATATACCATACACACACACACAGTACCATTGTGAATAGGATCGTTTTCTTATTATATTTTTGAACTAGTAATAGCTAGTATATTGGAATGCTTATAATTTTTCCGTATTTATTTTCTGACCAGGGGTTTTAACACGTTTTGTTGATTTTAACAATTTTTCAATTGTTTCTCTTGGTTTTTTCAAGTAGACAATTATGTCATAGGTAAATATTGATTACTCTATCTCATCTCCAGCCACTTTAATTTTTCTCTTCTTTAATTGCTTTTGATAGCCCAGTAGTTCATTGACCTTGCTGTTCATTAAAATCACATGGAGAGTTTAAAACTTATGAAGACTTGCCTCCAGAGATTCTGATTTAATTGATATATGATAGAGCCTGGGCATTGTCATTTTTCAAAGCTTCTCAGATGTTTCTAGAAACTAGGTTTGAGAACCGTTGATAAGTAGTATCAGGCATACTTTTCTGGTTTCTGGTTTTAAGTTTCTAGTGTTTCACCATTAATTATGATATTAGCTGATCACTTGAGACATTTAATGGTGTGCTGGAGGCAGCTTAGAGCTTTTTGTGCATATCTCTTCCCAATTTCACGTTCAATGACATCGTATCAGTAGCTTTAAATCAGCCATGGTAGAAGTATTTTACACCACATAAATTGGCAAATGCTACAAATCGAGACTCAACTCCTCCCACTGCCAACTTGGTTATTAATCATTTACCAGTACGCTACTGTAGAGCCTTGGTAGGTTAAAGAAGTATCCTTCTATTGCTAGGCTAAGAAGAATTTTTATCCTTCCTTACTATTTGTATTTTATTGTAGCCACCTTTAATCATATTGACAACTTATATCAGCAAAGTTCTAAAACCTTTTATTTCTCATGGTAAATGTGTTTTCAGAATGATGCCTGTATTCTGATTCTTCAGAGTGTTTCCCTTCTTTGGACTAACATTTCAGTTTGTTCTTTCTATTGGATTATAGACAAGCAGGAGTTAAGTTTGGGTTTGTCAGATATTGGTGTGGGTCCTTTCGTAGAATTTTCAGGTCCAAATGAGTAAATAAGAGAAAAAAATCACCTTCAACAATTACTGCTGTGATGAACAACAAATTCAGAAAGCAATGTTTTTGGGTGGAAAAGAGCAGTTCAGAGACCAACCTAGAGGACTGTGTGTTCTTCAGACAATCTCTATGAATACTGTCTTGATACTAAGATATGTATAAGCATTAGGCAATAGAAGGCTGAAATTTGCATTCTCTGAGAAGTATTAGAATGTGGAAATCAGAATCTGGTCAATTACATGGATACCTATATGCTTTACAATCAACTGAGCTGAAATCAGGGTGAACAGCCTCTTGTGAAAGTCAAGGAGCCTAAACAGGACACATGGCTGAATTGATGGCCACTCCACCTCCACTGAGAGTGTAACAGGCTTTGGGAAGAGCCTAGATTTTATTCAAATAAGGCTGCAGTGTGCTTCAGAATATACAGGTAGCCCCCAGTTTACGATATAATCGAGTTACGACAAACTGCACTTACAACTGTCTTTTTTTTTATATACATCTTATCGTTAGTAATATGTACTACATGCAGTGTTGCAGTGCTTAATTTGCTGATGTTGTCATTCTCAGATGTTCACTTCCATATGTTCAGTGTTATGATTTACTGTTCAAATAAAGATAGGATTTATAAAGATATTGATAATAAAAGGCAATAGTAATGAAAACTAAAAAAAAAAAAAAAAAGAGAGAGGTATTCGACTTACACCGGAACCAACTTATGATGGAGTCATCAGAATGGAACCCTGTTGTACATCGGGCACTATCTGTACCAATTATCAATTTACATAGGAGGATATCTTTCTAATACCAGCAACTGAAATGCTGGTTCACCTAGACATGGTTTCTTTGCCTTACCCCATTCCAAAAGGATGGAGCCTACTTACTATGTGCCAGAAACTCTGCTGGGAGAACAAGGTTATATCAGGTTCACTGGAGAAGCTGGTAAGTAAGTATACAGTACAGTGGATGGCAAGCATGTATGCACAGCAGTGGTACAAAGCAGGGTACCTGGGAATTGGTAATCCAGAAGTTCTTTGGGAAACACAGATTGAGATCAAGTGTAGTAGAATAGGAGGATCTTATGAAATAATTACCATGCAATGGAGAATGTGTCTAGCCATCACATTGCTTCTGCTCTTTAGATGCAATGTTTCCCAGCCTCTCTGTATAATAATCAATGCATACTTACAAATATGGTATAAGTAATGCCAACTTTTTGCATTTTATTTTTTGTTTTGGGCTTACTACCCTCATTTGTTTGGCAAGTACTTTCTTTAGAACTATTAATATCACCAGCTGATTGCTGGTCACATACATATTCTGTGGCTCCTCCAGCTTGAGATGCAGTTTCCTCCTATTACATATTTATTCAACAAATATTTATTGAACATCTGTTATATGCTTTGCACTGTTCTAGGTGCTGGGGATATAGAGGTGTTCAACAAGTTCTCTGTCCTCATGGAGCTGACATTCTAGTGCAAAATATATAATATGGAAGATAGTGATAAGTGCTAAGGTGAAAAATAAAGAAGGAAATGTGGTAAGGAAAATAGGGGTTTCGTGATAATGTGTTCAGATAATGTTACTAGGAAAGACATCACCAAGAAGGTGCCATTTGAGTAAAGACTTGAAGGTGAGAGTGAATGAACCATGCCAGTATCTGAGGGAAAGAGCATTCTGAGCAGAGGGAACAGCAGGTAAAAAGGCCCTGAGGCGAGAACATTCTTGGTGTGTTTGAGGAACAATGAGAAGGTCAGAGTGTCTGGAAGGCAGTGAGAGATGGGAGAGTAGTAGGAGATGAGGTCAGAGAAATAAGGGAGGTGGAAGGGATACAGATCATGTAGGGTCCTGTAGGTGATTATAAGGATTTTTACTTTAATTATGAATGAGACCATTTGAGGTTTTAAGTAGAGAGTTACTTAATCTGATTTATGTTTTAAAAGTATCGTTCTGGCTGCTGTGTGGAGAACAGAATGTAGAAGGACAAAGACAGAAGCTGAAAAACCAGTTAGGAAGTTGTAGTAATTATGGTAGCAGTGGATATTGTTATTGTTGGGTGCCATGGAGTTGGTTCTGACTCATAGCGACCTTATGTATATAACAAAATGAAACATTGCCTGGTCCCACACCATCCTCATAATAGTAGGTATGTTTGAGCCCATTGTTGCAGCCAATCCATCTTGTTGAGGGTCTTTCTCTTTTTCCCTGACCCTCTACTTTACCAAGCATGATGTCCTTTTCCAGGGGTTGGTCCCGTCTGATAACATGTCCAAAGTAAGTGAGAGAAAGTATCACCATCCTCGCTTCTAGGAGCATTCTGGCTGTACTTCCTTCAAGACAGATTTGTTCATTCTTCTGGCAGTCCATAGTATATTCAGTATTCTTCACCAAAACCATGATTCAAATGCATCAATTCTTCGGTCTTCCTTTTTCCTTGTCCAGCTTTCACATGCACATGAGGTGATTGAAACTACCGTGGCTTGGGTCAGGCACATCTTATTCATCAAAGTGACATCTTTGCTTTTTAAGATTTTAAAGAGGCCTTTTGCAGCAGATTCGCCTAATGCAATGCATTGTTTGATTTCTTGAGTTCTGCTTCCATGCACATTGATTGTTTTTGTTGTTGACTGTGTTCTTGTTGATTTTTGACTTAGGAGACCCCATGTGTTACAGAGTAGAACTGTTCCATAGGGTTTTCTTGCCTGTAGTCTTTGCAGAAGATTTCCAGGTCTGTTTCTTCTGTAGTGCCGCTGGTGGGTTCAAACTGCCAACCTTTTGGTTAGCAGCCAAGCACAAACCATTTGTGCCACCCAGGGACCTTCATGGGCATTGGTTGTTGATCCAAGTAAAATGAAATCCTTGACAACTTCAATATTTTCTCCGTTTATCATGATGTTGCTTATTGGTCCAGTTGTGAGGATTTTTGTTTTCTGTATGTTGAAGTGTAATGCATACTGAAGGCTGTGGTCTTTGATCTTCATCAGTGTTTCAAGTCCTCTTCACTTTAGCAAGCAAGGTTTTGTCATCTGCATATCGCAGGTTGTTAATGAGTCTTCCTCCATTCTTGATGTCGCGTTCTTCTTCATATAGTCCAGCTTCTCAGATTATTTGCTCATCATACAGATTTAATAAGTCAAGTGAGAAGTAATCAGGTTCTGGATATATCTTCAAGATAGAAGACAACAGGATTTGATGTTGTTCAAGGTGTGGGTTATAAGAAAAAGAAAGGAGTAAAGAATGACTGTGGAGATTTTGGCCTGAGCTAAAGGAAGGTTGGCATTCCCATTGTTTGAGATGGGGAAGACTGCGAGAGGATCAGGTTTCAATGGGAAATACTAGGGATTCGGTTTTGGACTTTTTAATTTAATTAATAAAACACTCAAAGTTTTGGGGTGGCCACTATCTTGGTCTACACCAAATAGAATCTCTTTTTTTCTCACACCCTCCATAGCAAAGGAATCCCCATGTCTTATCAGTTTTACTTTCTAAATATCTCTTAGATCCAATCCCTCTTCTCCAGTGCCACTTCTCTTGTTTTGGCTGCCATCAATCAGCTCTCCACGGACTGTTGAAGTAGACTTCAAACTGGTCTCCCTACCGTCAGGACTGGTCCTCTTCAAACAACATGTCACACTGCACCCAGAGTGACCTTTTAAAAATCATGCATGGCTCTGTCTATATTTCCCTCCTGAGGGCTAAAGCTTCAACTCCTGAGCATTGCACTTAAGGCCCTTCATTATCTGGCTCTTGTATACCTGGTCAGCTTCATCTCCTGCCACTCTCCCGTTTAATCTTAATGTTCCAATTATACCCAGTTCCTGGTGGTTTCCCAAGCACACCATGCTCACCATACATCTGTTTAGAAAATGTGCACCTGTGCACCTAGAGAAGTCTTGATCCATCTTTTAAAACTCAGGTGAGTCTTTGCTGACTCCTCTGAAGAGTTGTTTCCCTATCTATCTATATTACTTCAGTATATTGTGCATATTGTTTTTATTGTACTTACAACTGTATTATGCATTATTTATCTGTCTTAAATAATGAGTTCCTCAAAGGTAGAATGAGTGTCTTAGTCATCTTTGTATACCCAGCATCTGGTAGTGTTCCTGGCACATTAAAGTAGGTGCTCACTGTCCATTTGCTGAAGAGTTGAAATGAACAGGGTACTGTTAGATGGAAAGTCATATCACGTTTGTTTATTGACATCACTTCCCCTGCAGCCCTTTCATACTAATGCTGCTCTTCTACATTTGACATGCCACTGAGCCCTGAGGTGCAGTCCTCACTACTTTGTCCAGATTATCATATTTGAGCATCAGTGTATGGAGTGGCTTAAGTGAGAAGACCCTGGGGATAAGTTGTTTGGATTCAAATCCTGCTTCTGTTACTTACAAGTCATGTGTTGTTAAGAAAGTGAATTTACCTTTCTGAGCCTTGATTTCTTCATCTGTAAAATGCAGAAGATATCAGTACTGCCCCATTGGGCTGCTGTGAAGATTATAAGAGAATTCCTATAAAGTACTTAGCATAGTTTGTGAGACTCAGTATTTGTTATTCCTCCATCTCCATACAAAAACCCTCCTCCATCAAAACTCCCATCTTTTGGCTCATTTTCTACCCCTTCTTGGAACCATTGTCTGTCAGTTTCCAGGCCACTCCCCCAGAATCACCAAGTCTTTGTTACCTGGCTTACAAGATTTCTTTCCACCCCAACTGTTGTTATCATCCTGAGAGACATCAATGTCTTTGTAGACCATCACTTCAATTTCCTAGTCTTTATGGTTCCTTGACATCCTCAACTCCAGTGATACTCAGTTCTACTCCATTTCAGGAAATCATTTGTCTTCACTTGGAAGTGCTCCATCCCTGCAATCTGGAATTCCGAAATCTTATTCTGCTTAGGCTTCTAGGTCTCTCACTCATCTAGATTTCTTATCCCTTAATTACATCATTGTCTTTGCTAGTAGAGGTTAAGAGCATGGACTCCAAAGGCTGATTGTCAAGGTTCTAATCTCAACTTCACCACTTACTAGCTATGTAACCTTGGGCCAGTTGCTTAGACTCACTTGTTTCAATGTCCTCATCTGGAAAATAGAGATAATAATAGTATCTTCTCATAGGGAAGTTTGTGGATTAAATGAATTAATATATGTAAAGTGCTCAGCAATACAAATATCAGCCAGACACTGTGCAAGTGCTATATGTTAGTGGCTGCTTTCTTTATTTTTATTATTTTGCCAGACCCAAACCACCAACTGTCAAGCCAGAATGTACACTCATCGTGCCTACAGAGAAGCCCTGCTGGGGAATAGCACCTATTTCTGTTGGGTTGACTACAAAATCATGGGCTTTATTCTCACTAGACTCCTTGAGTATTATCATCCCCTCAGTCCCCCTAGTGATTGTCTTCTATCTTTCATTTTCCCTAAATGTAGACCCAAGCTTTTGCTACACTCCTCAAACCTTCTTCCAACCTCGGAAACGCTCCCCATGCTACTGACTGGTGATCTCACCTCTTAACTGACTGAGAAAAATACAGGCCATCAGGTGCATCAGGTATAAGGTCGCTTATCTGCATCCACAGTCATTCTTTTTTCCTTCCCATAATCTCAGAATGAGAAGCCAACTTCTCCTGCTCTGTACTAATTCTTCCAGTCTTGCTGTTGAAGCCATCCTTTCTCTCTTCCACATAAATCTCATACCATCAATTATCCTCTTACTCGCCTATATTTTAACTGCTTCCTCTCTGTTAGCTCTCCCCGCAGCCTATGATCATGGTCAAGCCTACCTGAATGTAAAAGAAAAAAATTAAAATCCCATCTTTGACCTTACATGCTCATCTGGCTATTCTGCTCTACCCTTTGTCCTCCCATTCCAGCCAAGCCTCTAGAAAGTGCAGTCTCCACCCCTAGTTGTTCGAAGTGTGGCCCGAGTACCAGCAACATCAGCATCACCAATGAGCTTGGTAGAAATGCAGAATCTCCAGCCCCACTCCAGACTTACAGAATCAGAATCTGCATTTTAACAGGATCCCCAGGTGATTTGCATATGCATTAAAATGCGAGATGAACTGGTCTACACTGACTTTTTCCCTCACATCTTCATTCCTTAATTCATTAACGTTTTTCTTCTTTTCCTGCACTCCACACAGCCAGTGTTGGAAATGATACTCATTTTGCTTCAGTGAGCATTTCTCAGTCTTTCCCTTACTTGAACTCTGCTGTATTTGATATCTAGCATGCCTCTGAAACTTTCTCTTCCATGGGTTTCTCTAACATACTTCTTTCCTCTCTTCCTTCCTGCCTCCTTCTCAGGTCTCTTTTCTTCTACTTATCCCTTAAACATGTTGTTCCCCAAGATTCTGTTCACAGACTTCTCTTTCTATTCTACAAATATTCTCTTGATGAGCTCATCATATGATTATAACTATGCTGATAGCTCCCCAGTCTCTATCTCTAGCTTCAGTCCAGTCCTGATGACTACATCCAGGCTTGTCACCTCTGCCTAGGTGACCTACAGACTTCATAAGTCTGAGTTCATTAATCTTCTCTCCACCCAACCCTCAACACCCAAAGAAAGTGAAACAACCAACAATAACAGTGATATTCCTCTTCCTGTATTCTCTATCTTTATTGGTAATACTACTGTCAGTCTAGAATCTTACACAGACATATGGGAGTTATCCTTGTCTTTTCTTACCCACGACCTCACATTTAATCAGCCACCAAGTCTAATCCATTTTACCTCCTAAATATTTTTTTAATCTACTCCCTACTCATTTTTACTGCTACTGCCTTAGTTCAGTGTCTCATTATCTCTCATCTAGACAATTACAATCACCTCCTAACTGTTCTCCCTGTCTTCAAATCCATTGTTCCCAAACTTCAGTCATTTTTTTAACTGCATCAACAATCTTTACTGTTTCTGTGTACCACCTGTTCTACTATTTACTGAATTGTTTCATATTAAATAAATTCACTTTTTTTTATCTCCTCTAAGCAATGATGTTCTTGAAACAATCTGAAGTGCTGATTATAGTGTTCAAATGCAATGCATACTTATTAAAACAAAGAAAATGTGCATCCTGTGCTACACTTTGAGAAACACTGGCATATAACACCTCTTACTATTTGGCCCTCTAACTCTGTAATTTATGCATTCATTCATAATTTAACTGAAACTTTTGTTGCATAGCTTCTGGATGGCACTGCAAGGCACTGAAAATAAGCAGCTGAATACAGGTGTATTTTTTATATGATTATTTTTACTCTGCAAGAATTTGGACTTAGCAGTTTTAATATTAGCTATTTTAACACTACTGTTTGATTATTTTACTACCATTGCCAATTTCATTGATTGATTGATTGATTGATTGCCGCCTCCCCCCAACTGATACAGTTTCTAAAACACTAATGGACACAAACTTTCTAAACCGTTAATGAACAGACTCTAGGAATATGTTCAATTGTGTTGCAAGAGAGAAACTGAAGTGACAATATTATGCTAATACTAATCTTCCCTGTGCATTCAATAAGCACCACAGATCCAAACACAATCAATAACTTCAAGAAGCAATCAACAGCCAACGAACAGAATACAAGTTCCGGCCAAGGTCAATATCTGTAACCATTGTCTACCATTTTCATGTTTTAGCTCACCCATTGTCACTCCTACAGTGGGAGGATAATTGATCTTGCTAGTGGGAAAAGGAAATTTTTGAGACATCAAAGACTTTTTTTGTAAAGTGTCCATCTCTTAGAAACCGGCTTAGAGTACCTACCTCTTAATTAATGTACTTTGTTTTTCTTTTTTTAAAAGGAGTAAAAAGTAAGATCTTCTGAAAGATTAACTATTTTTCTTGTTTTTTTTTTTTTTTCCTTTTCCTAGATCCCAAATGCCCAGGAGATATTGATTTTCATAACAGTGACTGGGACATTAAGACAATCACCAGCTCCTTGAAATTCTACCTCAGGTATGTCTGCTTTGATTTGGGACTTTGCTTTTCATAGTTGATGAAGTTTGTCTGGGTGGAGATAGGAGTTAATGTGATCCCAGTATCAGGAGGTTGGATAGGATTGCTAGAGAAAAAGAAAAAAAAAAAGCAGTAAAGAGGATTTCTATCAAAGAAGAATGTGTATTGGATGACTTTTTAAAAAAAACTAAAATTGGGAATTTAAGCATGAGAAACATTAAAAAAATAGCATTGCTATTGAAAAGGCTTTTAAAAAAGAGTATTTAAAAAAATTATGTCCTTGAAATAATTGAAGAATTTCTGCTATGATGCACAGATATTTAGAGTGATGTCATGATGGTGACTAGTAAAATCATGAGTTCTAACAGTTCAGTGTTGTTAACATATTTTGTTGAATAACAACCATTTTGAAACATTAAATTGCACTTGGACAAGAATGTTATATTATGTGTTATATTTCATGCCTTTTTCCATGTAATGGAAATAAAAACCAAGAAAACACAACCATAAAATGTTGGAGCTGAATCAAGTGGCAGCAGTAGGGGAAAAAAAAGTTAACTTACCAACAACATTTAGGGATATAAACCTAGATGGTTTTGTGAATAAACAGAACAATGATGAATATATTTTTCAGTTTATTGGCATAAATTTATACTATTATGTAAAAGGCTTTTGAGACATGTATTTTTTAAACTTATTCATTTCTTACCATTCTTTATGCCCCTTAGTATGCACCATACTTTATGTGCTAAAACGTCTTCTTTTTCAATTATTGTGCTTTTTAAGCATTGAGGTAGAGATCTAAACTCTGGAAAACATCATTAATCCAGAATAGATTGGGTCCCACATATTGCAGTTAGATGATCTTCTACTGTAGCATCATCTGAGAGCTTTACATAAACATGAATGCTCTTTCCAAGAGTATTTCTCCTGCATCTACCAAGAAAGAAAGGAACTGTTACTGGAGGGCTTACTCTGTGTTAGGCAGTGTGCTAGTTGCTTACACTGATGGCACTTTTTTTTTTTTTTGCCCAATAACCATATAAGGTAGGTGGTACTAGACTTATTTTATAGATGAGGAAACTGAGGTGCACCACCTCACCTCCATTAAGTAATATCCAAGATTACACAACTAGTATTATTTGAACCTAGGTGTTTCTGACTTGTAAGGCCACTAGTACTGGGGCATCCTCTTCACCTATTCCCCACCTGTAAGGGGCTGAGGCCTTCCTGATGTTGCTTGAGTAATACAGTGAGGACAGAGAACAATCTGCTATACACACTTTGAGAAAATTCATGATGATGGGAGTAGTGGGAGTGATTCCATGTCTCTAGCCTAGTTCAAAGGTGTCAATTTTTTAAAGGGTTTATATAGGTTAAGTTTTTCCCTCCATTACATCTTGCCCAGCTCATCCCATAATAAGCAGTTGGCCCCTTTGAAAAATGGGAAGACTAAGCCTGAAAGTGTGAGTGGGCTGCACTCCCAATTTGAGATGTTTATCCCTAAGATTCTTACTCATGGAATATATCAGTGTTTTCAGAGTGGTTCCCCATTTGTGTTCTCGGCTCCTATCTCACCCTTCATCCCCATCATTTCCAGAAATGTACTCTAAAAATCATCCCTTCTCTTTCCTGTATCTTCATCCTCTCTCATTCAATTGGGTCTTTCCTCTCAGCGTAATTATGCCCCAGCAATGCACATCTCCTCGACCCTGTGTCTCCTTTCATTCATTCCACCATTCACTTAACCACTTGATAAACATTTCCTGAGAGCCTACTCTATGTCAGGCATGGTGCTAGGCAATAGGCATACAGCTGTGAGTAGATATAGTCTCTGACCTTAAGGAATTTATAGTCCAGTGTAAGAGACAGACAAAAGATAAATAATCATACAAATACCATAACAAACTGTAATAAGTTTTCTGAAGGAAAGGTACAAGGTGCTATGAAAGCATATAACAGGCCCTGACCTGTTTTGGTTGGTTGTTTGAACTATAAGTATGATTTGGAATTAACTAAGGAGGTGGGATTCCAGACAGAGGGAACTACATGGGCAAAACCCTTGAGTTAGGATAGAGGAAGACCCCTTCAAGAAACTAGATGGACAAGATTGGTGGAGTATAGGGTGCAGAGAAGGAGGGAGAGGTATTTAGGGGCCAGATCAGGCAGGGTCTGGTAGGGCATTTTAAGGATTGCAGCCTGGATTTATCATAAAAGAATGGGGGATATGTTTAAGAATTTTAAGCAGAGGGGAAGGGTTACATGATGAACTGTACATTTTGAAAAAAAAATAATAAAATAAAATAAAATAATAATAATAAGATTAGAGGGAGGCAAAATGGATACAGGTGGAAACCAGTTAGCAGACTATTGCTGTGATCCAGGCAAGAAATGATGTTCCTACCTGGTCTAGGGTAGAAATAATCATATTCAAGAGATATTTAGCAAGTAAAATTGGTGAACTGGATGTGAAGATGGGAGAGAGGGAAATAAAAGAATGACTTCCAGGTTTCTGGCCGATGCAACCAGATGACGGTCATGCATCTAATGATTTGGGGAACACAAGAAGAAGACCAGATTAGAGAGAGAT
This sequence comes from Trichechus manatus latirostris, assembly GCF_000243295.1. Classification (NCBI taxonomy): domain Eukaryota; kingdom Metazoa; phylum Chordata; class Mammalia; order Sirenia; family Trichechidae; genus Trichechus; species Trichechus manatus. The sequence continues at coordinate 3,249,269 of NW_004444006.1, read as the reverse complement.
GGTAAGCTGGGTTTTGGATGTGCCAAGTTTGGGTGCCTTTGAGGAAATCAGGGCAAGATGTTAAGCAGGCAATTGGATATATGGGTCTGAAACTCAGAGAAGGGTTCTGGGCTTGAGCTAAAAAATTGGAAATCATTGACAGTGTAGTTAGTTGGAACCAGGAGCTTAGACAAGATTGCCTAATGAGAGAGATACTCCACCCCTTTACAGCCAGACTTCTGGATCAAGTAATACACACTTCTGTGTGTTTCTTAACCTCACAGATTACTCTTCAACCCATTGCAGTCTTGAGTCTTACCCCATTGCTCCACGGAAGCTGTTCTTGCCAAGATCAGCAGTGACTCCCTCAATGCTAAACACAGTGGGCAATTGTTAGTCTTTTCCTTACTTGATCTTTTTGTAGTGTTTGAAACACTTAACAAGCCTTTCTTCTTGAAACTTTCTACTCTTTTGGAATTTGTGATATCACTTACTTTTAATTTTTCTCTTACTTCTTTGGCCATTTTTTAGCAGTCTCCTATATGGTCCTTCTGCCTGGTATTTTCCAAGGCGCTCGTCTAGTTTCAGTACACTGGAGGAACTGAAAACTCAAATATCTACCCTGTTTCCCCTTGCCGTCGAGTCAATTCCAACTCATAGCAACCCTATAGGAGAGAGTAGAACTGCCCCATAGCATTTCCAAGGAGTGGCTGGTAGATTTGAACTGCTGACCTTTTGGTGAGCAGCCAAGATCTTAACCACTGCCCCATCAAGAAATATAAATGAGTGAAGGAGGCTATTTGCATATTAAACACATTGCCTTGTGGACCTTTATTTGCATAGTAATCCGTTTGTTTACAACTAAACAGCAATTTTGTTTACTTCTACAAATAACCATGTAGGTCTAATTGAAGCCAGAACAGAAGCAGGGAACATGAATTTTTATGTGAAATATCTCAATTATTTATATTTTGGTAACATTCCATTTCGTTTTAAACACTGTACTAGACAAACAAAAAATGTTGGAAGGCCTCATATAGCTGTTTGGCTGCCAGTTTGCCATCTTTCTTTGAGCAGTGGCATTTGCTTTCATGGTTTTAACCACCCTCCTAGACTGATAGGAGCCTTGGTGGCACAGTAGTCCAACACTTGGCTGCTAACCAAACGGTCAGCAGTTTGAACCCACCAGCCACTTTGCAGGAGAAAGATGCAGCAGTCTGTTCCTGTAAAGATTTCTCGCCTTGGAAACCCTTTGGAGCAGTTCTACTGTCTTACAAGGTCTCTATGAGTTGGAATTGATGACGGCGGTGGGCTTGGGCTTGGGCCTAGATTGATGATTCCACATTTGCTTCTTAGGCCTAGAAGTGACTTGCATCCAGCTTCTTAATAGACATCTCCCCTTGGCTACCCCAGAAGCTCCTCTGACCTAGCATCTTCCTCTCTTTAAGCCACTTCCTATTCTATCCAGCCACCCAAACTAGATTACTCTCTCCCCACCATCATGTACAACCAATGAAGGACTTCTGCGTTTACTATCTTTTAAATCACTTTCTTCACATTTACTTTCTGTCCCTAACGCCACTATTTCTATTTAGGCCTTTACTGTCTCTCACCAGGATTACTATAATAGTAACAGTGGCAGGCAGTATAGCATAGTATGAACTCTTGAGACAGATTGCCTGGTTCTTGGATGAGTTATTTAATTTCTCTGGGCTGCAATTTCCTCATCTATAAAACGGGGATGATTAAGTACCCCGTTAGGGTTGTTGTGAGGATTAAATGAGTTGATATATATAAATCACTTAGAAGAGTAAAGGATTTACTATTGCTATTAGTAGTGGTAGTAGTATTAGCAGTAGTAGTAGTAGTAGATCATTTCTTTCCTTCTAGCCACTGTGTACCTTTATTTTATCATCACAGTTGTCCTACTACATTGCAGTTGTCCCACTGCATTACACTGTCTTCTACTAGACTATTGGCTCCTTGGGGCTTTGGACTTTGTCTTATTCATCTCTGGATGAATGAATATAGTACTCAGCCAATTTTTTTTTGACTAAATGAAGAAACCTATTTGAGTCTCAGTTTCCTCCTCCATTAAATGACAGTGTGAATAACTGTGCTACCTCACAGCATCATTGGAAAGATCAAATGGGAGTATGAATGCAAATGTACTTTGGAAACCCTAAGGGATTACCAAAGTGTAAGGTATTCATGGTAGTAGTCAGAGTGGGTCCACTTTTTGCAGGCTGAGTTGGTGCCACCTTTTAATTTTGGGAGATAATTGGGGACTTTGCTAGGGGTCTTGGCCCATGCTTTTGCAGGTCTTCTGTTGAATTGTTGGCCACTTGGATTCCCATGACAGAGCCTTAGGTGAAGAGGAAAATGTCTATAGTCACACTAAGCTATGGGGCTCAGAAACTTCAGCCTTGCTGCCCACAGAACTGAAAATTCAAGGCCTGGCTACTCCCTCCCCAAAGGAACTTACAATCTTCATTAATTTCAGGAATCTTTCTGAACCTGTCATGACCTATAGACTGCACAAAGAACTGGTCTCTGCTGCCAGTAAGTATTTATGTTACTAGTTAATTGTGTCGTTCTGACTTCTTAATAAGATTTGGAGCAATAAGCCCTAGGAAACTACTTAGGGAAAGAAATTGGGGGAAAAAATACATACACAGACTTTGCCCACTGCCAAATGAGAGTGTTCTTGCTTTTTGTCTAACTCAAGAGTTGTATTATTTTTCATAAATCCATGTTATTTGAATGAGTTGGAGAAAATTGGGCAACTTGAGGGACGTGATAGGTGTGAGTATTTTATTGATTGATTTTGCCTCTTTCATCAGAACAAAAGTGTTGGTTCCCATTATCAGGGGGGATTTCAGTACAATTGCTGTTCCAGCTTTTCTTCAACAATTTGCCTTTTCAAAATGCTTTTCAATTGTGTTGTGAATTACTACTCCTAATCTGTTAGCCCTAACATCACATTTTCTAGCTGAGAAAACTGGGGGTAGTGGTAGAGGGGTGGGTAGGAAATGAGGCATATAAATCACCCCAAAAGTTGGCAACCGAAGAAGCATTGAAAGTATTGGCTGAGGCCACTGTATGAGGGTCCCTCCTCCCTACCTCCACATGACCTTTACCTTGCATTGTGCCTTGTGCTGTGTGCAGGAAAGATTCAGGAACTTGTCCTCATAATGGGTCTTTGTCAGGGCAAGAGGTGTTTGGTCTTTATTTCTAGGCTTTCATGGTGATTTTCACAGAAACCCAGAGGTAGCAGCATACCTTCCAGTACCATAAGGAAGTTAGGTGGGAAAGGGTTTCCAGCTGAAAGTTTGTTTTTGGGGCTTCAAGAACAAACTGCTGTGCCCAGAATTCTGACTTTTCTCTGAAATAGTTTTCTCTTCTGTTCACTTCTCTTTTCTCCTCTCTTCCTCATTTTTTCTAGATCTATTCTTTGTTTCTTTTTTTCTATATCTTTGCCTTTTGTTCTCTCTCTCTTTGCCTCTATGTTGTTTTGTTTCTTGGTCTACCTTTGTCATCCTTTCTCTGTGCCTATTTATCTTTCTGTCTCTTTTCATCTCTCTGTTTCTTTCTGTATCTCTCTTGTTGTTTGTGTCTATCTCTGTATCTCTGTGTGTGTGTATGTGTGTGGTGTGTATGAGATTTTGCTTGATCCAATTGCGCAGAAAGCCAAAGCATTTCTCTCACTGTTCTTTCTCAGAATCTGACAACCTGGATTACCGGCTGGGAGCTATTCACTCCCTGGTATATAAGCTACCAGAAAATAACCGAGAGATGCTGGAACTTCTTATAAGACACTTGGTCAAGTAAGTAACTGCTGAGCTTTCAGAAAGTGCTCCTGTTAGAGTACTGGCCCACATGGCAGGACTGCAGAGAAACTGTCTCTAAGCTTGTTAAATCCCAGCCCCCAGTTGCTTAATCCTGATCTGTGAGGAAGGTGGTTTTGCCTGGATGCTTATATATATCCTCCCAGTGTCATCATGTATCTGAGTTGTTTCAATTGAGGGGCAATGCCAAGGTAGAGTGGGCTGAACACAGGCTTTGCTGTCAGATAAACCTGGTTTTGCATCTCAGCTTCGCTTACTTAGCTGTATAATCTTAGACAAATCTACCTGAGCCTCTGTTTGGTTATCTGTAAAATGAGAACAGTAATGCCTACCATGCAGGACTGTTGTGTGGATTAGAAAGAACACAGGTAAAATGCATGGCACATAAGAGGCTGTCAAGAAATAGGAGTCATTGCTAAGATTCTAGTCATCTTCTTGTTCTGATGTGGTAGGCAGGAACAGATAGCATCATTCCAGAGACCAGAGCTGGTGACAGGCTCTGAGATGGGTCGGTGAAGGGGGGCATTTGTGTCCCACTGTGGTGTACCCTGGACAGAGGGTACAACTTTGTAAATAAAAATGAATTTCTTTGACTGATAAAAGGCTAGCTGCTGCCTCTTAGGAAGCAGTATGGTGCAGCACAAAGCACTCTGTCCAGGAGTCAACAAACTGGGTTCTAGTTTCAGTTCTGCCATTAGCTCACTCGGTGACCATGGGCAGACCACACTCAAGGCCTCTCTTTGTATATTAAAATTAAAGAAATATGAAAACAAGCTTAGAAAAATTGTAGTATATTTTAAGAGTTGAATAGTTAATAAAATAAAGATCAGCACACTCACAAAAATGCAGTGATATTATATTTTAATCTCACTTGGAGAGGCTCTCAAACACCGAAAATTGAGGCTCTTGGTAAATGTGAGGCCCTCAGCTAAATGGCCCTCTTAGCCTCCCCCTGTGATAGATCTGGTCACTCTGTCTCTGGACTTCAGTTTCTCCTTTGATATATCTCCATGATAAGATCCAGCTCTGACATTCTAAGGTTTTGTTTTTATTTCTGTAGCAAATGAATATTACAGGCAGGAATGAGTGTAGATAAATACACTGAACTAATAAGAGAATAGCTTTTATACTTATTGTTAATGTTTGCTATTTGGTATAATACAGAACATTAAGAGGCATTTTCTCCCCCAAAAGTAGTTTGTGATAATCTCAGTAAAAGTACAAAACATCAGGAGATATTTTCCATATAAGTTGGAAGTTTCCCAGGGGAAAAGAGATGTTGGGTTCAAGTCCCAGCTCTATCACTAATATGTTGTGTGACCTTAAGAAAGTCCTTCATCCTTTCTGGGCCTCAGTTTGTTCATCTATAACATGAGGGGCTGGACCAGCTAATCTAAAAGTACTGTTCCAGCTCTGACTTTCTAAGAGTTAGTATATGTGGCAGGAGCCAAGGGCGCAAGTAAATTGAGGCTGCTCCTGCTAGATGGGGCACCTGTTTCCATCCACCAAAGGAGCTGACCAGCTGCCTTACTTCAAGAAGATTGGTCCTCCAAAACCCTAGCAAAAAAGGGGCCAGAGACATGAACAGACAGGTCACAGAATTAGAAAGGCAAATATCCATAAATATGTGAAAACTTAAACCTATACTGAGATACGATTTATTGGCAAAACTCCTAAGGCTTGACTATATTCTCTGTTGATGAGATTTTAGGAAAACAGACACTCTCATATATTGTGGGTGAGAATTCAATACAGTCCACAAGGAGGAGAATTTGGTAATCTCTAACAAAACTTTGTATTCATTTACCATTTGACCCAGCAATCCTGCTCTTAAGCATCTACTCTAAAAACACATCTCCACAAATACAAAACAACATATGCACAAGGTTTGTCATTGCAGCATAATTTATAATAGAAAAAGATTGGAAAAAAACATGAATGTCCAATAGTAGGGGACTAGTTGGATAAATAATAGTATATCCAAATAATGTATTATTATGAAGTACTAAAAAAGAATGAAGATCTCTATGAATTTTGATTTTATAATGATTTCCAATATGTACTACAAATTTCAAGGATATAAAACACAAGGTGTAAAACAGGATATTTAAGATGCTACCTTTGTTTTTTGTAAGAAAGGAGCAAATAAGAATATATAATAAAAGAATATATATACATATTTTCTTTATTCTTGTCAAATGAAACACCGTAAGGATAGATAAAAAACTAATGATTCAAAAGGTTAAACACAGAGTTAACCATATGACCCAGCAATTCCACTCCTAGGTATATACCCCAGAGAAATAAAAACACATGCCCACACAAAGGCTTGTACACAAATATTCTTAGCAGCATTATTCACAATAGCCAAAAGGGGAAATAACGCAAATGTCCATCAGCTGATGAATGGATAAATAAAATGTGGCATATCCATACCATGGAATATTATCCAGCCCTAAAAGAGGAATAAAGTTCTGATATATACTACAGCATGGATGAACCTTGGAAACATTATGCTAACTGAAAGAAAACAGGCACAAAAGGTCACATATTTTATGATTCCACTTATATAAAATTTTTAGAATAGGCAAAGATACAGAGACAGAGAATATATTAATGGTTGCCTTGGGCTAGGGAGCAATGACATGGAAGGGGATGGAGAATGATTGCTAATGGGTACAGGGTTCTTTTTAAGGGTAATGAAAATGTTCTAGAATTAAATACTGATAATGGTTGCACAAGTCTGTGAATATACTAAAAATTGTTCAATTGTACATGTTAAATGGATGAATTTTATGGTATGTGAAATATATTTTAATGAGGCTGTCATAAAAATATTCTAATGAAAATGATTACTATGGAGGGTAGGTAGTGAATAAGGTCAAGGGAATAGGAATGAGAGCTAGATTTCTCTAGGTCCACCTCCGTATATGGTTTTGACTTTTGAGCAATATTAATATTTTAAATAGCCAAAAAATAACATTAAATAAAAAAGAAAACGTTACAAACCCTAAAATTGAACAAAAACAAAAGCAAATGAATCTGTATGTTTATCAGCTGATGACATAATCACAGAGAGAAAACAATTATTTCAACTAACTTTTCAACACAGCCCTCTTACTCATCCTTAATGCGATATAGTCTAAGAACGAGAGCTGCAAAGAAGTTGTAACCATCACTCAGTAGGTTTATTATTAGTAGTAATATTATAATTGTAATTTTGAAACATAAATACATGTGTGTGTATACATATACATATATATCACAAGAATAAAGCAAAAATGTAAATATATTAATGTTACTAAAAACCAAGATTTATGGTGTAAGAAAAAGAGATACAGATACAAAAATTATAGATGTAAAAAAAGTCAATAATGTTAATGTTGAATTGAGAATGTCAGTATAACTCAGAATTTAAAAGAAAAAACAAAACAGCAACAACAAAAACCTTTGTTCACTAAATGGGCTTAAAAGTGATTATGCCCAAATACCAATGAATACACCTAGTGCCCAGATTTTTGTTTCTAAATATTATTCCCTGCACAGAGGAACCAGGGCTTTTTAGAGAAATGGCTGATTCCACGTCTGGAACAAGGGAAGTACAAGGTGAGCCTGGGATAAATTGTACCACAAAGCCAGGAAGTGCTTAAACACTAATGGGGTTATGTCAAAAGGACACAGGAACCTGTTTGAAAGCACTGACACTGATTACATTTTTAACAACCTAAACATCAAAAACAATGAATACTGTATTTTATTATAACACATTGAATAAATAAAAATTTATAGAGGGCAATAGAGGAAGGAAAGCCCTTTATTACTGAAGAATGCCAGCTAATAAATGTAGGCAGAATGTAGAATTTAAAAAAAAATCACCATTTGTAATCTCAATGCCCTGACTGTTTCAGGCATGGACCAAAACCACTGGGTAAGAAATTGTTGAGGAACAGGATATTTACATAGTTTCAATGTGTTACCCACAGATTACTTACTATTTACAAAGGCAAAAAATGTATCTTTACAGTTGACCTATCTGGAAGACACCATCTTAATTAATTGATCATAGTGAAATCACTAATAACGGTACAAACTGAATTTATGCACCTCCTGATACAGTACAATAGGAAGTACAACTGTGAAACATTCTTGTCAAAAATGTTTAACCTGAATCAAATTAAGCCTTTCCATAGAAAAAACCAGAATGTTTGACATTCTATAAGACAACTGGCTTGGAATCATCGAAAAATTCTGTGTCATGGGGGGAAAGGGTAGGGGTATGATTCTAAATTAAGAGGCTAAAGAAACATAAACAAATGCAGCATATGAACCTTGATTGGATCCTGATTTGAAAAAAACAGCTCTAAAAGAGTTATTTTGTGACATTTGAGAACAGCTGAGTGTGGACTATCTATTAGATGATATAGAATTATCATAAATTTTCTTATGTGTGGAAATTTTATTATACTTTTGTAAGCACTTTTGTGCCTTTTTTGGGAGATGAATGTGGAAGTATTTAGGGTTGAAACAATTTACTATCAAAGGGTTCAGAAAAAAATATGCAAAGAGAAAGCAAATCTGGCAAAATATTAACAATTTTTGAATCTAAGTGTAGAGTATGAGCATTCATAGTACTATTTTATCAACTTTTTTTGTATGTTTGCAAACTTTCATAATCAAAAGTTATGGGGAAAATATGCATAAGCAGCATCAGCAGTTGATATTATTTTTGTAGAAATATTTATAACACAGCATTTGCCAATTCAACATTTTTCAGGTGTACAGCTTAGTGATATGAATCACATTAACCAGTTGTGCAACCATTACCCTTAATCTGTGCCAAATTTCCATCACTATACACAGAAACTCACTGCTTCCCAAACAGTGGCTCCCCTTCTCCTCTTCCTTCCCACCCCTGGTATCCACTAATAAACATTGGTCTCTATATTTTTGCCTATTTTTATTTTATATAAGTGAGATCATACAGTATTTATCCTTTTGTGATTGACTTACTTCACTCAGCATAATGTCTTCAAGGTTCATCTATGTCGTAGCATGTGTCAGGACTTCATTTCTGTTTCTGGCTGAATAGTATTCCATTGTATGAATGTACTGCATTTTGTTTATCCATTCATCTGCTGATGGACATTTTAGGTTATTTCTACCTTTTGGCTATTGCAAATAGTGCTACAGTGAACACTGATGTATATATGTCTGTGTTGCTGCTTTCAAGTCCCTTGGGTATATACCTAGGAGTGTGATTGCTGGGTCATATGATAGTTCTATTTTTAGTTTTTTGAGGAACCTCCACATAGTTTTCCACAGTAGTTGTACCATTCTGCATTCCCACCAGCAATGAATAAGGGTTCCGATTTCCCCACATCCTTGTTATCATTTGTTACTTTCCATTTTTTGTTTTGTTTGTTTTATCTTAGCCATCCTATTGGCAGTGAAGTGATATCTCATTGTGGTTTTGATTTGCATTTTTCTGATGGCTAATGATGTTGAGCATCTTTTCATGTATCGGTTGGCCATTTGAAAATCTTCTTTGGTGAAATGTCTATTCAGGTTATTTGCCCATTTTTCAATTGGGTTGTTTGTCTTTTTCTTGTTAAGTCGTAGGAGTACATTATAAATTATGGCTATTAGACCTTTGTCTGTTATGTAGTTCCCCAAAATTTTTTCCCAGTCTGTAGGTTGTCTCTTCACTTTGTTGGCAAAGTCCTTTGATGTACAGAAATCTTTAATTTTGCTGAAATCCCACGTATCTATTTTGTCTCTTGTTGTCTGTGCCTTTGGTGTCATGTCTAAGAATCCACTGTTGAGGACTAGGTCTGGAAGCAGTACTTTGATGTTTTCTTCTAAGAGTTTTATGGTTTTAGGTCATACATTTGGGTCTTTGATCCATTTTGAGTTAGCTTTTATATATTGTGTGAGGTATGGCTCTGTCTTCATTCTTTTGCATGTGGAGATGCAGTCATTCCAGAACCATTTATTAAAGAGGCTGTTTCACCCCCCTGTTTGATGGATTTAGCACCCTTGTCAAAGATTAGTTGACTATAGACGTGTGCACCTAACTCTAGGCTCTCAATTCTATTCCGTTGGTCTGTATGTCTATCATTATACCAGTATCAGGCTCTTTTAATCACTGTCGCTTTATAATATGTTTTGAGATCAGGAAATTTGAGTCCTCCTACTCTGTTCTTCTTTTTCAAGGTTGCTTTGGCTATTTTGGGCCCTTTGCGGTTCCATATACATTTGATGATTGACTTTTCCACTCTGCAAAGAAGCCTGTTGGAATTTTGAGGGGGATTGTGTTGAATTTATAGATCAATTTAGGTAGTTTTGACATCTTGACAGTATTGAATCTTCCAATCCATGAGCATGGAATGTCCTTCCATTTATTTAGGTCATCTTTAATTTCTTTTAGTAATGTTTTACAGTTTTCTGTGTACAGATCTTTCACTTCCTTGGTTAAATTTTTTCTTAGGTATTTTATTATTTTAGATGCTATTGTAAATGGGATTGTTTTCTTAATTTGTTTTCCAGCTTGTTCATTTCTGATGTATAAAAACCTGACTGATTTTTGTGTGTTAACCTTGTATCCTGCCGCTTTGCTGAATTCATTTATTAGCTCTAGTAGCTTTCTTGTGGATTCTTTGGGGTCTTCTATATATAGAATCATGTCATCTGTGAAGAGGGATAGTTTTACTTCTTCCTTCCCAATTTGAATACCTTTTATTTCTTTTTTTTTTTGTCTAATTTCTCTGTCTAGAACTTCCAGTACAATATTGAATAGCAGTGGTGAGAGTGGACTTCAGTCTTTCTGCATTGAGTATGATGTTAGCTGTGGGTTTTTCATAAATGCCTTTTATTATATTGAGGGATTTCCTTTCTACTCCTACCTTGTTGAGTGCTTTTGTCATGAAAGGGTGTTGGATTTTGTCAAAAGCCTTCTCTGCATTGATTGAGATGATCACGTGGTTCTTTTTCTTTGTTCTATTAATGTGTTGTATTACATTGATTGATTTTCCAATGTTGAATCATCCTTGCATTCCTGGAATAAGTTCTACTTGGTCATGATATACAATCCTTTTAATATGCTTCTGTATTCAGTTTGCTAATATTTTGTTAAGGATTTTTGTGTTTATATTTATCAGGGATATTGGTCTGTAGTTTTCTTTTTTGTGGTATATTTGTCTGTTTTTGTATCAGAGTGATGCTAGCCTCATAGAATGAGTTAGGGAAGATTCCCTCTTTGTCTATTTTTTGGAAAAAGTTTAAGAAGGATCGGTGTCACTTCTTCTGTAAATGTTTGGTAGAATTTCCTGTTTAGCCATCCAGTCCTGGGCTTTTCTTTGTTGGGGGGTTTTGATTACTTCTTTGATCACTTCACTGTTATGGGTCTGTTGAGATTTTCTATTTCTTCTTGTTTTAGTGTAGGAAGTTTGTGTGTTTCTAAGAATTTATCCTTTTCATCTAAGTTATCAAATTTATTGGTATGTGATTGTTCTTAATATCTCTAATGATCATTTTTATTTCATTAGGCTCCGTTATCGTGTCCCCATTTTCACTTCTGATTTTTGATATCTGTGTCTTCTCCCTTTTTTTCTTTGTTACTGTAGCTAAAGGCTTGCCAGTTTTATTGATCATTTCATAAAACCAACTTCTGTTTTCATTGATTTTGTTTCAATAGATTTCTAGTCTCTATTTCATTTATCTCAAGAGCATGACTTTCTTAGTTTCATTGAATGGCACACCTGGAAGGTCCTTTAGATGACCTGATAAGCCTCTCAGTTCACAGATGAGCGATAGAAAAAATAGGCCCAAAGTCACACAGCGCATTAGTGATGAAACCAGGAAGTTTCCCTCCTTATTTAGAAACCAGAGTGTTCTTAGAATCATTGGACTCTAAAGCAGGATGAGACCTTAAAGTTCATGTAGACAGCCTCCCATCATACTTCCAGGTGACCCTCTAAGCCAGAAGTCTCAAACTGGAAACCTGTGGGTCAGATCCAGACCACAAATATGTTTCTTTTGTCCTGTGCTGTTTTGAAGGAAAAAAAAATGATTTGGCTCCAGCATTTTAAAAATCCGAATAGTTTACATAGAAATATGGATTTTAGGAAATAAGAAGATCTGTTCATACTGTGTTTGCATGCCCAAATGGCTATAATCAGTTGGAGGTAAGTAGTATTTGCTGTCTTTGGATGGGGCACAAGCTTCAGATATCCCACAGCCCCACCACTTCCAAGTTTTTAACAAATATTATATTAGGGTTCAATTTGAGATGATTTAGGAATTCTCCTTTTATAAAAATAGAAGTGACTCTCTTAATGGTATATCTTTAGGGGTGTGGTGGTAACTGGTGGTATGGAGAACATATGCTTGTCTAAATGGGGCAGCCACTTCTCATCACATCCACTTCCCTCATTTTAGTTCCCTGCATTCCCCGTGTAGGCATTTTAATTTATAATCTCTGATCTAAAGCATCCAATCAGAATTCTTTTCTCCTGGACTGGAGACTTCTCACAAGTTCCCTCTGATACCCATTCCCTTGCTTTAAATCTTGATATTCAAAAAGTTGTACCTGTTGTGGACTAGAGAATTTATTAAGTTTAAAATTCTTTTGCTGTCAGATCATATCACAAATTCCTACCTAATTCAGTATTCACCATGCCTTTGTCTTTTGTTTCATCTGTTTTATCAACCCACATTTTGGGATGATTTATGCCTCTTAAAGTTTTGCAAAATGCGTAATAAAAGGAGAGGTGCAGAATGCAAAGAAATCTCCCCAAAGAATAAGAAGTCACCTTCCAGATTTCATAAAAAGGACAAGAAGGAAAATAATGGGATACCAGGGACTTCCCTCAGGGAAATAGAAGGTAGGGCATTCAACAAACGTCACTTCTCTTCAGAGCATCCACTCATGCAGGAGGCTGTTCTCTCACATGTGGTGCTGCCTTGTCACTAGCGGTTTAGCCCTTCTGGATCATTTGGTGACCGCACGAAGTTGCTTTTCCATGTTAACATTTGAAAAAATTCTGACACTAGAAGAATAAGGTTAATTGCAGAGACATTTAAACTGAAGAGGACCCATCACCAGTCCAACCAGATCAAAGGCCCATGAATGGTTGGTATTCATTGCCATCTGAATGGCACCCAGCCTTTGGAAAATTAGTGTTTTGGGTGGGCAGCTAGGCTGTCCCATCTCCTCACCTCCCCATCTTCACAGCCAAACTCTCCAAAGGGCTGCACACCTTTCACTTAGCTGCCTCCAGTACTGTTTGAAAGAGCACTAGCCAAGCTCAGTTTCACTAAAATAGTTAATTAGTACCTGCTGTGTACCAGGCAGGCACACTTGGGAGTTGTTTACTACTTAGTAGGAGAGGCAGACAAGTAAACAGAAAATTGCAACATATCCTGCTTTCCAAAAGTGTCAGTCAAGATGAGATGAAGACAATGGGCTGTGATAGCTTAGGGGCAGGTCATGGAAGGCTTCCTGAAGGAGATGTCACCTAAAGTGAGACTTAAAGGATGAATTGGCATTCTTTAGATGTAGAGGAGGGGGGCATTCTAGGCAGAGAGAATGGCATAAGCAAAGGCATGGAGATCTGAAACAACATAGTGTAGTCAGAAAATCCTAAACTAAGCAGTTTATAAAAGAAGAGTACCAGAGATCAGCAGCACCTGGAATGGAGGCTCCTGGGGAGGTAATAATAAAAACAGGTACATCTATCTTGTGGAACACTTTCAGGGTGCCAGGTACCACACTAAAGCAGTTTAGCTCTGTTTACTCAACAACTTTCTGAGATGGGTATATTTTTATCCTCATTTTGAAAGTGGGGAAACTGAAGCCCAGACAGGCTAGATCACTGTGATGCCATGGATCACTTGTGGGGGCGGTGTCTGACCTCCTCTAACTTCACAAGGGGGAAGGAGAATCAAGATCAACGAGCTAAGGCTGATTCCTATGAGGCAGAGGACAGATATGCCTCCTCTCTTCGCCATCTTTACCAATTCTGACACCAACCGTCCCTCCCACGGCACTCTCTGCTTCTGTGCTGGATTCTATAATTCATTGCAATGGCCACACAGAACTCACAGACAATACTCACGATTATGGGGTTTATTAGGGAAGTAGCAGGTTACAATTCAGGCTCAGAAACACTCAGGATACTGTTCTTCCATGAAGACAGCCACTTCCCAGCCGTGCAGCAGGCACACTTCTCTCTGGCCCCTTGGCCTCTGCCCTGCTCAGGCAAGTGTTACAAAGCTCTTTTAGCCCCTGCCAGTACATGCCCAGAGGCATCCTACTCTGCCAGTAAGCCTCTGCCCAAAGGCACTCAGCTTTCTCTCTCTGTGGGCTAGGAAGTCCACTGTGCGGTCCCTTGCTGCTGTTTCTCTCTCTCTCTTTCTCTGGGTCTCCCGGTTCCAGGAGCTTCTCAGCGCAGGAATCTTGGGTCCAGAGGACATGCTCTGATCTTGGCTCTCCTTCCTTGGTGGTGGTGGGATCCTCTCTTTCCCACCTCTTAGATGGCTTATTTCAAGCCCAGTGAGATGGCAAAACTGACCTATCCCCTTGGTGGGCCACAATTACCCTATTTGCACAATCACACCCAAGAGTTACAAGACCATGGTGAGAAAGGCCACACAAAAGTGAGCCATCGCACTGCTGGCCACACCCCCTGGCTTTTCTAGCCATGGTTCTTTTAATGCTTGGAGGATAACTTCCCCTTCCCAATCATTTTACCAGTCCAAAACAGTCATTAACGATTAGTCCTTCAAAAATGTTCTACATTCTGCCTTGGTGAGTAGCGTCTGGGGTCTTAGAAGCCTGTGAGCAGCCATCTAAGATACTCCACTGGCCTCACCCCTTCGGGAGCAAGGGCGAATGAAGAGAACAGGATACAAGGAAAAGATTAGTCCAAAGGACTAATGGACCACAGCTACCAAGGCTTCCACCAGACTGAGTCCAGTACAGCTA
>NW_004444006.1:3219398-3234358 GCF_000243295.1 Trichechus manatus latirostris | reverse complement strand
GACTGAGTCCAGTACAGCTAGATGGTGCCTGGCTACCACCACTGGCTGCTCTGATCGGGATCACAACAGAGGGTTCTGGACAGAGCTGGAGAAGGATGTAGAACAAAATTCTAGCACACACAAAAAGACCAGATTTACTGGCCTGACAGAGACTGGAGAAACCCTGAGATACCCCCAGATACCCTTTTAGCTCAGTGGTGAAGTCACTCCCGAGGTTTACTGTTCAGCCGGGGATTGGACAGCACCATAAAACAAATTGGGACTAATGAGGCACAGCAGTCCAGGGACAAGGACTAGAAGGCAGAGGGGACAGGAAAGCTGGTGATAGGGAAACCAAGGTTGAGTAAGGACAGTGTTGACATGTGGTGAGGTTCTTAACCATTGTCATAGGGCAGTGTGTGTACTAACTGTTTAATGAGAAACTATTTTGTTCTATAAATCTTCATCTAAAGTGAGAATAGCAGCACAACTGGAAGAACGTAATCGACGTCACTGAATTGTACATGTAGAAAGTTTTGAAATGGTGTATCTTTGGCTATGTATATTTTCACCAAAAAAAAGGTCCTCCAAGGCCAAGAAGGGAGCGTGTTGACATGTCATGGGGTTGTAAACCAATGTCATAAAACAATATGTGTACTGACTGTTTAATGAGAAAATATTTGTTCTGTAAACCTTCACCTAAAGTACAATTAAAAAAAAACTGGAAAAAAAAAGCAATTAGTCTTTCAATAGGGCGAAAGAGTCCTACAGATGACTTTACTCAGGTACCAGCCATTCAGGTATGCTGCAGGTGTCCATCTGATATGGTCAGGTTCTCCAGTAGTTCATCTTGTCTTCACCCTTTCTGGTGTCTGATAAAATTTAACTGAGAGAAGATTATTCCCTTGCTCTGAGCCTCGTAAGGTAGCAGCATAATGTTAGATTTCCCCTGCTGCATAACTCATTTATTCATTCCTTTACCTTCAGCTATTATTTCTCCCTCCTTCCATTTGTCATTTATTTTTACCCAAACTTTTCCACCTTGGGAGGGGACATCAGGTTCAGCTGCTGTGCTAGTCCATATTGCTGATAGCAAGAGCAGTCTAGCAAGTGCTTTTCCCTCAGTCTGCTCCCATTCATGTTGGGTAGGGTTGCATAGGTACAACACTAGTAGGCTATCTCGCCCACTAGGCAATACAACATATTCCCTGTCAACCCCAATTTTGCCAGATGGGGGAAAGGTACAATCCATCCCATCAGGCCCTTGGGAATTCTGGCATATATGTTCAGGGGTATAGTTCAGTCTCTTGCTGAGGGATCATCCCTGCTCCTTGTACCTGCAGCTGCATCCCTGGTCCTGGGATCACAGAATCTGGCAGGAAAAATTTTAGGTGATGCAGGGAAGAACTGTACAATGGCACCAGCATCCTCCCCCACCCCCTCTTCCCCAGGTCCCCCAGAGAAGCGTAGAATTCTGTCCCATGGTGATCCTCCCTTTATCCACCTCACGTTGAGTGTGAGCACACTTACGAAGGTGTGTGAGCCAGCCCTTCATGCCTTTATCTCCCTCCATTTTAGATAACAAATGTTTTAATTGCCCATTCTAATTCTCTATCAAACCATTACTCTGAGGGTGGTATGCAACATGGTATGTCTATTTAATATGATGTTTCTTGGCCCATTGCTGCATTCTGTGGGCTGTAAAGTGTGTTCTTTGGTCTGATGAAATATTATTCAGTGGCCCAAATTGGTACAGTATTTTTTGTTCCAATACCTTAATGGTGTTTTTGGCGTTTGCATCTGCCACAAGATATGCAAAGCCCAGTCCAGAGTTAAGTATCTATTCCTGTGAGGACCCATTTGTAGCTGCCTGATGCCACTGGCATCATTGGTCCAATATAGTCAACTTGCCAGCTATGTTCAGGGCCTTCCCCCCCACAGGGAATCTGCCCCATAGCCATCTGCAACCTCTGTCTTTCTTGCTGGCAGACAGAGCAGTCCTTATTGGCATTTTGTGCCTCAGAGGGTGCAAGGGGGATGTGACTGGATTCAGTTGATCTCTGCATTGTTGCAGCACCCCCATGTCCACTCATTTCATGGACCCAATTGGCCACCTCAAATGAGCATACCAACAGGTCCACTTGCTGATTCCTATTGCCTTCTGATCCAGGAAGGAGGTTTTTTGATGGGCATCAACATGTCCTACTCTAACACACCCTCTAAATTCCCAGAGTGCTTTCCATAGGTCCATGCCCCACACAAGTGTACCCTTAATAGTCCAATTTCCCATTGCCCATTTGCTTGACCATATAGCTAGGCTGTTGGCCACTGCCCATGAATCAGTAAAAATCCAAACATATGGGCTCTCACCATTGTGCAATTCTTCCATCATGCTTAGAAGACTGCATGCAGTTCAGTTCATTGAGCTGGCCTGTTCTTACCTTTTTCAATCAGAGTCTTCCCATCTGCTGGTCTTACTGCAGTAGCTTTCCACATCACATGTTGTCCATGTACCCTGGAACTGCCATCCAGGAATGAAGCAGCCATTTTCACGTCAGCAGAAAGTTGTCCACAGGACACTGTCCATGTAGCAAAGGGCTCTAGCATCTTCTTAGGTGGTTCCAGGGTAGGACTTATGGAAAAAGAGGCTACCTGCTCATGGATATGATAGGTACCTCCCTGCATTCCCCCAGTAGCTTGTTCTTGAATGAACCATTTCCATTTTATTATGGAACTATTTTGGGCACTGCCTTCCTTATTAGAGTGTTTTCTGACATCACCCAAGACATTATGGGTATTTCAGATCTCTTGATGATTTTATGTCATCTGTCATTGAGGCAGTCTCAATCAATGCCCAATAGCAGGCGAGTAATTGCCTTTCAAATAGCATGTATCATGATGCAGCATCTGGAAGGTTTCTAGTCCAGAATCCCAGTGGTTGCTGTAGGGCAGCATTCTCAGGTTTTTCCCATAAGCTCCAGTCCTCATAAGCACATGTGTAAGACACCTCAAAATCATGTCTGAATGTGGATTATAAGGGCCTAAAGCCATGGCGAGTGAGACTGCTTTCTATAATTCAGACATAGCCTGCTGTTGCTGTGGTCCCCATTCAAATGCAATTTCCTTTTGAGTGGTTTTATGGATGGGGGCCAGCAATATTCCCAGATGTGGAATATGTGTTCTCCAAAATTCAAGTAAACCAACCAAACGTTAGGCCTCCTGCTTAGTCTTGGGGGTAGGTAGCAACAACAACTTGTTCTTAGTTGCCTGCAGAATGTCACTGGTGGCTCCTGCACAAGTTATTCCTGAGAATTTCACCATTTGGGTGGGGCCTTGGATTTTTGCTGGATTTATTAACCAGCTTCTGTTGGTCATATGGGCCACCACTGTATTCAAATCAGCCCTAGCCTTTTCATCAGTGTTTGACATTAACATAATATCAATGCAATGTATCATTACACTTGAGATCTGCACCAAATCTCTTTTAAACAATGACAGTAAGCTGGTGAATTCAGATAACCCTGTGGCAATGTAGTGAAAGTAAGTTGGGATCCTTCCCACGTGAAAGCAAACTGCAGCTGGCTCTTTTCTGAGACTGAGATGGAGAAAAAGGCATTTGCAATTCAATCACTGAGTACCATTCTCTTTAGCCTGCTGTATTTTCTGCACCGTTGATACCATGTCTGGAACAGCTGAAGCCACAGGTGGCACTACTTTTTTAGGTCTCAGTAGTCTACTGTCAACCTCCATGAGCCATCTGCCTTTTTCATGGGCCATACAGGGCTGTTATACAGAGAATTTGTTGGCATCAACACTCCAGCCTTTAGCATGTCTTTAATCAAAGTGGTAATCTCCTTTTGTCCACCAGGTAGTCTATACTGTTTCAAATTAACAACCTGAGTGGGTTTGGGCAATTCTAATCGTTCCCATTTAGCATGTTTAATCAATACTGGACTACGGGCATACTTACTTGTCTTTGGTTTTACAATATCAGGTAGAGGGAGTTTTCTCCAATTAGACATATCATCTATACCAGTAATACATTCAGGTAAGTGAGATGCAACTGCTTTATACAAGATCTGTTTAAATCTTCCAATTCTCATCAAAACTTTCACCTTAGTCCCATCAACCGTTGCATTCCCATATCCCCCTAGTCTAACCTTAGGCCCCTTCAATATTTTATTGACAATTTTGAGATTACAATACCTTGGGCTCCTGTGTCCAGGAGCCCCAAGAAGTTCTCTTCCCCACCCCCAGGCCATTTCACTCACACATGTGCATATGGCCTCAGGTCCCCTGCTGAGGGCTGGACCAGAATACCCTGATCCCCTCTTCAGTCCTTATCTTGATCAACTAGTTGAGCCTCTGCTTCAAATGGTCTCAGGTGGGAATTCCCATCATTAAATACCTCCTGACTGGGGTGAATAGAATGGACTTGTTTAGGCTTCTTTATCATTGGGGGACCAGCAGGAGTTTCCGTTGGTCCACCCAACCTCCTGTAGTGCTGCATTAGAATCTTTGTCTCAATTCTATCAATGTCTGTTATATTCATCCCATTTCTTAGTAACCATCTAAAAATCTCTGTCCTGCTGGACAGTGGATTCTCCATTGCCTCTTCCCATTCTCCTCTGAATTACCCTTATGTTTTTTGCATCTGTAAGACCCATGTGGAGAAGCTGTGCCAACAGATCTGACAAGGCTTCTTGGATTGCTGCTTTGTTTAGCAGTAGCAAGGTACATGGGGTGCCTGTGTAGAAGGAGCTCCCTTGATTACCATATCTGCCATGACCTGTGTAAGAGGCGTACTCTTTGGATCCTGATCACCATAAAGCCATTCCAGCATGGCCTGCATAAGCAGCACATTAGCTGCTTCCTCTGGAGTGTTCTATTAGGTATTTAGAGAGGAAGAGGGGCAGTTTCCCTTCTCAGAGTAAACAAATCTCACTGCAAATTTTATCCAGTCCACCAGGCTGGCCGTCCCCTCTGAGTTAACCTGCTGTGTAACTGGATCTTGTATCATCATTTGTGACTGTTCCATAGTGAGTTGTGGGTCTTGCATCAACCCAAACATACTCTTCTATTCTGAAGCATTCAAAACTAAAGACACTGCCCCTAAATTAGTCACTTTCACAATCCATTTTAGTAATGGTTTCTCAGGAAGCTGGCGATACTAATCTACAAATTGAAGCAACTCCTTTGCACTATACTTCCTGGTTTCTATAGTTTTTGGTTTTGCCCGTTTCCTTCCCCACAGTACCTTCTGGTAACAGTGGTCCTAGGGGAACTTCCTGTTGTTCTGACATGATTTTTCCTTTCTGGGTTGGCCCTGAGACTAGTGGTCCTAGCTCTGACTAGACTGGATCTGGGCTTGGTTCAGTGCTAAAATCAGCCCCTACTTTCTTTTTCCCTGCCATTGCAGCTATTACTGATAACAGAAACCAGTTATATGTCTGGCCCTTTTTTTATCACTCTGTATTACCATATGCATCCAACTAGCTAATTCCTCAGGAGTTAGATCCACCACTCTTAAATCCCATGAATAGCTTTTGCCTTGGAGTAACTGATTGTAACGTAACAGCTGCTTCAATCCATGGGTGTTTTTTTATCCAATCTAGAAACCAAAGGCTTCTTATTATCTCCTTTATCCTCTTTTTTTCCCAAAACCATACATTCCAGTGAGCCTGGGCCCTTGCAGTGAAATCCACCATTCTGACACCAACTAAATGAATAATTCCTTTTATAAGGATCAGCACAAAGCTGGTTCCTATGAGGCAGAGGTTAAAGATGTCCCACATGTCCAGCTTTTCCAAGCTGCTGTACCACTCCATCATCTCTAACATCAACTACTCCTCCTCTCCTCAGCACTCTCCCTCCTGTCTGGGTTCCATAATTCACTGCAATGTCTTACAGATCCCATGAACTGTATCAAGAAAATAGCTCATGTGGTTGTGGACACTAGCAAGTCCCAAATCTGTGGGTCAGGCATAGGCTTCTCCTGACCCATGTGGCTACAGGGGCTGACAAATCCAAACTGGCAGTTCAGACCACAGGCTGCTGGCTCACATGGCTGTGGAAGCTGGTGAATCAGGTCAGATGATAGGCCACTGGCCCACGGGGCTGCAGAGTCCAGCGAATCCCAGAATCAGCAGGTCAGATGGCAGGCCTCTGGCTGAAGTCCCAAGAACTCGAGGTTAGATGATCATGAACTGGACGTGGGATCCAGATGCAGAGAGAGATCCCTGATAGAGCATCCACATATATACCTTAGATGCAGGCCACACCCCAGGGAAGGGCATAACTTGAGTAAGGGTGGGACTTGAGTCATGCCCTCCTGCAAGGCTGCGACCCAGGACACATCCCACACTAATTCTGCCTCATCAATATGGAGAGGTCAGGATCCACAGCACATAAAATGGAGAACAGCCACATAATACTTGGAATCATGGCCTAGCCAAGTTGACACACAACCCCAACCCTCAGAGGTTCCATATATCTTTTTTGCATAGTCCCACCCAATCATTGTGTGTGAGTCACAAAGACCATGGCTAGAAGGGCTACACTAAGTAATTCATTGCACTGCAGTCACTAACATTCACTTCTGCTCAGCTAGTAAGTGGCAGTGTTTGGATTCAAACCCAGGCAAGCTTCAAAGTCCAAGTTGTGCATAGGGACTAGAAATAGGATTCAAGTCAGAGGGCCTTAATTGCTACGTTGAAGAGAATTGGCTCTGTCCTGTAAGTGATGGGGAGCTGCTGAAGGGAATTTAAGCAGGGAGAGTGACCAGGAAACAGAAAATCTGGGATTACAGTCTCTACTCTTTAGCTAACTGATTGTGTGACTTCAGGCAAATAAATCGCTTTCCCATTTTGGGCCTATTTTTTTCATCTGTAAAATGAAGGATACAATAAAGGGCAGATTTTAAGGATTCCTTTCACCTCTTTTAGTTCTTTGCTTTTCTAACTGGGGACAAGGAGGGGACTAGATTCTGACTGGTGAGGCTGGTAGGCACTCTCTTCATGTGCTTTGTTTTTCTTTATACATTCTGTTTCTTTTGCCTGGAATTCACTCTTGCTTCTCTCCTGCTTTTCCAAACACTTTCTGACTACGGCCCCCCTCCCTTCCCTGAACTCCTATAGTGCTGCTAGCTGGCCTCACTCTGGCCCATAATTATATACTATCTTGTATTCTTTGCTAATAGTTTCCTTTGTTTTACTTTTTCTGTACTTTGGGCCACTCCTCTGCTTCCACTTTTTAGTTTTTCTTATCCCCTATCTGGGGCCCTAGTGGCACAGTGGGTAAGCATTTGGCTGCTAACCAAAGGTCAGCAGTTCAAATCCACCAGCCACTCCTTGGAAACCCTATGGGGTAGTTCTACTCTGTCCTATAGGGTCGCTATGAGTCGGAATCGACTCAATGGCAATGGGTTTGGTTTGGTTTTTATCCCCTATCTACGACCTAACAGTGTTGACAACAAGGGGGTATTAGAGAAAATCTTTTTAATTATCTTCTTTCTTTTCTGGCAGTGTGTGTGAGCACAGCCAAGAGAATCTTATGACCCCCTCCAACATGGGCGTGATCTTTGGGCCCACCCTGATGAGAGCTCAGGAGGACACTGTGGCCGCCATGATGAACATCAAATTCCAGAACATCGTGGTAGAAATCCTAATTGAACACTTTGATAAGGTAAGCATTTTCCATCCTCATTACCACTCCTCTAGCCATGGTACTTTCCCCTAGCCACCTTTTAGGGTAGTGTCTCCCCAGCTAGTTCAAGTTGATAATGGAAGGATATCCCATTATGATATAATGACATTTAATGGCGATTCTGACTCTGTAAATTTCATTCATTCAGCAAGTATTGCTTCAGCATGTAACAATTTTATTATCAGGCATCATGCTAGATACTCGGGATATAGAAGAAGAAAAAGTCACTGTCCATGCCTTTAAGGAGTCAATGTAATATGCAGATAGACATGTAAACAAAGGAAAATGATAACTATAAAACCAGTTGTATGTATAATGAAACTGTGAAGAAAGCAATACTTATTTAAACCTGATCTTGTTCCAAAAGAATTTAGAGTGGCTGGCTATGGCAAATAAAAATACAAGGTAGCATAAGTTACAAGTAGGACAAATGAAAAAAGAAAAACAAGGGTAGAAGCACAAAATGAACCCAAGAATGAGGTTGGGACAAGATATATTTATTGATAAGTCTGTACACGAACTATAGATGGTCCTACATTTAGCTCTAAGCTTTCTAGCAGCCAATGATATCCTAACAAAGCATAATGCAGTAAAAACTTTTCTGCAGTGGGTGCCTAATAATACAGCCCTGGTGATATCCCAGTTCAAATCCCAGCTCTGCCACTTGTTACAGGTTAGTCGGCTGAGACCCCAAAATACAGTGCTCTAACACAAGAGAAGTTTACTTCTCAAAGAATAGTCTAGGGAGGTTGTCTAGGGATGGTATAGTGACTAGATGGTGGCATGGACTGTATCTTTTCTTTCTTGTTGCTCTGCTGTCCTTACGATGCTGCCTTCATCCCCATGATATACCATACTTTTATGCAAATAATGTGTGCCTTCTACATTTGTTTGCCAACTGCGCCCCCCCCCCCGCTATTTTTGTGAGTGCGCTATGCTAATTTTTTTTTTTTACAGCAACACTTGCGTGGAAGAGGATTGGCATGGCGGCACTTGTGAGGGCACCTCATGGGGGGAGGGTGCAGCTGGCAAACAAACGCAGAAGATGCACATTATTTGCATAAAAATACGGTGCTATCTTTTGGAAAGGGTGAAAGAAAGGAAATGGAGGGTACACTCATACCCGTTAAGGGCATGACCTGTAAGTCACACATACCACTTTTATTCACATACCATTTGTCAGAATTTAATCTCATGGTCGTATCTAGCTATAAGAGAGGCAGGAAAGTGTAATATTTATTTGAAGCAGCCATGTGCCCAGCTAAGACTTTGGTTCTTTTACTAAAAGAAAGAGAGACTCGATACTGGAGAACAACAGGCATTCTCTCCCATATTATCTGTGTGACCTTTAGAAACTTATGTAACTTCTCTGATTATCATTTTTCTCAGCTGAAATGTGAAGATGATAATAAATAACTACTATGTGACAGTCACTGAGCTAGTAAGTGGGAGAGCTGGAATTTGAACCAGGCAGCCTGGCTCAGAGTTCAAATACTTAATCACTGCATTGCTGCCTCACTAATCATGTGGATACAGTGATATTATTGAGTATGTACAGGACACTTTGGGATTATCAACGAGGAGCACTTAAGGAGAAGTAAGGTCTATGACATGTACTGAAGATGGAAAAGAAGGAAACAGAGAAAGGACATTTCAGGGAGATGGCCCAGTATGAACAAAGGCCTGGAGCCTCAACCCTAAGCCATTTGGTATTGTTGGAACATGTAGTGGAAATAGGAATGTCAGGAGATGAGATTGGAGCAGACAGGGGCCAGGTTCTAAAGAGACTTATTGCCTGGTTGAGGAGTTTGGAATTGTTCCTGCAGGTGATAGGAAAGCATTGCTTAAAAGTAGAATAGTACAGTGATCAGACTTACATTCAAGAGATGTTATCTCAGCTATAGTATGAAGGATTGATTGCAGAGAGAGAGACTAGTGCCATATTCTGGTCAAGAGATAATTGTAGTCTGAGTCAGGGCAGTGGGAAGAGGGCCAGGGAGGCAAAATAGCAGGACCTGGTGATTGGAAGTAGAGGATATGGGAGAGAGAGATTTCTGAATCCTGGATTTTTGCCTTGGGTGGATGGGCCTGTCCTTAATACATATAAGATACACAGAAGGCAAAGGTTTTGGGAAATGGTGAAATGCTCAGTTTGTTGAAGATTGGATTTGAAATTCCTGAAAGATATTCACGGAGCAATATCTAGCAAGTCGTTGGCTGGTGTGAGTCTAAAGCAGGTGTCAGCAAACTTTTTCTTAAGTCCAAATCAGCTCAACTGCAACTAACAACAAGAGTAAATATTTTAGGCTTTGCAGGCTATAGATCTCAAGCAACTATTCAACTGTCTTTGTAGTGGGAAAGCTGCCATAGACAGTGTGTAAACAAATGGGTGTGAATGTGTTCCAATAAAACTCTATTTACAAAAACAGACAGCATGCCTGTGGGCTGTAATTTGCTTACCCTTGGTATAAAGCCCAGATGTAATTTGATTTGTGTCTTTGAATTTAAAGTGGGCGTCTTGTAGACAGCATATAGTTGGATCAGGTTTTGTTGTTGTTGTTGTTGTTTGGTCCATTTTGCCAGTCACTGCCTTTTGATGAAAGAATTTAATCCATTTACTTTTAAAGTAATTGCTGGTAAGGAAGGACTTACTTCCTAAATGAATAATTTCTTTTATAAGGATCAGCACAAAGCTGGTTCCTATGAGGCAGAGGTTAGAGATGTCCCAAATATCTAACTTTTCCAAGCTGCTATACCACTCTTATCACCTCTAACATCAACTATTCCCTCTCGCCTCAGTACTCTCCCTCTGTCTTTGAGTTCCCTAATTTTTTGCAACGTCTCACAGAACTCACGGACCATATAAAGGAAATGGCTCACGAGGTTTTGGAGGCTGGCAAGTCCCAAATCTGTCGGTCAGGTGTAGACTTCTCCTTGGCCCTCAGTCTCTGCCCAAAGGCACTCAACTTTCTTGCTCCATGCGCCAGGAAGCCCACTGCGTCGTCTCCTGCTGGTCTCTGCCGCTGGTTTCTGCTGCAGGTCTCTCCTTCTTCAGTGGTGGTAGGATCCTTCTCTGCTCTGGAACTGGCTCTCTTTTAAGGCAAAAACTGACCAATCCCCTTGGTAGGCCGCCATTACCCTATCACACAATCGCCTGGGTTGGAGTTACAAGACCATGGCTATAAAGGCCACGTACACAAGTAATTAATCCACCACACTTCCTTATTATACATTTATGATGTCAAATATAATCTTCATAGTGACCACAAGGAAAATATCTAAAACTACACACAAAAGAAAATGAGAAGGGAATCAAAGTGGTTCGCTACAAAAAAAAAAAAAAAAAAAAAACTAAACACAAAAGAAGGTGGTAATAGAGAAAATGGGGGACAAAAAAGATAGGACATACAGAAGACAAATAGCAAAATGTCAGAAGTAAGTCCTTCTGTATCAGTAATTACTTTAAAAGTAAATGATTTCAAGTCTCTAATCAAAAGGTAGAGATTGGAAAAATGGAAAAAAAACCACCCTGATCCAACTATGCTGTCTACAATAGACCCACCTTATTTTCAAAGATGCAAATAGAGTAAAAGTGAAAGGATGGGAAAAATATTACATAGAAATAGTAACCAACTGGAAGTGGAGTGGCTACACTAATATCAGACAAAATAAACATTAAGTCAAAATCTGTTATAAGAGACAAAGAAGGGCATAATACATTTGATAAAAGGGGCAATTCATCAAGAAGACGTAGAAATTAAAAACATATACGTACCAAACAACCACCATAAAAACCTAACCCATTGCCTTGAGTCAATTCCGACTCATAGCAACCCTGCAGGACAGAGTAGAACTGCCCTATAGGGCTTCCAAGCAGCGACTGATGGATTTGAACTGCTGACCTTTTGATTAGCAGCTGAGCTCTTAACCACTGTGCTACAGGCCTCCGTACTAAACAACCAAAAAAAAAAAAAAAAAAAAACCAAACCCGTTGCCATCGAGTGGATTCCCACTCATAGCGACCCTATAGGACAGAGTAGAACTACCCCATAGAGTTCTCAAGGAATGCCTGGTGGATTCAAACTGCCGACCTTTTGGTTAGCGGCTGTAGCACTTAACCACTACGCCCAGGGTGCTAAAAAACAGCGCCTCCAAAATATAATCAAATATTGACAGAATTGAAGGAAGAAAGAGAGAGTTCTACTGTAATAGTTGGAGCCTTCAATACACCATATTCATGATGGATACAACATCTAGGCAGAAGATCAGTAAGGAAATAGAGGACTTGAATAATACTATAAACTAACTAGACCTAACAGACATAAATATATGTGTGTGTGTGTATGTATAAAAAAAAAAATTGCTGTCGGAGTCAATTCTGACACATAGCGACCCTATACGACAGAGTAGAACTGCCCCATAGGGTTTCCAAGGAGCACCTGGTGGATTCAAACTGCAGACCTTTTGGTTAGCAGCCATAGCTCTTAACCACTATGCCACCAGGGTTTCCACATGTATATGTGTATGTGTGTATCTGTCATGCCACCCAACAACAGCAGAATACACATTCTTCTCAAGTGCCCATGGAACATTCTCCAAGATAGAACATATGCTAGACCACACACACACACAAAAAGCCTCAAAGCATTTAAAAAATTAAAATCATAAAAAGAATCTTCTCTTACCACAATGGATGAAACTAGAAATCAGTAAAATAAGGAAATCTGGAAAATTTACAAATATGTGGATATTAAACCACACACTCTTAACCAATCAATGGATCAAAGAAGAAATTACAAGAGAAATTTGAAAATACATAGAGACAATTGAAAATGAAAACATAACATACAAAAACTTATGGATGCAGCGAAGGTCGTGCTCACGAGGAAATTTATAGCTGTAAGCACCTACATTAAAAAGAAATTTCTTAAATAAATAACATAAATGTATAAATTTACACCTTGAGGAACTAGGAAAAGAAGAGAAAACTAAACCCAAAGCTACACATTGGAGCAGAGATAAATGCAATAGAGAATAGAAGCCAGAAAAAACACCATGAGGAAATAAAAGTACAGACCAGTATCCTTTATGAATATAGATGCAAAAATCCCGAACAAAATACTAACAAACCGAATTCAACAGCATATTATACAGTATGACCAAGTGGGATTTATCCTACGAATAAAAGAGTGGTCAACATAAAAAAATCAATCAATGTAACACACTACGTTAATAGAACAAAAGAAAAAAAAAAGACACATGATCATTTCAATCAATGCAAAAAAGGAATTTGATAAAATCTAATACCCTTTCATGATAAAAACACTAAACAAACTGGAAAAAAAAGGGAAATTCCTCAACATGTTAAAGGGCATTTATAAAAAAGCCACAGATAACATCATAATCAATGATGAAAGACTGAAAGCTTTTGCCCTAAGATGAGAAGCAAGATAAATTAGATAAGAAAAAGAAATAAAAGACATTTAACTTGGTAAGGAAGAAGTGAAACTATCTACTTGAATATAACATGGTTGTATATATAGAAAATCTGAATGAATCCAAAATAAAGCTTCTGGAGTTAATAAAATAAATTCAGCAAAGTTGCAGGGTACAAGATAAACACACCAAAATCAGTTGTGTTTATATACACCAGCAATAAATAGAGGAAATGAATAAAGGAAATTAGGAAAGCAATTCCATTTACAATAATATCTAAAAGAATAAAATGGAAAGATGTCCTCTGTTCATGGATTAGAACACTTAATATTGTTAAGATATTTATACTACTCAATGCTATCTACAGATTCAATACAATCTCTGTCAAATTTCCAAAGGCTTTTTCCTGAAATGGCAAAACTGATCCTTAAATTCATATCTCCCAAGCGTCTGTCAGTTTGTCGTACTGTGGGGGCTTGCATGTTGCTGTGATGCTGGAAGCTATGTCTCTAGTATTCAAATACCAGCAGGGTCACCCATGGTGAACAGGTTTCAGCTGAGCTTCCAGACTAAGACTCGGAAGAAGGACCCAGCGGTCTGCTTCTAAAAAGAATTAGCCAGTGAAAACCTTATGAATAGCAGTGGAATATTGTCTGATATACTGCCGGAAGATGAGCCCCTCAGGTTGGAGGGCACTGAAAAGATGACTGGGGAAGAGCTGCCTCCTCAAAGTAGAGTCAACCTTAATGATGTGGATAGAGTCAAGCTCTCAGGACCTTCATTTGCTGATGTGGCATGAGAAATAATGGCTAAAACCCCAAATTTGGCAAAAGACCCAAACCTACAGAATTCAAAAGCTGAGCAAACCCAAAACAGGATAAACCCAAAGATATTCACAGCAGGCCTCATCCTAAACTTCTAAACACTAAAGAGAAAGAATTGTGAAGGCAGTGAGAGAAAAATGATGTCTTATCTAAATGATGGGAAATTTCTCATCAGAAACCACAGAGGCCAAGAAGGAAGTGGCACAATATTTTTCAAGTGATGAAAGAAAAAAATTGTCAACTACTGATTCTATATCTGGTGAAACTATCCTAAAGGAATGAAGGGGAAATCAAGTTTTTCTCAAATGAAAGAGAAAACTAAGAGAATATGTTGCTGACAGACCTACCCTAAAAAAATGGCTAAAGGAAATTCTCTAAACAGAAAGAAAACAATAAAAGAAGGAATCTTGGAATATAAGGAAGGAAGAAAGAACAACATAAAAATTAAAAATATGAATAAATACAATAGACTTTCCTTCTCTTGAGTTTTATAAATAAGGCTTGATGGTTAAAGCAAAAATGATAACATGATCTGATGTGGTTCTCAATGTATATAGAGAAAATATTTAAGAGAGTTTTAAAGGGGGGAAGGTAAAGAACTTCAAGGGAGGTAAGATTTGTACTCTTCACTCTAACAGGTAAAATGTCAACATTAGTAGACTGTTAGAAGTTATGTATGTATAATGTAATACCTAGAGTAACTACTAAAAAGCTGTACAAAGAGATTAACTCAAAAATACTATAGATAAATCAAAATGAAATTCTAAAACAATGGTCAAATAACCCACAGGAAGACAGGAAAAAGAAAGCAGTGAAACAAAAGCATGGAAACCTATAGACTGGGAAAAAAATTTTGGCTATAACATATCCAACAAAGATCTAGTCTCTAAAATATATAGGAAAATCCAATAACTCTACAATAAAAAGGCAAATAATTTAATTAAAAAATGGGCAAAGGATATGAAGACACTTCACCAAAGAAGACATTCAGGTGGCTAACAAACATATGAGGAAATG
>NW_004444006.1:3191742-3212948 GCF_000243295.1 Trichechus manatus latirostris | reverse complement strand
AGAGCGTAGTCAATGTCACTGAAATGAGTATGTAGAAATTTTTGAAATGGTGTGTCTTTGGCTATGTGTATTTTCACCAAAAAAAAAAGGTTGAGAAGTTAGAGGGTTAATATGTTGTGGGGTTGTTAACCAATGTCATAAAACAACATGTGTACTACTGTTTCATGAGCAACTATTTGTTCTGGAAGCCTTCACCTGAAGTACAATAAAATATAAAAAAAAAATATGTGAAGTAAAAACTGGTAGAGCTGAAGGAAAAATAGAAAAACCTAGAATTATGCTCGGAGACTTCAACACCCTTCTTGCGACAAGTGATAGAACAACTAAACAGAAAATTAGGATGAATTTAGAACTCAAGAGCACCATCAACCAACAGGATGTAGTCGACATTTATAGAATACTCCACAAAACAATAGCAAAATACACATTCTTTTCAAGTGTCTATGTAACACATACCAAGATAGACCATATTGTGGGCTATAAAACAAACCTCAACAAATTTAAAAGAATTGAAATCATACAGAGTGTGTTCTTTGACCACAATAGAATTAAACTAGAAATCAGCAACAGAAGGACAACATGAAAATCTCCAAACACTTGGAAAATAAACAACACACTTCTAAGTAATCCATGAATAAATAAGGATGTCTCTGGAGAAATAAAAAATTACATTGAACTAAATGAAAATGAAAATACAGCATATCAAAATTTATGGAATTCAACAAAGGTGGTGCTGAGAGGAAAATTTATAGGACTAATATTTAGTGCTGATTTACAGCACTGCATCTTATAGGACTAAATGCTTACACCCACTACATGTCTGTCAATTTGTTGTACTGTGGTGGCTTGCTTGTTGCTGTGATACTGGAAATTTTGCCACCAGTGTTTCAAATACCAGCAGGGTCACCCTTGGTGGACAGATTTCAGTGGAGCTTCTAGACTAAGACAGACTTGGAAGAAGGACATGGCAGTCTACTTCTGAAGAAATTGGCCAGTGAAAACCTTATGAATAGCAGCAGAACACTGTCCGATATGGTGCCAGAAGATGAGCCCCTCCGGTTGGAAGGCACTCAAAATACAACTGGGGAAGAGCTCCCTCCTCAAAGTAGAGTCAACTTTAATGACGTGGATGGAGTCAAGCTTTTGGCACCTTCACTTCCTGATGTAGTACGACTCATAATGAGAAGAAACAGCTGCAAACATACATCAATAATCAGAACGTGGAATGCATGAAGTATGAATCTAGGAAAATTGGAAATCATCAAAAATGAAGTGGAACACATAAATGTCAATATCCTAGGCTTTAGTGAGCTGAAATGAACTGGTATTGGCCATTTGAATTGGACAGTCTTATGGTCTACAATGCTGGGAGTGACAAATTGAAGAGGAATGACAGTGCATTCATTGTCAAAAAGAACATTTCAAAATCTATCCGTAAGTACAATGCTGTCAGTGATAGGATTATATCCATATGTGTACACGGAAGACCAGTTAATATGACTATTACTCAAATTTACACACCAACCACTAAGGCCAAAGATGAAGAAATTGAAGACTTTTTACCAACTTCAGCAGTCTGAAATCGATCAAACATGCAATCAAGATGCATTGATAATTACTAGTGATTGGAAAGTGAAAGTTGGAAACAAAGAAAAAGGATCAGTAGTTAGAAAATATGGCCTTGAAATGACACCGGAGATCGCATGAGAGAATTTTGCAAGACCAACAATTTCTTCATTGCAAATACTTTTTTTCAGCACCATAAATGGCGACTAGACATGTGGACCTTGCCAGATGGAATACACAGGAATCAAATCAACTATATCTTGGAAAGAGACGATGGAGAAGCTCGATATCATCAGTCAGAACAAGGCCAGGGGCCCACTGAAGAACAGACCATCAATTGCTCATATGAAAATCCAAGTGGAAGCTGAAGAAAATTAGAGGAAGTCCACAAGAGCCAAATCCGACCTTGAGTATATCCCACCTGAATTTAGAGACCATCTCAGGAATAGATTTGACACATTGAACACTAATGACTGAAGACCAGACGAGTTGTGGAATGACATCAAGGACATCATACATGAAGAAAGCAAGAGATCATTAAAAAGACAGGAAAGAAAGAAAAGATGAAAATGGATGTCAGAAGAGACTCTGAAATTTGCTGTTTAACATAGAGTAGCTAAAGTGAAAGGAAGGAATGATGAAGTAAAAGAGCTGAACAGAAGATTTCAAAGGGCTACTCAAGAAGACAAGGTAAAATGTTATAGTGAAATGTGCAAAGAACCAGAGTAAGAAAACCAAAAGTGTAGAACAGGCATGGCATTTCTCAAGCTAAAGAAAAAATTAAAGCCTCAAGTTTCAATATTGAAGGATTCTGCAAAGAAAATATTGAACAATGCAAGAAGCATCAAAAGAAGATGGAAGGAATACAGTCACTGTACCAAAAAGAATTGGTCGACTTTCAACCATTTCAGGAGGTAGCATATGATCAAGAACCAATGGTACTGAAAGAAGAAGTCCAGGCTGCACTGAAGGTGCTGGCAAAAAACAAGGCTCCAGGATTTGACAGAATACCAACTGAGATGTTTCAACAAATGGATGCAGCGCTGGAGGTGCCCACTTGTCTATGCCAAGAAATTTGAAGGACAGCTGCCTGGCCAACTGACTGGAAGAGATCCATATTTGTGCCTATTCCAAAGAAAGGTGATTGAAAATAATGTGGAAATTATCTAACAATATCATTAATATCACACACAAGCAAAATTATGTTGAAAATCATTCAAAAGCAGTTACAGCAGTACATCCACCAAGAATTGCCAGAAATTCAAGCCAGATTCAGAAGAGGTGGTGGAACAAGGGATATCATTGCTGATGTCAGATGGAGCCTGGCTGAAAGCAGAGAATACCAGAAAGATGTTTACCTGTGTTTTATTGACTATGCAAAGGCGATCAACTGTGTGGATCATAACAAATTATGGATAACTTTGTGAAGAATGGAATTCCAGAACACTTAATTGTGCTCATGAGGAGCCTGTACGTAGAGCAAGAGACAGTCGTTCGAACAGAACAAGGGGATATTGCGTGGTTTAATGTCAGGAAAGGTGTGAGTCAGGGTTGTATCCTTTCACGATACTTATCCAATCTATATGCTGAGCAAATAATCTGAGAAGCTCGGCTATATGAAGAAGAACTCGGCATCAGAATTGTAGGAAGACTCATTAACAACCTGCGTTATGCAGATGACACAACCTTGGTTGCTGAAAGTGAAGAGGACTTGAAGCACTTACTGATGAAGATCAAAGACTACAGCTTCCAGTATGGATTATACCTCAGTGTAAAGAAAACAAAAATCCTCATAACTGGACTAATAAGCAACATCATCATAAACGGAGAAAATATTGAAGTTGCCAAGGATTTCATTTTACTTGAATCCACGATCAACGCCCATGGAAGCAGCAGTCAAGAAGTTAAGCGACATATTGCATTGGGCAAATCTGCTACAAAAGAACTCTTTAAAGCGTTAAAAACAAAGATGTCGCTTTGAGGACTAAGGTACACCTGACCCAAACCATGGTATTTTTAATCACCTCATAGGCATGTGAAAGCTGGACAATGAATAGGAAGACTGAAGAAGCATTGATGCCTTTAAAATATGGTGTTGGCAAAGAATATTGAATATACCATGGAGTGCCAGAGGAATGAACAAATTTGTCTTGGAAGAAGTACAGCCAGTATGCTCCTTGGAAGCGAGGATGGTAAGACTTTGTTTCACGTAATTTGGACATGTTATCAGGGGGGACCAGTCCCAGGAGAAGGACATCATGCTTGGTAAAGTAGAGGGTCAGTGAAAAAGAGGAAGACCCTCAACGAGATGGATTGACACAGTGGCTGCAATGATGGGCTCAAGCATAACAAGGATTGTGAGGATGGCACAGGACTGGGCAGCATTTGTTGTGTTGTACATAGGGTTGCTATAAGTCGGAACCAACTCGACAACACCTAACAACGACAAATGCTTACATTAGAAAAGGGGAATATCCTGAAGTCAGTAATCTAAAATTCTACTTCACAACCTAGAAAAATAAAATAAACCCAAAGCAAATAGAAAGAAGAAAATAATAAAAATAAGATCAGAAATTTATGAATTGATTACAAGTGGAAATGATAACATTTTTGATATATTGGATTAAATAAAATGTAGTATTAAAATAAAAATGAATGAGAAAGAACTCTACATACTTACATGGAGTAATTTCCAGGCTGTAATATTCTTAAAATTAAAACCGCAAAGTGCAAAAGTGTATTTATAGTATGCTGTCCTTCATCTGGAGTCCTGGCGACACAGTGGTTAAGAGTTTGGTTGCTAACCAAAAAGGTCCGTAGTTTGAATCCACCGGACGCTCCTTGGAAACCCTATGGGACAGTTCTACAATGTCTATACAGTCGCTATGAGTCAGAATCAACTTGATGGCAACGGGTTTGGGTTTGTTTGTTTTTTTTGCCCTTCATGTAAGGAAGCATAAGAAAATATACACGAGTCTGCTCATTGTGCAAAAGAACTCCAGGAAAAGTAAACCAAAACTTAATGAGATTGGTTACTTGCAGGGATTTGATGGGTAAGGGCTGGAAAGAACAGGAGAATAACAATGATATAGTAGGGATGAGAGGGAAGCAATTATATATTTTTTGTATAGGCCTGACTTACAGAACCATAGTAATGTTTCATGTACTCAAAAATAGATAAGTAATTAATTCAGATCAACCAGACATTGGGAAGATCCTAAATGAAACACACACAGTAACAAATGAACGTAACTATATAACAAGTGAGTAACATAGCCACACTGAAGAGGACGGGGAAGAAAATTTCTAACCAAAGTAACTAGCAAACAGTATTTTTACTGTATATTGTAAGGCTAAAAACAAAAATAACTGTACACAAACACTGTACTCTAGTTGGCAAATTTGTTTTTCACAGGGATATGGGTTAGCAATTCTGAAACTAGTTTATGTGTATTCTAGATTAAATAAGTAAATATATCTTGAATAATAAAACCTCGATTTCTCACTGCCTGAGAAAGAAGTTACAAATAACCAAAGGGTAGCAAAAGGCTAGAATGATCACTGTGGTATTGGATTGTAATGGAAGTAATCAGTATGAACTCATGGGTTTTTTTAAGTATACACGTATAGATAGATACAGAGATAAATATAGGTATGTGTTGGTTTATCCATGGTTGGAATATATATATATTTAAACTATCCTGAAGGAATGAAGGGAAAATGAAGTTTTTCTCAAATGAAAGAAAAGAGTACTTGTTGCCAACAAGTTGTTCCATGGGCTGGAATATAGGCCGTGTTTTGTCTGCTTAGAGGTCTTAGAAGCAATCACACTCCAGTAACAATGAGCACATTTAGCACCCATATCTTAGTTTCTCAAAACCATTCTCCAGTAAAAGAACCAGGGCTTCTTGGAGAACTAGTTGATTCCAAGGCAGGGGCATAGAAGATGCAAGATGAGACTGGAATGTCTTGTGGTGCCAGAAAGTAAGGTGATGCTAAAAAATGATAGGGACATGATGAAAGGACACAGGAGCCAACTTGAAATTTCTCCCAATGGTCAAAATGGAAACATTTGAGCAACACAATAAATAATGATGTTGGATTGTAACCCATAGAATAAAATAGATATGGATGACTCCATAGTGAAATAATAAATAACACGTGGGAGAAGGAACAGCTCTGTTACAGGAGAATTACAATTAACAAATGCAGAAAGAATGAGGAAAATAAAAAATCACCACAGTAAATACTATGAAAATTTGCAGACAAGAAACATTAATAGATACTAAAATTAGTGGGCAAGATATTTGCATAGTCTCAGCATATCTTCCCACAAGATATTTATTAATGAAAGGGGAAAATAGTAACTTTACAGTGGAAAAGTCAGACATCACCAGTAACAAGATATATCAACATCTTGTATCAATATGATGCACTAAGAAGGGCATAGCATCACTTCTTCCCCAAAATGTATAGCTTCAATATAATCATGAGAAGACATCAGAAAAACCCAAGTTGACCAACTTTCTATAAAATTGCTGACCAATTTTATGTACTTTTGCCATGTAAAGTAATGCATTCACAGAATACACGGATTAGGACATAGACATTTTGTTGTTGTTGTTAGGTGCTGTCGAGTCGGTTCTGACTCATAGTGACCCTATGTACAACAGAATGAAACACTGCCCGGTCCTACGCCATCCTCACAATCGTTGTTATGCTTAAACCCATTGTTGCAGCCACTGTGTCAGTCCATCTCATTGAGGATCTTCCTCTTTTTTCACGTACCCTCTACTCTACCAAGCATGATGTACTTCTCCAGGGACTGATCCCTCCTGATAACACGTCCAAAGTACGTGAGACATAGTCTCACCATCCTTGCTTCTAAGGAGCATTCTGGTTGTTCTTCCAAGACAAATTTGTTCGTTCTTTTGGAAGTCCATGGTATATTCAGTATTCTTCATCAACACCACAATTCCAAGGTGTCAGTTCTTCTTTGGTCTTCTTTATTCGATGTCTAGCTTTCACATGCATATGAGGTGACTGAAAACACCATGACTTGGGTCAGGTGCACCTTAGTCTTCAAAGTGATATCTTTGCTTTTCAACACTTTAAAGAGGTCTTTTGCAGCAGATTTGCCCAATGCAATGTGTCTTTTGATTTCTTGACTGCCACTTCCATGAGTATTGATTGTGGACTGAAGTAAAATGAAATCCTTATCAACTTCAATATTTTCTCCATTGTTGCTTCTTGGTCCAGTTGTGAGGATTTTTGTTTTCTTTATGTCGAGGTGTAATCCATACTGAAGGCTGTAGTCTTTGATCTTTATCAGTAAGTGTTTCAAGTCCTCTTCACTTTCAGCAAGCAAGGTTGTGTCATCTGCATATCTTAGGTTGTTAATGAGTCTTCCTCCAATCCTGGTGCCCCATTCTTCTTCCTGTAGTTCAGCTTCTCGAATTATTTGCTCAGCATACAGATTGAATAGGTATGGTGAAAGGATACAACCCTGACGCACACCTTTCCTGACTTTAAACCACACAGTATCCCCTTGTTCTGTTCGAACGACTGCCTCTTGATCTATGTACCGGTTCCTCATGAGCACAATTAAGTGTTCTGGAATTCCCATTCTTCACAATGTTATCCATAATTTGTTATGATCCACACAGTTGAATGCTTTGCATAGTCAATAAAACACAGGTAAACATCTTTCTGGTAGTCTCTGCTTTTAGCCAAGATCCATCTGGCATCAGCAGTGATATCCTTCGTTCCACATCCTCTTCTGAATTCAGCTTGAATTTCTGGCAGTTCCCTGTCAATATACTGCTGCAGCCACTTTTGAATGATCTTCAGCAAAATTTTACTTGTGTGTGATATTAATGATATTGTTCGATAATTTTCACATTTGGTTGGATCACCTTTCTTGGGAATAGGCATAAATATGGATCTCTTCCAGTCAGTTGGCCAGGTAGTTGTCTTCCAAATTTCTTGGCATAGACAAGTCAGCGCTTCTAGTGCTGCATGCATTTGTTGAAACATCTCAATTGGTATTCCCTCAATTCCTGGAGCCTTTTTTTTCGCTAATGCCTTCACTGCAGCTTGGACTTCTTCCTTCAGTACCATCAGTACCTGATCACATGCTACCTCCTGAAATGGTTGAACGTCAACGAATTCTTTTTCATATAGTGACTGTGTGTATTCCTTCCATCTTCTTTTGATGCTTCCTTTGTCATTTAATATTTTCCCCATAGAATTTTAGGAGTAATTATTCTATCATAGTCTGCCCTCTGGATCCCAAATATTTACTTCCATCCTACATGCAAAATACATTCACCCCATTCCAAGGTCCCCAAAAGTCTTAGCCAATTCCAGCATCAGCTCAAGTCCAGAATCTCATCTAAGTCTCATCAACTGAAAAGTCCCAAGTCTCTTCATCTAAATTAGGTATGGGTGATGCTCTGGGTATAGTTCATCCTAGGACAAAATTGCTCTCCATCTTTGGAGCTGAATACTAGAAAACAAATTATCTACTCTCAAAATACAATGGTAGGACAGGCTTAGGGTAATAGTTATAGTCATTCCCATTCAAAAAGGAGAAAAACAGAAGTAAAAAAATGATTCATTGGTCCCAAACAACTTTGAAATCCAACTGAGAATACTCCATTAGGTTTTTGTAGACCATGGCTCTGCCCTCTAGGCTCATGGCTCCCTGTTCTAGGCCATCCTTCTTTTTTCATGAAAGGTAGCATGCGTTTGCAGCTGAGTAGTTTTGTCAGCCTGTTACCTGCCTGTAGACTTTTTGGGGTTCAATAGCCTGCTTTCATTTTGTCCTCACTCTTTCCCTTTTAATCCAAGATGGTAGAATATATGTTAGTATAATATCCTTAAGAACCTGTGGATCTCCTGTGTATATTACCAGAATTCACTCCACTAGACAAGAGGGTCTTCCACAGGTCTTTCCTAGATAATTCCATCTCTATTTTTGGCTTCTGCTGACATGGCTGAGGGAATCCAAGAGTCACATGCCTGATCTCTTCAAAGAACTCTCTATATGACTGAATACTGTGATCTCTGACATGGCTGAGGGAATCCAAGAGTCACATGCCTGATCTCTTCAAAGAACTCTCTATATGACTGAATACTGTGATCTCTTGATCCTTTCAAGGCACTATCAAAAGGTTTTCCAGTTACACCCTCGGCTTTCTCTCTAGAGCATGTTTCTTTCTTTTTTTTAATTTTATTGTTGTTGAGAATATACACAACAGAACATACACCAATTCATCTGTTTCTACATGTACAATTCAGCAACATTCATTACATTCGAGTTGCACAACCATTCTCACCCTCCTTTTCTGAGTTGTTCCTCTCCCATTAATATAAACTCACTGCCCCCTAAAGTTCCTATCTAATCTTTCAAGTTGCTGTTGTCACTTTGATCCCATATAGATAGGTCTTAAAAGAGCATAATGCTCAAGGCAGATACTTTTTACTAGTTAAGCTATTGTTTGGTTTTAAGAAGACTTCAGGGGACATTTTTGGTTTCAGTTTTAAAGATATTTCAGAGTAATAGTTTCAGGGGTTCATCCAGCCCACTTGGCTCCAGAAAATCTGGAGTCCATGAGAATTTGAAATTCTGTTGTTCATTTTACCCCTTTTTCTTCTATAGAATCTTTAATCAAAATATTCTTTAATGTAGCTGGGTAGCATTCAGTTTTTCTGGTCTCATGGCAAAGGAGGCAGTTGTTCATGAAGGCAATTAGCCACACATTCCATATCCTCCACCTATCCCTGATTCTCCTTCCTCTGTTGCTCCAGGCAAATAGAGACCAACTGTTGTGTGTTGGATAGCCAGTTGCAAGCTTTTAAGACCCCAGACACTGTGCAACAAACTAGAAGGTAGAACAGAAGCCACTAAACACGTTATTAGGCCAATTAACTGGGATGTCCCATGAAACCATGACTCTAAACCTCCAAACCAAGGAATCAAATCCTATGAGGTTTTTGGTTGTATGTAAGCAACCTCAGCAGCTACTCTTTTTTTTTGTTGTTGTTGTTGTAAATATATCTATTACACAACTTCTGCCAGTTCAACTTTTTACAGGTGTATAGCATGCTTTCTTGATAGTGAATCTCCTAATTTTAGCATCTTTTTCAATCTAGATAGGCTAAGAATTTCCCAAATCATTAAGTTCTAGTTCACTTTTGCTTACCAGTTCTTCTCTCAGCTTATCTCTCTCCTCACATTTTATTACAAGCAGCAAGAAGAAACCATGTCTTACCTTCACATTTCAGCTAACCTAGAGAGAAACTTTTTAACTCTTTCATGAACCATGAGATATATATGCCTATGTTACATTTTCCACCCCTGGAGGTTTATTGGCAGGCATTTGAGCCACTGTAGTATATTCTGGCATAGTGGCAGATACTGGTGCAACTGCCTAAAATACAAGGAAGTTGGTCTGCACCACATTTGGCTGTTGAGAGCCATTTGTATGAGGGGATGCTTCCTGGAGGAGTGATTGTGTGAAGTTTTTGTGTCTTTTGGCTTCTGTACAGCGATATAAGGCTTACAAGTATGTTTACTAGTTCCTTTGTGTTATCGGGAATGTATGGTTACCGGCATTCGGAAATATTCAAATAAATGAGTTATTTTGGGGGTAAAAACAGTTTGTCGTGCACTTCTTGGGCCATGGGACCAGTATGTCCCACGTGTGTGGTGTGCTTCATGGAACATGGTACCAATATGGCCCACTCTAAATCAAACTGATAACAATTATGGGCAACAAGTGCAGTGTTTATTTTTATTTAGTTTGTATTTTTGGAAAGTTGAGTAAGATATTTTATGGCTCAAGTGTAACCATGAAGTGTGATGCGTCATAAGACCGGTATGCCCCATGTGTGCAATGTGCTTCATGAAGCATGGGACTGATATATCCCGCTTGCAGTTGGCACCCCATTTTTTCAAATAATAAAAAACTGCCAACAAACAATGATTCAGCATCCATTCCATTAGTGAAAAAAATGTGGCATCACCAAAAAAATAAATAAGTAAAATGATTCATCCAGGAAAGGGTTTCAGGATGGGAAACTTCTACATGTTTATTTCCTGGTTTTTATAATTCTCCTATGATTATCTAAGATGTTAACATTAGGACAGTCTAGGTGAAGGGCATACAGGAACTCTTTGTACTATTTTTACAACTTTTCAGTAACTCTAAAATAATTTCAATTAAAAGGTAAAAAAATGTTATATTACTATATAGTGGTATTATCAATATTTGGCCTATTTCCTCACATCCTCAGTAAACTTGGTTATTATCAAATGTTTTAACGTTACCTAGTTGGTAAGTGAATGTTTCATTATTTTCAATTAAAAATTTAAAATTATGAATGAAACTGAGTATTTTTCATAGATTTATTGGCTGTCCATTTCAGTTGAGTGATGTGGGTAGCAGTTTTTTTGGGGTGAGGGGGTTGACATTTAAATGGGTTCCTATGATTCTTTTGTACCCATTTAATCTTCAGTTGCTGAAAACTCTACTTCAGTATAGTAGTTACCTCTGGAAGAGGAAAGGGAATCCAGTCGGTGAGGGGTATTAATCTTAAACTGAGTGCTGGTTACACAGGTTTTTTGTTATTTATTTGTCTGAAACTTTCATCATAAATTATTTTAAAACATTGAGTGGGAGGTGAGGAAATGAACATCAAATAGCTTGGTTGCAAAGGGAAAGAGAAATTGGAGACAGTGGAATCAAGATAAAATTTTTTTAAGGATGGGAAACTTCTGCATGTTTATAGACCAGGGGGAGTAGAACCAGTATAGAGGAAGAGATTGAAGACACATGTGAGAGAGAGGATAATTGATGGAGGAGACAGGGTCTGTGGAAAATTGAAGTTAATGACTGATGTACTTGCTTTCTTAAGTAGAATGTAAGTTTATCTGCTGAGAGTGAGGGAGGATGGGTGTAGGGCTTGAGGAGAGTGAGAGAAAATTTAGAACAGGGAATGGAAAAAGAGCTGTGCAAGGATGTGATAAAGGATTGTTATTAAAGGAAGATGCAGACCATGAATCTATAGTGGTGCCGTCCCTGATGGGACTTTTTCCTCCAGCACTGCTGAAAAACCAGAATGTAAATTAGGTAAGACTGACTATGTGATGCATCCAGCAATGGTGTTTTTAGAGCAAGTGCAGAAAATGAACAGGGACCAAAAATCCTAAGGGCATTGGTAATTGTTTACTTTCCACTAGTTACATCAGACTGAGAAGGAAGGGAAGGAAGGGTGGGAGCTGATAGACTGAGAGAAAGTAGAGTCCAAGGAATAGAGGTCTCAGTGTTAAAAACCCGGAATAGGGAGAGTGAAGTCATGAGATTGTTAGAAGGATAGGAAGTTTCCATAAGAGGTGAATACTAGTATTTCAAATGTCAGTGATAAGACAAATTTCCAGGAGATAACAAGAAAATTATAGCTAGCACTTATAGATCCCTTATTATGTGCCAAGTACTGTTTAAAGCACTTTACACATACAGTCCAAAAACCAAACCAAACCCACTGCCATCGAGTGGATTTCCTAAAGGACAGAGTAGAACTGTCCCATTGGGTTTCCAAGGCTGTAATCTTTACAGAAGCAGACTGCCATATCTTTCTTCCATGGAGTGGCTGGTAGGTTAGAACCACAGGCCTTTTGGTTAGCAGCCAAGTGCTTAACCACTGCGCCACCAGGTTTCCCTTTACACATACAGTAAAACCTGTAAAATCTGGAACCTGTTTAAGGTGGAAACCTGTTAGAGAAGGAAAACTCAAATATTTTCCACTAAAACGAGCTATAGAAAAGTGTAAGACTGCATGCACCCTGTCAAAGGTGGAAAACTTGCAAGACCCGGAAAAACAAGGCAGTCCCGTTGAGTTCCGGCTTTTACAGGATCCACTGCATTAGCATATTTGCACTTCATTTCACACAGGAGAAAATCAAGGCACAGAGAAGTTAAGTCACTTGTCCAGAGTCACGCAATGAATAAGA
Organism: Trichechus manatus latirostris; assembly: GCF_000243295.1. Taxonomy (NCBI): domain Eukaryota; kingdom Metazoa; phylum Chordata; class Mammalia; order Sirenia; family Trichechidae; genus Trichechus; species Trichechus manatus. The sequence goes on along the minus strand of NW_004444006.1, from coordinate 3,200,365 downwards.
GTTGGTATAGTTCAAATCTACACTATACCACCTCAAGATCTTTATTATGTTTGTGAAAATGGGTACCTGAAGTAAGTGGAGGTGAAGCTCATTGGAGATGAGAATGTCAAGGAATTTTGAGGCAAGAGTTGCCAAAGGCCCATCCAATAGACAGTGAAGACTTGTATTAGAACGTGTTCTAATCCTAGTGTTGGGCGGTCACATCATGAAGGGTCTTGTATGCTTGGTAAGGGAATTTGGCGTTTATCCTGAAGGCAGTGGGGGAGCCATGGAAGCTCTTCAGTATATCATGATTTATTATATTTTGACTGTTCTAATTTATTTTTAAGTCAATAAAGGAGAAACATCAGTAGTACATTTAGTCTCTCATCATTAGTCTAACAAAATTTATTTTCTTTTATTGATGTTGTTTGCTAATCTATACGATTTTTAGGGGTAATTGCCAACTTCAATTTTACCAGAAAAAATTTTTTTTTTCAACAGAGTGCACTCGATCCTAACCTGGTTCATAAAAATGTAATTTTGCTATGCTTTTGGCCAGGATATCAAAAATATATTCTATGGGGTGGTTTGAAGAGCACTTAAAGTGTTGGTTATCTCTTATCTCCGGGATCTAATAGGTCATTTCTGCTAACCAGTGGCCAGCTGTTGAGTAAAGTTTTGATACTCTTGTAACCTGTGAATATGTGTTAAGTAATTAAAGTTTTGACCTTTGGGTGATATCAGAGATGTACTCTGACCATGTTTTTCAAACAAAGACATGGTAACCAAGGACCTTTTCTGATTTATCAGTTCATTTCATGTGAAACATCTTACATGGAGATATGAAATGAAATCCCAGTTTATTACAGATTTAACGAATTGCCTTTTTTGAAAAAGAGGAAAAATGATGCATAGATGAGATTGTTCCTGAAAGTCTGTACCTTATGTAGATGTAACCTCATACATAGCATGGTTGTGAGGATTAAAAGAGATAATATACGTGAGAGCTGATGCTGCTCTGCAAGTATCAGGGATTATATGTTCCTGCCAAGTTGTTCAGTTAATGGGATATGCTTTTTCAGTTGACATATATTATAATTTCAGTAATGTGTTTTTTCCATTTACACTTGCTGCTTAATAGAAAGGGCTTAAAAACATTGGTTTTAAGTTTCTCTGCCATTCTCTTCCTTATCCTCTCATTTAACAACATCCAGGGTCTGTATAAGAAATTTAAATGCATCAGAAGAAGAATTGATACTTAAAGGAGTCCATCCCTAAGTCTTTTTTTAATAAAAACAATTAATAATCTGAATCATCTTCATTAAATTCTTTTCTAAACTGGAAAGTAAGTAGGTGATGGAGGAGGAAGATCTACCTCTATGCCGATCCTTAGAACAACGGTGTCAATTTATTCTTAAATTATCTCTCTTCCCATCTCACTGAGCAGTATGTATCAGGGTGCCGAAACATGATGCTACTAGCTTGAGAACACAGAGGCAATTTGGACTGACAGAGGAAGGTTGACTTCTGTTTTCTGAGCATTTTGTTTTAGGGAGCTGTTGAGGATTCCAGGGGAAGAGAGAGGTCAGCTCTTAAGGCAGTTCTTAACAATTTAGTTTTAAGGACATTAAGTTATTTCACTTTAGGGGACAAAATATGGGATAGATCCATTTGAATATTAGAACTAGAAAGGGACCTTAAAGACCTTCTGGTCTAGGCTCTTCATTTTACATAAAGCCCCTTTTTGGAGGCCACGCCATCCTAGGGGTAATACAAAAGCCACAGTAGCAGTAACAAATTAGCATTTCTCCAGTTCCTTTCCCGCTCATCTATTCTTTGGAACCTCAGCCCACTCCATCTACCCACCCCCACAGTTACTAGACACAAATTTGTATAGGTTGTCTCACTTGTGCTTTGAAAACTCATCTTCTCAGATACAACCTGGCATTGCCCTTTTTTCTCCGTTACTGCTGCTGAGACCACTGTATTGGAGCTAGGAACCAGCAGTTCTGCCTCCTTAGATTTAGATTTATATTCAGTGAACATGGAATCAAGCTATGTGCCCAGCTGGAGCGATGTTCATTTAGTTCTTATTCTAACTCTGTGAATGATAGATATTATGATTTGCAGTTTTTAATGAGGAAGTAGAAGCTTTGAGTACAGTAAGTGTAAAGCTGAGACTTAGTCTAGATCTCTGTGTTAAGGCTGCACCCCAGGGAATGGGGACCTGTTTTATGTGAGATATTAAAGACAGCAGTGAGTTGTGCTTGTCTTTGCATCACTGATGTTGACTTAGCTGTTCTAGTCTCCCTTTAGTTCCCTCCTCACTGCTGATATTTCGCTTATACTGAGTGGGTGGCTGCTTTTAACCATACAGGATCTTGCTTTATTGCCGTAAACATAGTTTTCTGAGAGAATAATTTTTTCAAGATAATTTGAAAACTTATTATCAGTGTATGTCAAAATAGATTTTATTCTTATCTCTAAGATATATGGTTAGAAGCCATGGTTGAAGGAACTGGAAAACTGAGTGGTATAGTCTTTGCTGCAGTTCTTCCTGTAATCTGGCCAGAGAAAGCAGGGCTGTTCTCAATGCGGAGTTTGTGGGAACTCAGTTGCTGCCTGTGTTCCCAAATAGCCAAATGGGACCTTGTCCAGGAAAAAGCCAATGTCCTAGCAATGTAATGGAGCCCCTTTTAAGAAACAACTCTAATTTATATATTTTTTCAGACATTCAGTCTAGCAACCCAGAGGAAACGAACCCTTCCAGCCATGGTCTGTTTCTCTTTTTTCTCTCAATTGTGGCTTCTGTTAAATTTTGTTCTTCCACTAGAGGGCAGCAAGAGAACAGATGAATGTTTCCCTCCACCTTTGCTTTCTGGAATGATAGGCAGGCAGACAGATAGATAGATATTGAGATATATTTTAAAATATACATATATAAAATATAAACGTGCAGTACAAATGTATTTTTATACTTATATTTAAAATATATATCTATCTTTATATCTGCATCTGCATACACGTATATAATATGTACGTATATATGTGTGTATATAGAGACAAAATATCTAATTAAACCTGTTCTCTACTTCATTGTTTTTTAATTTCTGAAATGATAAGGTTAAGTTAAAAGTTATTTAAAATAACATTTTTATTAGCCTCTGCATGTGAGGACATTTTCAGAATCTATTATGTAGTTAAGCTGGAGATTTAGCAAACATTTTCAAATGAATCATCAGAAGAAATATCTTTAAGTAGTCAATATTAAAATCAAAGTGTAACCTGAAGAAAAATATCTTTGAGTGGAGGATTATTAATACTGAGAAATTTCAGATGTGTTCATTAGTCATAGTGAATCTTTGAAAACATACTCTCAGGTTTTCAATCCTGGTTAAGTCACGAAGATCTTCACACATTCTCCAAAAGCCCAGTTATCTTAGCTTTGAAGTGAGGTCAGGATCTGCTTGAGGTGAGTAAGCATGTTCAAGCCTGATGAGATAGGGTGAAAAGTGTAGGAAGCAGCTGTGAGCTGAGGTTTACCCCCAATGATCAGAGAGCTGAAACATTCCCCATGAGTTATCCTTTTGATTCTGGTCACCCTAAGAAAGATCCTCAAAATTCAACAAAAGATGGGAATACCCTCTCGTTCCCGTTTCTTTTTTCCAGCTGGCACTGTGATATTAATTACAACAGGGCTCCAGTAAAAACAATAGCTGGTATTTATTGTTTGCTATTTTCCAGGCACTCTGTCATGCATTTGACATACATCTCATTGAATCCTCACAACTTTATAAAGTATTCCCCATTTTACTTACATGTAAACTGAGGTCTGTTGTTATTAGATGCCACCAAATCGGTTCCAACTCATAGTGACCCTATGGGACAGAGTAGAACTGCCCCCATAGGGTTTCCAAGAAGTGACTGGTGGATTTTAACTGCCGACCTTTTGTTAGCAACCAAGCTCTTAACCACTACACCACCAGGGCTCCTAAACTGAGGTCTAGACGAGTTAAGTTTGTTATGAACTATCAAAATCTGTTTTTATTTTGGAGGCTTCTGCTTCGTGTGTGTATGTGTCTCTGTGTGTGTGTGTGTGTGTGTGTGTGTGTGTGTGAGAGAGAGAGAGAGAGGGAGGGAGGGAGAGAATAAGAATATAGAGTCAGAGATTTTTTTTTAGAGTTTTAAAAGATCTCCAAGATCAGATAGTCCATAACCCTCAGTGTGTGATTTTCTCATATCACATACTTTTGCCTTTGCTGTTCTGCTCTGAGTAGTCAGAGATCTGAAAACTGGAGTCTGGATAATACAGTAAGACTGGGGCCAGTATGCTAGAGGGCCAGATAGGTGTACTTTGGCAGCTAGACTTGAAGCAGACAGTGTCCTTAGTCTGGTGATTGTACCAATGGGTATTTCCGACTCCTCCAAGAATCAGTGAAGGAACATTGAGAGACTGGGCGAGCTATTTCTTTTCTCTGAGATTTGAGGACAGATGGCTTGATTACTAGTGCTTTCTTGGATTGAGACTTTTTACAAAGAACCCTGAAAATGCCCAGGCCACCTCTATAAGCTTTCCAGATGTCCCCAGAAGAGAAAATGAAATGGAAAGAATGGAAAAATAGCTTTGGGACCAGATAGCCCTGGGGTTGAATCCCAGCTCCATCCTTTACTAGCTATGTGGACTTCAGCAAGCCAGTTAACCTCTCTGAGCCTTGTTTTCCTCATTTTAAAAATGAAGTTAATAATCAGACCTACCTCACTGGGTTGTTGGGAGGATTCTATGAGGTAAGTCTGTCAACTACTTTGTACATACTATTGGTCATCAGATTTTAGTGCCTTCCCGTGCCGTGTACTCTCTATCCCTTTACTGTATTGATAAGAGATGATCTTTGTGTTAGTGATGGCATTCTTCTATAACCCTTTTACTTTGGTGTCTCTAAAGTTTTTGTAGTCAAAGAAGGCTTTTCTTAGAGGTCCTTAGACCACTGTGTATTTATGGTTGTTAAATGATAGAGAAACCGTTCACCATTTCAGCATAAATGTATCCTAAGTTGGTCTAAAAGGAAAACTCTACTTGAAATTTGCATCTTAACTTTTAGTAGAAAATACATAATCCATGCTGAGTGGATGGAGATGTCCTTAGCAGGATCTGACTTCATTCTTCCTTTCCCTCACTACTCTTCTCCCCAAGATACTGGCCAGGGGAGTGGACAGACAGACAAGACATATATTACAGACCAATCAATGTAATTAGCGGGAGTATATGTTTCATATAAGAAGCACTGTGTTTTAGAGGAAAGGGTACCAGACCGGGGATTAAAATTCTTGGGTTCTAACCTTAGTTTTGTCACCTACTAGCTTTGTGACCTTGGGCAAGTCCATTTCCCTCTTTGGACATTGGTTTTCCCATAATTATGATGTATGGGTAGAATTAGATAGGATTCTAGAAAGTTACATCTAGAAGGACCTTAAAGACTATGTGTTGTAGAAACCGAAGACAGACCTGGTGACAGACCTATTTAAAAAAGTTGACTCTTGGTAACAACAGCCATGACATTTTTGAAGTTCTGTGCATACTCTAAGCAACTTGGTAACACACTTGATGTTTAAAGTGGTCTCTGCCAAATGCTGACAGTTTGTTATTTTTGACCCCATCACCACGTTTGTTTCTAATGAAGTTCAGAGTACGGTTTTTGCTAATATAACCAGACACAGCCTCAGCAAGAGTGTAAATGGAGATTGAGTGGAAATCTGGTGTGATGGTTAAGATTGTGTGTCATCTTGGCTGGGCCATGATTCTCCGTGTTTTAATGTAATCACTCCATGATTGAATATACTGTGAGTAGCCAATCAGATGAAAGGGAGTCTCCTTGGGGGTGTGGCCCACATCTGTATGTAAGCAGACGTTCTGGCTTTTTGCTCTCTCTGGATCCTGCGGCTGCTTCCTGTCGTCTCATCTCCCCATCTTGGGACTTGAGCTGTCAGCTTATCTGCCGAACCTGGGATTCGTCGATCTGCACAGCCTGTGAGCGGGAGCCCTGCTCTCCGACCTGCTGATCTGGGGCTTGCCAGCTTCTGTAGCTGTGTGACTTGGGAGAGGCCTCTACCCTGATCCATGGACTTGGGACATTCTAGCCTCTACAATCGCGTGAGCTGTTTCCTTGATATCATCTCTCTCTATAGATATATATATTTATACACTTTACTGGTTTTACTTCTCTAGAGAACCCAGCCTAAGACATTTGGTACCAGGAGTGGTTCTAGAGAAACAAAATTGTAAGGATGAGTTTTCTAAATTGGTTCTCAAGTCTGGTTAGTCATAAACATGTTGACGACTCTGCTTCCAGCAGTAAAGAGGTCACTGCTAGTCCATGGAGCAAGGTGGCGATACAAATACTCAAAATATCACCACCGGTAGATCAGGTATTGGTGAAAGGTGAGGCTCAGGGTAAACACATGTGTGATATCTTTCTACAGCTTTGTCACAATGAGAAGTATGAGGAAGCTGGTTGGTTTGTCCTGCTTTCGCTAGACAAACTGATGAAGGAAAGAGATGCGCTCAGGGCTTCAGAGTCAAGGCTCAAGTGCCGCATACATGACCTCAAGCCTTCCACTTGTGCTTTGAAAGAAAGCCTTATTTCTTGTAGTAACAGAGCCGAAATTGCTGAAAACCAAACCCAGAGTCTTATTGTAAGAGTGGCTGAATTACAACACCAGCTCAATTGCAGACCTCGAGAGGTGTCTGAGGTTAAAGTAAGGGCATTGATTGGGAATAGATGGGATCCTGAGACTTGGGATGGGGACATATGGGCAGATAATCAGGAAGCTGGGGACACTGAGCCTGTAAATTCCATTGACTCACTCTTGCCAGCAGAACCAGTCCCATCTGAAGAGATTACTTCATGTTTGTCTGCTAAACCACCCTGTCCAGAAAAACCATTAGCCCCTCCACTCCCATCTGAGGAGATTAGCCCTAGCCCAGCTGCCTCTAAAGAGCACTTGCCTGAGTCATTGCCTGGAGCATCGCCTGAGGCAGATGCTTTACAAGATAATGCTGAATGTTCTCAAAACAATTCCACACTACTGATTCTGGCTTCTCGACCTATAACTAGGCTTAAGTCCCAGTGAGCCCCAAAAGGTAGTGTGACCCAGGAGGAGGTACGCTACACTCCAAAAGAACTACTTGAGTTTTCTAATATGTACAAACAGAAACCTGGGGAATATGTGTGGGAATGGCTATTAAGGGTGTGGGATAATGGTACAAGGAACATAAAGATGGATCAGTCTGAGTTTATTGATATGGGTCCACTGAGCACAGACTGTTCCTTCAATGTTTCAGCTAGAGAAGTTAGGAAAGGATCTAATAGTTTATTTGGTTGGGTTGCTGAAGCATGGATTATGAGGTGGCCGACACTAAATCAAGTTGAAGTACCAGCCCTGCCTTGGTATGCTGTAGAAGAAGGTATCCGAAGGCTTAAGGAAATTGGCATGCTAGAGTGGATTTATCAAGTTAGACCCACAGACCCACACATGGAGTGTCCAGACGACACACCTTTTACCACAACTGTGAGGAACAAATTTGTGAAGGGAGCTCCAGCATCCTTGAAGACTGCTGTGATTGCTGTTTTATGTAAGCCAGATTTGACAGTGGGAACTGCCCTAACTGAATTAAGACACCTAACTACAGTGGGGCTGATTGCACCCCATGGTAGTAGGGGCCAAGTGGCTGCACTCAATCGACAAAGACAAGGTGGGCGTGGTTACAGTAATGGACAGAGGAGTCAAAGCAGTAATCAGAATAGTCTGACTCGTATGGACTTATGGCATTGGCTGCTTAGTCATGGTGCCCCTAAGTGAAATAGATAGGAAATCTACTAAATATTTACTTGATCTATACAAATGGATGAATTCTAGGTCAGGTGAACGGCAGTCTAACTCGAATCGCCAGAATAGAGAGTCACGGTCCCTCAGTCAATTCCCAGATTTGAGTGAATTTAAAGACCCACAACCCCTTGAATGAAAGGGAGGCTGGATCCCCTTGAGGAAGGACTCCAATACACTTCCCAAAATTTTTACTGTTAATCTCTCTCCCAGCCTTCCCCAAAGGGATCTACAGCCTTTTACGAGAGTGACTGTTCACTGGGGAAAAGGAAATAATCAGACTTTTCAGGGATTACTGGATACTGGCTCTGAGCTGACACTGATTCCAGGAGACCGAAAACGTCACAGTGGCCCACATTCAGAGTGAGGGCATATGGAGGTCAGGTTATTAATGGAGTCTTGGCTCATGTCCATCTCACAGTAGGTCCAGTGGGTCCCCAAACCAATCCTGTAGTAATTTCCCCAGTTCCAGAATGCATAATTGGAATAGATATACTCAGCAACTGGCAGAAACCCCACATTGGATCCCTGACAAATAGAGTAAGGGCTATTATGGTAGGAAAAGGCAAGTGGAAGCCATTAGAACTGCCTCTATCTAGGAAAATAGTAAACCAAAAGCAATACTGCATTCCTGGAGGGATTGCAGAGATTACTGCCACCATCAAGGACTTGAAGGATGCAGGGGTGGTGATTCCCACCACGTCCCCATTCAACTCACCTATGTGGCCTGTGCAAAAAACAGATGGATCTTGGAGAATGA
>NW_004444006.1:3179584-3191642 GCF_000243295.1 Trichechus manatus latirostris | reverse complement strand
TATATGTATATATATATTTATACACTTTACTGGTTTTACTTCTCTAGAGAACCCAGCCTAAGACATCTGGGATTCATCAGGGTGAAGTCTTGTAGCTTTAATTTATAGGAAGACGAGATGCATTTTGTACAATCTGATATCTGCAGCCCTAAAGTAGCATCTGGGGAAACTCTGGATCATTGTTTAGTTCTACACAGATTTCTAAGTGTTAGAATGAGTTTGGATCTCTTGGCCCTTGGCAATCAAAAATGATCAAGTCTTAGTTAAATTTTTCTATCCTTCACACCTAAAAAAGCAGTTTGCATGGCAGAGAAGAATCTGGAAGGGGGTTAATATGTGACCAAACTCAGTCAAGCAATTCGTGAACTCTTTTCCCACTGGAGATAATCCCTGTCCTGGCTGTGCCTCAAAGCCCAGCAAATGTTATCATCGAGTTTTAGTCCTCAGGACCCTTCAGAGGCAGAATTCTCAGGAGTTGGGCTGCTGACTACAACTTCAGGCAATGGCCAAGTTTCATCAGAGTGAAATAGGACTCCTTGGATATTTAGTCCTCTTAGACCAGCTCTTTAGAATTCAACTCAGCTAGCATTTACTCAGTGCCGTCATGTGCCCAGAAAACAAATAATTACTAGTTTGCCTCTGGGCTCTGCTCTGGCCACCCTCTGGGAATTTTCCTGAAGTTACTATCAAAGACCACAAAACTCTAAGTATCTTTAACTAGTCTATGGAAAGCCAAATCAGTCTGTCCTCCCCTCTCTGGAGTTTTGGAGGGTTGGGAAAGAAGTTCTGCCTGATATCGTTTCCATCCAAAGAATCGTTTTTTAAATTTAAAATGTTTCTTTCTATGTTATATAGTGGAAAGAGCGTTAACCTTGAAGTCAGAAACATCTAAGTTCATATGATAGCCCTGCCACTTACTATCAGGTGACCTTGGACAATGCACACTCTTTCTTCCTAGTTAAGCCCTTAGCCTCAAAGCCCTTCTCTACTCTTCTCCCCAGTGAGTTGAACTAGTCTATCTAAGTGAGTTAAGAATTCCTTCTTCCCTTTTTAGCTATAGGAGAGCCACTCCAATGTCCAGAGGAGGGAAAATGAGGGCTTATACCCTGTCAAATTCTAGTGATTTTTTTTTAACTTTCCTCTTAAGTTTCAAATTATTCTCTTCTCCTATAATCCTGTGGAAAAGGATGGATATAGGCACATATTCTGTGGTGACCCTAACGTGCTAGTTTGTCAACCATGCCTTCAAACCCAAGTTCCTTGTGGAAATTTAGAGAAAGGAATTTGTGACAATCGATAAATGAGTTAATATTTGTAAAGCACATAGAACAGACACATAGTAAACACTGTATGGGAGCTGACCATGAAAAACAGCTCTGATCCATGACTTGAACTTGGAAAAAGTTTGTTCGACCAAAGCCATGTTTTAGTCAGTCTTCTAGATCAACAGCCAGGACTACCACTTACATCTTCTACCGCTACTGTCACCTCCCTAAAATAGGAGGACTTTCTTGGAAACCAACTAAAATGATAATCCTGACCGTAAGAATCAGCACAAAGTTGATTCCTATGCGTTGGAGGTCAAATGTACCCCCATTCTCCAACTTCTCCATCATTTCTGACACCAGCAGTTCCTTCCATGATACTTTTTCTCCATTGGGTTCAATAATTCATTGCAACAGTCACAGAGAACTCATGGAAACACTGTATCTGCAATAAAAATTTTAATACAACAGAGAAGGATATAAACAGAAACAAAGATATACATAGGGCAAGGTTCAGGAGAGATCCCAGCTTGGAGCCTTAACCTCTCAAGGGGACCCGCTTACTCTTCCCCAAAACCAATGTTCATTCTCACCCATCAGGAAACTTTTAAACAGGAACTGTTCTGTGATATCACTTAGTGGGCTTGGCTATTGGTTGATCCTCTCAGCTGGCTCTTGGTTCCTCCTGGCCAGCTCCAGGAAAGCTCTCTGATGGCCCCTGCTCTGTGAGTGGACCCTTGCTTGAGGTGGCCCTTGCTCTGCAGTTGGCTACTGCTCTGTGGGTGGCCCCTTTACAGAGCATTACAGCTCTCAGTCAGGGTTCAGAGTTTACACTCTGCTGCCACTGTCTGAGTCCCCTTGTTGTCTCTACCTCTTCTGATACTATTGTAGCCACTGTCTCTGTCATCATCACAGGTTTGCTAAGTCTGGGAGGGTCATAGCACAGGTTCCCTGTGTCCAAAGGACACATTCCTCTCAAAGCTGTCATTGATCAGGAGACCCCACCTGAGCCTCCATGTTCTAGGGTTTTTATCAGGCACCAGGCAGGCCCCCGAGCCAATCAAAGTAAAGGTCGACTACAGATGGGGCCCCCCAGGCAATCCTGGTAAAGGTTGGTTCCTGGGCAGGGCTCCTCAGCCAATACCAGTAAAGGTCAGTTACTGGGTGGGGCGCCGCAGCCAATACTGGTAAAGCTCAGACCTGGTTGGGCTTCAGAACCAGGACCAAAAGGCCAAATTGTTTTTTTAGTAAGGTGATTTCACACATGCACTCCCCTTTACAATGATTGCATGAGACATGCAGGAGCTAGTTTTATATCCTATGCCACCTGGCATCTGGCCCCATCCATCCTGTAGGAAAGCCCCACGCACTATCATTTCCCCATTCCTTTAGGATTTGTTTCTGCTGTTTTCAAAGGGTAGATTGTTACCTTTCTCATAAAGTGCTTAGAGTGAGTCCTTTCACAGATAGTCAAGAAGGCAATGGGCAACTGAGTAGAGCAGTCTGGGTTTCTTTTCTTGGGCCTCTCCTAACTTCCATTTCATCTCTAAAAGTTTCTCCTCATTAAAGTTGGGCTCTCAAGAGTAAGTCCATCCAAAACTATGGATTTTTTTCCAGGTTTTCCTTTCCAAGCCCACTAATTGTATCTGTAGTTTGTAGTCCTGTTTTCAAAGCACAATGATATCTGTTCATTCAATAAATACTTATTAAATTCTTCTTATTTATCAGGCAAACTTCTAGGCATTGGGGATATAGCTGTAAACAAAACAGAATAATTCCCTTTTCTTATGAAGTTACATTCTATTGGGAAGAGGAAGATCATAAAAAAAATTCAATATATTTGTCAGGTGGTGATAAGTATTCTGCAGAAAGATAAAGCAAAGAAAGGGGTTGTTATTTTATGTAAGATAGTCAGAGAAGACTTCTGTAAATGTGATATTCAGGCAGAGAACTGAAGAAAGTAAAGGTAAGAGCCATAGTGGATATCTCGGGGAGGAAAGTTCCAGGATTAGTGAATAGCAAGTGCAAAGGCCCTGAGGCAGAAGTGTGCTTCACATATTTAATGAAAGGGGGCCAGAATGAATCCTTGGGATTGAATGACTAGGGAGGACCATTAGCTCCATTTATCTTCCCAAAGGGAATAGCAGTAACACGTAAGTTAAAAAGAGATGTGAAGTGAGGCCTTTGGAGGGTCCGCTGAACAGAGAGAGGTCAGTGGATTCTTCCTACCATAGTAATTGCCAGTATTTCCACATTAAAGCTTAGCTCCAAAGTTTACATCTGTAGGCCAACTTTGAGGAAGCTGTTGCAATCATGATGACTGTAGAGTTATCCGGGCCATGTTTTAATTTTAGAAGGGGCATATAACAGGAAGTGCCCCCTCTACTTTTCTAGGCTTCTCTTACTTAAAGAGAGTATGGTTTTAAGCCATCAGAGAACCTTCTCTGAGCCCTGCCTACTGGCACATTGGCAGAACTGGTCTCAGAAGGCTCCTGACCAATGTCTTGGTCTACTCGGAGGCAACAGGACCTTTAGATAGCATCCTGTCCAGTTGGATTTGGCAGTCCTCATTACAAACCCTAGAAATTAGTGAGTCCATATCTATCTAAGGGTCTGGGTAGCCCCTTGAAGAATAGCAGACTATGAGGAGGGTTTTGCCAATGAGAAGTTAGTAATTTTTATAACAGACAGGGGGAAGTAAGGTCATTAAATCTGGCAGACACCTTGAAGAGCCTTCAAGTCCACATCCCCTGATTTGCATAGGATGTCACCACTTCACCCCTGTTGCTCCAATTCCTCTCTATGTCTCTAGAAATCTCTATCTCTGTCTCTTTCCTAGGAAAAAATGGGTTTAAGTAATAACTTTTAGGGTTAGTAATAATTATATTGATTACCGTTTATTGAGTACTTAATATGTTCCAGGTTAGGCTCTTTACAGGTTTTTTATATATATTATCTCTTTAAATCATCACAACAACCCTATGAGATAAATGGTATTGTTATCCTCATTTTGCAACTGAGGAAACTTAAGGTTCGTATAATTTAAGAAAGCCTCAACACAATGGACTCTGACTCCAACCTGACTCTTTAACGTCTGTGCTATACTCTCTCTTCCACATTCCAGTAGGAGAAGGAATAGTTGAGAAAAAGCTCTGTTATTTAATAGGCCTTGAAGGACCTGGCAGCCAAGATTCACCCATTCATTCTAAAAACTTTCATTGAGCTGCCACCTTTTGCTGGTACTGTACTAGGCCCTAGCTAGTAGAGGGTAATGAGACAAAAATTTCTGCTGTCAGGGAACTCATGAGACTAGTGGAGACTTTGGACCAGCTAACATTCAGGATGCAGTGTGATAGCTACTGTGATGAAGATGTGTGTCAGACTGTATGGAAGCACATGGAAAGGAAACATCTCTGTCTGGGAAGGCAGAGAAGGCTCCATACAGTGGATAATGCATAAGCTGAGTCCTGAATGTTAAAGAGGGATGGATTAATTAGGGTACAGGATAACCACCTGTAACAAAGAGGATAGCATATAAAGTGGCTCAAAATAAGATAGAAGTTCATTTCTTTCTCATGTAAAAATACAAAGGTGAGCAATCCAAGACTGGTAGGGTAGCTCTTCCATCCTCAACACTTGGCTTCAATCTCTGGGTCCTAGATAGCTATTCCATTTTTCTCCATTTGTCACCCAGAAGGAAGGGGGAAAGAGAGAATGGAAGACAGACAACTTCTTTATTAAAAAAAAAAAAAAAACAGATCCAGAAGTTTGCATACACTTCCACATGTATTCTATTGTTTAAAACAATTCCATAGCCTTACCTAGCTGCGCAGGAAGTTAGGAAATGTAGGCATGTGTGCCCAGATGAAACCCAGTGACTACTAGTAGCAAAGGAAGAAGGGGAGGATGGATACTGGGAAGCATTTAGCAGCCTCTTCAATGAGGGGAAAAAGTGTTCTAGGCACAGAGGACTTTGGATACACACAGACATGAGAGACAATGGCATGTAAAGAACTGTAGTAATTCAGTATGGCTACAATATAGGGTGAATATAGGGGAATAATGGAAGATGAGACTGGAGATTGCAGGCAGTGGCTAGATCATGGAGCACCTTGTATGCTAACAAAGGAATTTGGACTTTGTCCTGAAGACAACAAGGAGTCACAAATATTTTAAGCAAGGGAGTGTAACACACAATTAGATTTTGAGTTTAGAAAGGTCACTCTATTTGCACTATGGTAGACGGATTAAAGGAAGGAGTGACTGGACTGGACACATAGAGAACAGTTAGGAGACAATTACAGTATTCATAGAGAGACATGATGAGGCCCTGAAATAAGAAAGTGGGAATGAGCAGAGGGGATGGATTAGAGACACGTTAAGGAAGTATAACTGATAGAACTTCATGACTAAATGAATGTGGGATGTGAGAGGGAAGAAGGATGCTAGGATAATAATGTCTAGATTTCTGGCTTGGACATTAGCATTGTTTTAAGGAGAAACAACTATAAGGAAAAAAAATTAAATGTGTTTCATTTTAGAAATGTTGAATTTGAAATACCTATGGGATATCCATGTGGTGATATTGAGCAGATAATTAGATATATTGGTATAGAAATCAGTAAAGAAGTCTGGTAATACAAGCCATGGGAGTGGATGCAACTACCCAGAGAGGGAATGAGTCTAGATTAGTGATTCTCCATTGCTCCCACCACCTACCTCATTACATCTGAGGTCTGTGACACATTCCTGTTAATAACAGTGGTTCACCATGGCAGTGTTTCTCAATCACTCAATCAAGTGAGGTCAAAATGGGTACCCTTTGCCCCTTGGATGAGACTCACTGTGGTAAATGAGATCATTAGAAAGCTGAGAACACAATCATGGAGAAAATCAACATTTAGGAGGACCCAGGGAAAGAGACTGGGCAGTCTTCAGAGAGGTAGGGGTGTGGTCATCATTCAGAGAGGTAGAAGTTGAGGCATTTATGGAACAGGAATGGTCAACTATGTCAAATGCTCCAGCCAAGTCAAAATGATGACTGAAAAATGCCCAATGGATTTGGCAATTAGGAGGTTAGTCGTGATAGGTTAGTGGGAAAGCAGTTAAAGAAGAGTGGTACCGGCAGAGACTAGGTTGAGGAGCAAATGAGGGGGGAGGAAATGGAGGCTGAACTACCTTGGGAAGTGAAGATGATAAGGAGTGCGATGGGGGGTGGGGTGGGTATTCAAATAGGACAGACCTGAGTTTGTTCAAATGCTTTTGAGAAAAGTAGTGTGAGAGAGGAAGTGATTGATGGAGGAAGGTCCCTGAGGATCCAGGAAGAGATGGGCTGGGATACAGAGCATAGGTAGAGGCATTCTCCTTAGATAGAAAAGGGGGAGGAAATAAGAAGAGTTTATAAGTGTGGATGCCACTGATGTCCAGTGATGTGCCCAGTGTGGTTACAGCAAGTTGAAGAATTTAACTTCTAATGACCTCCCTTTTCTCAAGTATGAACTGAGGCCATTTGCGAGTGGGCGGTTGCCTACAGTCTGATGTATCACAAATGTCTCAGCAAGGGTGACAGCTAAATGGGCAAGAGGAAATAATAGGTGATGAGCCTATCTCCAATAATAACAGTCACTTTGGTGCAATCAGAAAAAATTGTTGGATAGATGGATGAATAGATGATTAAATGGGTAGACGGACGGATGGACGGACGGACCGACGGATGGATGGGTAGCTATCACTAAACACACTAAATTCGTATTCTGTTTTCCTCCATTTGAGTTTTCCAAAGTGTTTTCAGAAATTCAGTTCAGGATGAAAATTTCTCATATCCCATGTGTATTTACTAATTATATTCTTATTTGCTATTCCTGTTCATTTTTCTACCAGAGTTTCTCAACCTTTACACTATTGACATTCGGGGTTGGACAATTCTTTGTGTGGGGGCTGTCCTGTGCATTGTAAAATGTTTAGCAGCACCCTTGGCCTATCCCTATTAGATGTCAGTGGCAACAACTGCCCCCCCCCCCGGGTTGTGACAATAAAAAATGTCTACAGACATTGCCGAATGCCCCTGGGGACCAAAATTGCCCCTAGTTGAGAAGCACTGTTCTAGATCAAATGGAAAGACATTGGAGAGAGGGAAGGGGGATTTATGTTAAACAAGTACTTATTTACATTTATCAATTGATCATTAGACCTGTACTTGACGGTTGGTATGATCCCTATTTGGCAGATGAGAAAATTGAAGCTCAGAGAGGTTAAGTGACTTACCTAAGATGACACAGGTCGTAAGTGATAGAACTGGAATTTGAACTCAGGTGTGTTGTATTTCTAAATTTAAGTTGTTTCTTAAAACAAATTTTTTTTTAAATAAAGCATTTTCAGAGGCTTTTTTACCTTTTTGTTTTTTATTATCTTTTTTAAAATGAAAAAATAAAATTCAGTACAAAATTTAAATAACATAGAAGTATATTTATATGCATTTAGTGTATGTATTTATAAGCCTACACAACGCAAATGCACACACATACGCAGAGCTATTTTTATATAATGGGATCATACCATACATACTGTTCTGTAAGCTGCTTTAAAATACTTAATCTTTCCATATCAGTTCATATAAATTTATATCACTCCTTTATAACATCTGCATAGTATTCCTAGTGGATAAACCACAATTCATGTAAGCGTTCCCACATCAATAGACATTTATATGGCTTTAAAAAAAAAAAGATGCATTACCTAAGATGGCACAGGTCATAAGTGATACAGCTGGAAATTGAACTTAGGTGTCATCTTAAGAGGAAAGCTTTCATTCTTTCTCTTTATGATGTTTGCTGTGGATTTTTCATAAATACCCTTTATCGTATTGAGGAATTTCCCTTCTGTTCCTGGTTTGAGTGTTTTTATCATGAAAGTGTGTTGGATTTTCTCAAATGCCTTTCTGCATAAACTGAGATGATCATATGGTTCTTTTCCTTTGTTCTGTTAATGTGGTGTATTATATTGACTGATTTGCGAATGTTGAACCACCCTTGCATTCGTGGGATAAATCCCACTCAGTCGTGGTATGTAATCCTTTTAATATGCTATTAGATTCTATTTGATAGTATTTTGTTGAGGAGTTTTGCATCTATATTCATAAGGGATATTGGTCTGTAGTTTTCTTGTGATGTCTTTGTCTGCTTTTTGGTATCAGGGTAATGTTAGCCTCAAAGAATGAGTAGGGAAGTGTTGCCTATGCTTCAATTTTTTGGAAAAATTTAAGAAGGATTGGTGTCACCTCTATAAATATTTGGTTAGAATTCCCCAGTGAAGCCGTCTGATTCAGGATTTTTCTTTGTTGGGAGGTTTTCAGTTACTGAATCAATCTCTTGTTATGGGTCTGTTAAGATCCTCTATTTCTTCTGTAATCAATGTAGGTAATTTATGTGCTTCTAGGAATTTGTCCATTTTATCTAAATTATCTGAATTGTTGGCATACAATTGTTCATAGTATTTTCTTATGATCTTTTTATTTCTGTCCCTACTTTTATTTCTGATTTTGGTTATTTGCATCTTCTCACACTTGTTTTTTGTCAGTCTACCTACAGATGTGTCAATTTTATTGATCTTTTCAAAAAACCAGCTTCTGGTTTCATTGATTCTCTGTACTGTTTTTCTATTCTTTATTTCATTTATTTTGGCTTTGATGTTGGTTTTTCCTTCCTCCTGCTGGCTTTGACTTGTTGCTCTTCTTTTTCAAGTTCCTCAAATTGTAATGTTAGATTATTGTTTTGCAATCTTTCTTCTTTTTTAATGTAGGCAATTAAATCTATAAATTTCCCTCAAAGAGTTACAGCCTTGGAAACCCTATAGGCCAATTCTACTCTGTCCTACAAGGTCACTCACTATGAGTCGAAATCGACTCAATGGCATTGGGTAAGCACTGCCTTCACTGTGTCCCATAAGTTTTGGTATCTTGTGCTCTCATTTTCATTTGACTAAGTATTTTCTGATTTCTCTCAATTCCTTCTTGACTCATTGGTTGTTTAATAGTGTGTTGTTTAATCTCCACATGCTTGTGTTTTTTCCAGTCTTCCTTCTGTTATTAATTTCTAGTTTCATTCCATTGTGGTTGGATAAGATATGTTGTATGATTTCAATCCTTTTAAATTTACTGAGGTTTTTTTTTTGTGTGTGTGTGATTAACATATGGTCTAACCTGGAGAATGATCCATACATCCTACAGAAGAAAGTGTATTGTGCTGCTGTTGGTTGAAGTGTTCTATATATGTCTGTTAGGTCTAGAATATGTTGTTGTTGTTAGGTGCGTCGAGTCAGTTCGAACTGATAGCGACGCTATGTACAACAGAATGAAACACTGCCAGGTCCTGTGCCATCCTCACAGTCGGTGCTAGGTTTGAGCCCACTGCTGCAGCCACTGTGTCAGTCAATCTCATTGAAGGTCTTCCTCTTTTTTGCTGACCTCTACCTTACCAAACATGATGTCCTTCTCCAGAGACTGGTTCCTCATGATAACATGTCCAAAGTACGTGAGATGAAGTCTTGCCATCCTCTCTTCCAAGGAGCAGCACTCTGGCTGTACTTCTTCCAAGACAGGCTTGTTCATTTTTCTAGCAGTCCATGGTATATTAAACACTGTAAATCAAAGGCATTGATTCTTCTTCGGTCTTCCTTATTAATTGTCCAGCTTTCACATGCATACGAGGCAATTGAAAATACCATGGTTGGATCAGGTGTACCTTAGTCTTCAAAGTGACATCTTTGCTTTTCAACACTGTAAAGAGATCTTTTGCAGAAGATTTGCCCAATGCAATACGTGGTTTGATTTCTTGACTGCTGCTTCCATGGGCATTAATTATGTATCCAAGTAAAATGAAATCCTTGTCAACGTCAGTATTTTTTCCATTTATCATGATGTTGCTTATTGGTCCAGTTGTGAGGATTTTTGTTTTCCTTGTGTAATCGACACTGAAGATGGTGGTCTTCCATCTTCATCAGTAAGTGCTTCAAGTCCTCTTCACTTTCAGCAAGCAAAGTTGTGTTATCTGCATATCGCAGGTTGTTAATGAATCTTCCTCCAATCCTGATGCCATATTCTTCTTTGTATAGCCCGGCTTCTCAGAATACTTGCTCAGTATACAGACTGTATAAGTATGGTGAAAGGATACAACCCTGATGCACACCTTTCCTGATTTTCAGCCACGCAGTATTCCCTTGTTCTGTTCAAACGACTGCCTCTTGGTCTATCTACAGGTTCTGCATGAACACATTCAGGTGTTCTGGAATTCCCATTCTTTGCAGTGTTATTCATAATTTGTCATGATCCACATAGTCAAATGCCCTTGCATGGTCAACAAAACACAGGTAAACATCTTTCTGGTATTCTCTGTTTTCAGCCAAGATCCATCTGACATCAGCAATGATGTCCCTTGTTCCACATCTTCTGAATCCGGCTTGACTTTTTGGCAGTTCTCTGTGGATGTACTACTGCAACCGTTTTTGAATTATCTTCAGCAAAATTTTACTTGCATGTGATATTAATCTACAATATGGTAGTATTCAAATCCTCTATTTCTTTATTGATCTTCTTTCTGGATGTTCTGTCCATTATTAGAGTGGTATATTGAAGTCTCCAATTATTATTGTAGTTACTGTCTATTTCTCCTTTCAATTCTGTCAGTGCTTCTTCATGTATTTTGGTGTGCTGATATTAGGTGCATATATATATATAATTATTATATATTCTTGATGAATTGACCCTTTTATCAATATGTAATGTCCTCCTTTGTCTTTTATAACAGATTTTGATTTAAAGTCTATTTTGTTTGATATTAATATAGCCATCCCAGCTCTCTTTTGGTAACTGGAATATTTTTTATAAAATTTTTTAATAAAAAATATTAGTGGAATTTTTTTCCATTCTTTCACTTTCAACCTATTTGTGTCTTTGAGCCTAAGGTATATCTCTTGTAGACAGCATGTAGATTGATCATGTTTTTTATCCATTCTGCCACTCTCTGACTTTTGATTGTAGTGTTTAATCCACTTACATTTAAGGTAATTATTGATAAGGAAGCACTTACTTCTGCCGTTTTGTTATTTTCTGTATGTGTGTCTTATACGTTTTCTGTCCCTAATTTCCTCCAATATTGCCAGCATTTGTGTTCAGTTGATTTTTTTTGCAGTGAACCATTTTGATTTCCTTTCCTTTTGCATAATTTTTTTTGGATATTTTCTTTGTGGTTACCATGAGGATTTCATTTAACATCTTACATTTATAGCTCTCTGGTATAAATTGATACCTATTTAACTTTAGTAAAATATAAAAGCTCCATTCCTATACTGCTCCTCCCCCTCCCCCATTTATATTGTTGTTATCACCTATTACATCTTTATACATCATGTGCCCAATAACATAAATGTATACTTATGTTTTTTTCTTTTTTTCCTTTTTTTATTGTTGTATTTAAATGAAGTTTACATTTCAAGTTAGTCTCCCATACAAAATTTTATACATACATTGTTATGTGACCCTAATTGCCCACCCCATTCTGCGACAGCACACTCCTCCTTTCCACCCCTGATTCCCATGTCCATTCAACCAGCTCCTAACCCTTTCTGCCTTCCCATCTCACCTCTGGACAAAAGCTGCCCCTTTGGTCTCTTGTATCTACTTGAGCTAAGAGACACACTCCTCTTGAATATCACTTTATGTTCCACAGTCCAATCCAATCCCTGTCTGAAGAGTTGGCCTGGGAAATTGTTTTAGTTCTGGGCTGATAGAGAATCCAGGG
>NW_004444006.1:3177449-3178422 GCF_000243295.1 Trichechus manatus latirostris | reverse complement strand
GCTAGCCTTGTTGGGGTGAGATGATATCTCATTGTAGTTTTGATCTGCATTTCTCTAAAGGCTAATGATCGTGAGCATTTCTTCATGTGTCTGTTAGTTGCCTGAATATCTTCTTCGGTGAAGTGCCTCTTCATATCCTTTGCCCATTTTTTAATTGAGTTATTTTTCTTTTTATTGTTGAGGTTTTGCAGTATCTTGTAGATTTTAGAGATTAGATGGTGATCGGATTTGTCATAGCCAAAAATTTTTTCCCAGTCCGTAGGTTGTCTTTTTACTTTTTTGGTGAAGTCTTTTGATGAGTATAAGTGTTTGATTTTTAGGAGCTCCCATTTATCTAGTCTCTCTTCTGCTGCTTGTGCATTGTTACTTATGGTTCGTATTATGTTCATGCCATGTATTAGGGCTCGTAGCTTTGTCCCTATTTTTTCTTCCATGATCTTTATCATTTTTGATTTTATATTTAAGTCTTTGATCCATTTTAAGTTAGTTTTTGTGCATGGTGTGAGGTATGAGTCTTTTTTCAGTTTTTTTGCAGTTAGATATCCAGTTATGCCAGCCCCATTTGTTAAAGAGACTGTCTTTTCCCCAATTAATGGACTTTCGGCCTTTGTCAAATATCAGGTGCTCATAGGTGGATGAGCTTATATCTGGATTCTCAACTCTGTTCCATTGGTCTATGTATCTCTTGTTGTACCAACTCGAGGCTGTTTTGACTACAGTGGCGGTATAATAGGTTCTAAAATCAGGTAGTGTAAGGCCTCCCTCTTTGTTCTTCTTGAGTAATGCTTTATTTATTCGGGGCCTCTTCCCTTTCCATATGAAGTTGGGGATTTGTTTCTCCATCTCATTAAAAAATGCCGGTGGAATTTGGATCAGGATTGCAGTGTATCTGTCGATTACTTTGGGTCGAATTGACATTTTCACTATGTTGAGTCTACCTATCCATGAGCAAGGTAAGTTTTTCCACATATGC
>NW_004444006.1:3165990-3177349 GCF_000243295.1 Trichechus manatus latirostris | reverse complement strand
TGAAGAGCTTTATCTTCAGTGTCACTAATTCTGACTTCTACTGCCTCAATTCTGCTCCTATGACTTTCTATTGAATTGTCTAATTCTTAAATTTTATTGTTAAGCTTCTGGATTTCTGATTGCTGTCTCTCCATGGATTCTTGGAGCCTATTAAATTTGTCATTATGTTCTTGAAAAACTTTTTTAAATTCTGCTATTACTTTGTCTGTGTTTTCCCTGGCCATTTCTGCATTTTATAAAATTTCCTTTCTAATTTCTAGAAGAGTTCTGTATATTAATCTTTTGTATTCTGCCTCTTGTAATTCCAAGAAATTCTCTTCCTCCAGAGAATTTATTGATTCTTTATTTTGGGAGCTTGCTGAAGCCATCATGGACTGCCTCTTTATGTGATTTGATAGTGACTGTTGTCTCCAAGCCATCAATAAGTTATTATAGTTTTATTTTATATTTGTTTAGTGAGTCCTAGCTTCTTGTTCTGTTTTGTTTTGATATGCCCCAATAGGCTGCTCGTGTGCACTAGTTTGATTATTGACACCTTTGAAGCTCTTAATGTCCTGTCAGCAGATAGTTAGTTCTGTAACTAAGTATGTGCACAGAGGAGTCCATTAAATTTTCCTATATGGGTTCAGCTCAGGTGTCCAGGCAGCCAGTCACCAAGTGTGTGGTCCAGGCTCTCACCTACAGTCCTAGAAAGGCATGGGTGATTTGTGCAGGCACTGGCCTCTGGCTGTGGTAGGGGTTCACGTGCTGAGCCAGGCAGGGGGCTGAAGGCTGCCCCTGAGAGTCTGAAAGGAAAGCGTGTCCCTGTTCTCTAGGGTGAGTAGGTAGGTGAGTTTTGCAGTCGGACTATGAGCAGCCCACTCTGTTGGCTGTAAAGACTCAAGGGCACTACTTTTTCTTGGACTCCTTGTAGCAGGTGACTAGGAGGTTTAGGTGACGCTACCAGTCCTCAAGACCCTGTTGTGGATTGATAAAAGTGCCTACTTAAGGGGCAGGGCTCTTTCGAGGGTCACAAATCTGCCACTTCACAGCTGAAACAGTTGAAGTTAAACTTCAGATGTTTGCCCTGTTGTACTGTGGTGGTGAGGGCTAACGCTGTTGAGATGGGTCCCCACAAGTCTATACAGGGATGTAAGGCAGTCAGAGTCTGCGGACCCCTTATGCCTGTGCTTAGCAAAGGAACTGTGCCGACCCTGTGTTCCTGGCTTAGGGGAGCCAGTAGCTTATTTGTTCCCTCTCCAAGGCCAGGAGAATGGGTCCGGGCGCCTTTTGGGATCTGCTTCCTGCCCAGTGGACTCCCAGTGCAGATTGTGGAGGGAGGAGGTAAAAGGGGGAGAGGTTTTTCCCAAATGAGCTTTTTTTTTTTAAATCCCCGCAAAAGGCCGCACACATGTACTTATCTTTAGCCACTTGGGAGCTGCTTTTCACTGGTTCAGAGTGTCCAAGCAGAATCTCAGCTGCTGGATCTCTCGCGATGCGGAAACTGCTTTCCGAGTGCGGGCACAGCTGTTTGCCTGCTTCACTGCGGACCCGGCGCGGCTGAAGAGTTGCCGTCACACTGCCACCGCTCTGGTGCTGCTGGCTTCTTCCGAACTGTCTCCCTCTCCCCCCACCACTCAGTCTGATTCCTCAACTTTGCCTTGTTCAGGGCTCCTAGATATTCATATATAATCAAATCTCTTGTTTATCCAGGTCTTTGTTTTAAGTGGGATATAGGAAGCATCTGACTACACCGCCATCTTGGCTCCGCCTCCCGTTTGTCTTTTCTAGTGAACTATCTGTTCAAATCTTTTGCCTAATTTTTTTTAAAACTGGGTTATTTATTTTCTTTTTATTGCGTTTTGGGAGTTCTTTATATGTTCTGGACATGGGCCCTTTAACAGATACAGACATACCTCTTTTTATTGCGCTTCACATTATTGTGCTTCACAGATAATTGCTTTTTGTACAAATTGAAGGTTTGTCGCAAGCCTGCATCGAGTAAGTCTGTTGGTGCCATTTTCCAATAGCATGTGCTCACTTCGTGTCTCTGTGTCACATTTTGGTAATTCTCACAATATTTCAACTTTTTCATTATTATTATATCTGTTATGGTGATCTGTGATCATTTATCTTTGATGTTACTGCTATAATTGTCTTGGGGGCACCACAAACCACGCCAATATAAGATGGCAAACTTAATCGATAAATGTGTGTATACTGACTACTCCACCAACTGACCAGTCTCCCATCTCTCTCCCCTTCCTCGGGCCTTCGTATTCCCTGAGACAGGACAATACTGAAATTAGTCCAATTAATAATCTACAGTGGCTTCTAAGTGTTCAAGTGAAAGGAAGAGTCGCATGTCTCTCACTATAAAACAAAAGTTAGAAATGATTAAGCTTAGTGACGAAGACATGTCAAAAGCTGAGACAGGCCAAAAGCTAGGCCTCTTGCACCAAACAGTTAACCAAGTTGTGAATGCAAAGGAAAAGTTCTCAAAGGAAATTAAAAGTGCTACTCCAGTGAACACACGAATGGTAAGAAAGCAAAACAGCCTTATTGCTGATATGAAGAAAGTTTTAGTGGTCTGGATAGAGGATCAAACCAGCCACAACATTCGCTTAAGCCAAAACCTAATCCAGAGCAAGGCTCTAACTCTCTTCAATTCTATGAATGCTGAGAGAGGTGAGGAAGCTGCAGAAGAAAAGTTTGAAGCTAGCAGAGGTTGCTTCATGAGGTTTAAGGAAAGAAGCCGTATCCATAACATAAAAGTGCAAGGTGAAGCAGCAAGTGCTGATGTAGAAGCTCCAAGAAGTTATCCAGAAGCTCTAGCTAATTGATGAAAGTGGCTACACAAAACAATAGATTTTCAATGTAGACATAACAGCCTTATATTGGAAGAAGATGCCGTCCAGGACTTTCATAGCTAGAGAGGAGAAGTCAATGCCTGGCTTCAAAGCTTCAAAGGACAGGCTGATTCTCTTGTTAGGGACTAATGTAGCTGGTGATTTTAAGTTAAAGTCACTACTCATTTGCCATGCCAAAAATCCCAGGCCTCTTAAGAATTACGCTCAATCTACTCAGCTGTGCTCTATAAACGGAAAAACAAAGCCTGGACGATGGCACATCTCTTTACAACGTGGTTTATTAAATATTTTAAGCCCACTTTTGAGAACCTACTGCTCAGAAAAAAGATTCCTTTCAAAATATTACTGCTCATTGACAATGCACCTGGTCACCCAACAGCTCTGATAGAGATATGCAAGGAGATTAATGTTGTTTTCATGCCTGCTGACATAACATTCATTATGCAGTCCATGGATCAAGGAGTAATTTCGACTTTCAAGTCTTATTATTTAAGAAATAATTTTGCAAGGCTATAGCTGCCATAAGTAGTGATTCCTTTGATGGACCTGGGCAAAGTAAATTGAAAACCTCTGGAAAACATTCACCATTCTAGATGCCATTAAGAACATTCATGATTCATGGGAAGGTCAAAATATCAACATTAACAGGAATTTGGAAGAAGTTGATTCCAACTCTCATGGATGACTTTGAAGGGTTCACGACTACAGTGGAGGAAGTAACTGCAGATGTGATGGAAATAGCAGGAGAACTAGAATTAGAAGTGGAGCCTGGAGATGTGACTGAATTGCTGCAATCTCATGATAAAACTTTAACGGATGAGGAGTTGCTTCTTATGTATCAGCAAAGAAAGTGGTTTCTTGAGATGGAATCTACTGCTGGTAAAGATGCTGTGAACATTGTTGAAATGACAACAAATGATTTAGAATATTACATAAACTTAGTAGATACAGTAACGGCAGGGTTTAAGAGGATCGACTTCAATGTTGAAAGAAGTTCTACTATGGGTAAAATGCTATCAAACAACATATTGCATGCTACAAAGAAATCTTTTGTGAAAGGAAGAGTCAATCGCGGCATACTTCATTGTTCTATTATTTTAAGAAATTGCCACAGCCACCCCAGCCTTCTGCAACCACCACCCTGATCAGTCAGCAGCCATCAACACTGACGCAAGACCGTCCACCAGCAAAAACATTATGATTAGCTGAAGGCTTAGATGATGATGGTTAGCACTTTTTAGCAATAAAGTATTTTTAATTGAGGTATGTACATTTTTTTAGACATAATGCTATTGCACACTTAATAGACTACAGTATATAGTGTAAACATAACTTTTATATGCACTGGGGAACCAAAAAATTCATTTGAGTTGTTTTATTGCAATATTTGCTTTTGTGGTGGCCTGGAACTAAAGCCACAATATCTCCAAGGTATGCCTGTATGATTTGCAAATACTTTATCCCAGCATGTGGCTTGTCTTTCTTTTCATTCTCTTAACAGTGTCTTTTAGAAGCGCACAAGTATTTAAATTTGATGAAGTCCAGTTTATTGATTTTTTTTTCTTTTATGAGTCATGCCTCTGGTATCATATCTAAGAAATCTTTGCCTATTCCATTGTCACCAAGATATTCTACTAGTTTTATAGTTTAACTTTTACATTTAGGTATATGATCCATTTTGAGATAATTTTTGCATATGGTGCAAGATATAGATTAAAGTTCATTTTTACATATGAATATCCCATTGTTTTAGCACCTTTTGCTGTCAAGACAGACTATCCTTTCTCCATTGAATTGCCTTTACACCTTTGTAAAAATCAGTTGTCTATATGTTTCTCTATACATATCCATCTATATGAAACTTTCTGTTCTGTTCCATTGATATGTTTATCTATCTAGAAGCTAATAGCACACTTTGTCTTGATTATTGCAGCTTTATAATAAGTCTTGAAATCTGGTAGTGTTAGCCTTCCAACTTTGTTCTTTTTCAAGGTTATTTTGGCTATTCTAGGTCCGTTGAATTTCCCTATTGATTTTAGAATCAGCTTGTCAATTTCTACATAAAAGGTTGCTGGTATCAAGATTGTGTTCAATCTGCATGTCAATTTGGGAGAATTTATATCTTAACAATACTTAGCCTTTCTACCAATGAATGTGTGTCAGGGTTGTACCCTTTCACCATACCTATCCAATCTGTATGCTGAGCAAATAATCTGAGAAGCTGGACTGTATGAAGAAGAACGGGGCATCAAGATCGGAGGAAGATGTATTAACAAGCTATGATATGCAGATGACAGCCTTGCTTGCTGAAAGTGAAGAGGACTTGAAGCACTTACTGATGAAGATGGAAGACCACAGCTTTCAGTAGGCATTACACCTCAACATAAAGAAAACAAAAATCCTCGCAACTGGACCAATAAGCGACATCATGATAAAAGGAGAAAAGATTGAAGTTGTCAAGGATTTCATTTTACTTGGATACACTATCAACACTCATGGAAGCAGCAGTCAGGAAATCAAAAGATGCATTGCTTTGCACAAATCTGCTGCAAAAGACCTCTTTAATTGTTGAAAAGCAAAGATGTCACCTTGAAGACTGATGTGTGCCTGATCCAAGCCATGATGTTTTCAGTCACCTCATATGCATATGAAAGCTGGACAATCAATAAGGAAGACCAAAGAATTGTCACCTTTGAATTATGGTGTTGGCGAAGAATATTGATTATACCATGGACTGCCAAAAGAATGAACAAATCTGTCTTGGAAGAAGAACAACCAGAATGCTCCTTAGAAGCAAGGATGGTGAGACTACTTCTCACATACTTTGGACATGTTATCAGGTGGGATCCATCCCTGGAGAAGAACATTATGCTTGGTAAAGTAGAGGGTGAGCAAAAACGAGGAAGCCCCTCACAAAGATGGATTGACACAGTGGCTGCAACATTGGGCTCAAGCATAACAACAGTTGTGAGGATGGTGCAGGACCAGGTAGTGTTTCCTTCTGTTGTACATAGGGTCGCTATGAGTCAGAGCAGACAAGAACAACCAATGAACAAAATATATTTTTCTGTTTATTTAGGTTTTCTTAATTTCTCTCAGCAATATTTTGAAGTTTTTTAGTGTATATGTTTGCATGCCTTTTGTCTGATTTATTTCCTAAGTGTTTCATATTTTTATGCTATTGTAAATGGTTTTATATTTTTAATTGCTATTTCTAATTTTTTTGTATATAGAAAGAGAGTTAATTTTTGTATATTGATTTTGTAGTCTATAGCCTTGCTAACCTCACTAATTTCAGTAGTTGTTTTGTAGATTTCATCAGATTTTCTGCATACTTTTACTTCTTCCTTTTCCAATCTGGATGCCTTCTATTTCTTTTGTTTTCCACATTGGATTGACTAGAACTTCCATTACAAGTTGGATAGAAGTAGTGAACAGAAATCCTTGTTTTGTTCCTGATCTTAAGGAAAACCATTAAATCTTTCACCATTAAGTATCAAGTAACATGTTTCATAGATGCTGTTTATCAGGTATGGAAGTTTCATTCATTCCTAGTTTGCTTGGAGTTTTTATGAGGAATGGATGTTGGATTTTGTCAAATGCTATTTCTTTGTCTATTGAAATGAGAGTATTGTTTTCTGTTTATGTTGTTAATATGATGAATAACATTGATTAATTTTCAAATGTTGAACCAATCTTGTATTCCTGGAATAAGCTTCACTTGGCCATTATGTATTACCCTTTTAATATATTGTTTGATTTGCTTTGCTAAATATTTAGTTTAGAATAGAATTTTTGAGTTGATGTTCATGAGGGATATTGGTCTATAGTTTTCTCTTCGTGTAATGTCTTTGTCTGTTCTTGCTATCAGGTAATCAAATAGTGTTGTGAAGTGATCTCTTCTCCTATATTTTCTGGAGGTTTCTGTAAAGGATTGGTGTTAATTCTTCCCTAAATATTTGGTATAATTCACTGGTGAAGCCATTTTGGCCTGGAGCTTTCTTTGCTGGAAAATTTCCAATTACAAATTCAATTTTCTTAATAGATATAGCGCTATTCAGGTTATATATTTTTAGTTGAGTGAGCTTTGCTAGTTTGTGTCTTTTAAGGAATTTGTCCATTTCATCTAAGTTGTCAAATAAATTGGCAAAAAGTTGTTTATAATATTCCCTTTCTATCCTTTTAATGTCTGTAGAATCTGTAATGATACCACCGCTCTCATTTCTGCTATTGGTAATTAGTCTTCTATCTTACTTTCTGATAAGTTTGCCTAGACATTTAGCAATTTTTTACATATTATCAAAAAATCTGTTTTTTGTTTCACTAGTTTTCTTTATTGTGCTTCTATTTTCAATTTTATTGATTTCCACTCTAATCTTTATTATTTCATTTCTTCATCTTACTTTGGGTTTAATTTGCTCTTCTTTTTCTATTTTCTTAATATTGAAATTGGGGTTGTTCATTTGAGACCTTTCTTCTTTTCTAAGTTAGGTGTTAGTGCTGTAAATTTCTCCCTATATACTCCTTTAGCGGCACCCCACGAATTCTGATAGGTAGTCTTTTCATGTTCATTTAGCTTAAAATACATTCTGATTTCCCTTTTTGTTTTCTTCTTTGACCCATGAGCTATTTAAAAGTTATTTATGGTAATTTTTGATTGGATGCAAGACATTGTGAATTTTATCTTCTTGGGTGTTGGCAATTTTTGTATTTCTATAAATAATATCCTTAAGCTTTCTTCTGGATGGGGTTAAGTTACTGAAAAACAACTTGATGCTTTAAAGTCTTTCTTTTAAACTTTGTTAAGGCAGGAAACAAGCATCGTTTGGTCTGTGGTTAATTTTTCTTCATTATTGAGGCAAAACTCATCTGTGTAGTCTACCCAATGCCCTGTGAATTCTTTGATTTTCCATTTTGGTGGATGAGAACAGGAACTATTCCTGGCCCCAGTCATATTAGGGTAATTGTTCCCTCTATTCCTATCATGTGTTTTTTTCCTCACACATATATGCTGATCAGTACTCCACTAAAGCCTTAAGAGAGACCCCTGTAGATCACCTGTGGTCTCTGTCTCTCTCTGTGTGCAGCTATCTCCTTCCTGGTACTCTGCCCTACAAACTCTAGCTTCCTTGGCTTCCCCATATTCCCAACTGCATCTCCTCAAATTAGGGATACTGCTGGGCTTCATCTGGGTAACTCCTCCCTCCACTAATGCCTGCAAACTCTCTCCAGGCAGTAAGCTGAGACTGTCATCAGACTCATCTTTTTTTGCCCCATCACTCCGATCGTTGTCCTTTATTGCCTGATTTTCAATTCCTTTAAAATCATTGTTACATATATTTCCCCCAGTTTTTTATTTGCTTCAGGCAGAAGGGATAAAATGAATCCCTGTTGTCCTATCTTGACTGGAAGGAGAAGTAGCTATTGTGTGTTTTCAAAGGAAAATTTGGCTTTTTATGTCAGAATTTTAATCGTGTTTGTCTTTTGACCCAGAAATTCCAGGCACTCTTATAGGTGCTGGAGATACAGCAGAAAACTAGACACATATGCCTTCATGTAGCTTACAGTCTAGTGTGTGAGACAGACAACAAACAAAATAAATACGTAAAATATATGGTATTTTCAAAAGTGATAAATGCCAAGGAGAAAAAACACCATACAGGGAAGGGGATAGGAAGCATTGAATAGAGAGAGGAGTGCCAAATTTTAGATACAGTAACCTGGAAGGCCTTAATGAGAAGGGTATATTTGAGCTGAATACTGAAGGAATCCAGAGAGCAAGCTATATGGATATCTGGAGAGGACACTCCAGGTAGAATAAATAGCCAATGCAAAGGCCCTGGTGTGTTTGAAAGAATAGCAAAGAATATTTGTAACAACTACCATAGTGACTGAAAAGATGCTCGAGGGAATTCTGAATGTTTGACTGTTAATGGTGGTGGAACCAGGAATCTGACCTAGAACTGTATGGCCTCAAAGTTCATCTGCTTGTTGCTATGTCATATTCTCTCTTCTCTGTGTCATGAAAGATGGGCTGCATTGTAATTGTTCTTGTGTTGTTCTTTATCATTGTCCAGCCTTTATACAGGCTTGCCTTGTGTTCCAAGTTATGCAAGTTCCAAGATTATCCAGCCTATGTTGACTCATTCCTGATAAAATTGGTGTTGATTTAGTTATTCCCACTGGCTAGGCAATGGTCCTCTTCTTCCTTCACCAAGTATATGTGTCTTCCCAAAGTGTATTCACTTTGGCTAAATGGTCAGTCTCCTGATAGAGGAAGATCCTCAAGTACATACAAAGCACTATATAAAAATTTTAACCACAGCTGCTCCCTCACTCCTCCAGCACTCTTTATAGCTTCCAAGACACTTTGATTTTGCTTTTCTATTTTAATTTAGTTTTGAATAGGTAATGCACACATAGTATGAAATTTAACAAGAACAACAAGATATAAGAGTGAAAAATAAATTTGACTCCCTCCTTTCCCCAGACACCCATTATTCCTGGCTTCAGGCAAACAGTGTAACCAGTTTCTTTGGTATCCTTTCAAATATGTTGAATGCATGTGTGTATGTATGCATGTGCGTGTGTTTAGTCTGCTTCCACACCATCACCCTCCACCCATACAAAGCACCTTGACAACCCTTGTCACTTGATTCTCACTACACCCTGTGAGGTAGATGGTGCTATCCCCATGTTACAGATGAGGAAGCTGAGGCTCAGAGAAGGGAGATAACTTGCCTAAGTTCCCCCAGACTTAAGTGGAAAATCCAGGACTGATGTTGCAGTCTTTTGTCTACATTTTTTCCTCCACACTGGGAAGTGCCAGGCCCTGTGCCTTGAGAATGGTAGGAGATCTCTAAACTTGCTGGTAGCTAGAGTGATTAAGAAAGCCCTCCAATTCCTTTAGTCATATTAGTATTATTATGGCCAACTCTATATGTAATCCTGGCAGGTATAAATTGGTAGGTATCATTAAGGAAATAAAACCTGGATCTTTCTAATTGTTTGCTGTATATCTTCCCTCCTCCACAGATCTATTCAGGTCCACCTGAGGAAAGTACTGCACCCCCAGTGCCTCCGCCTCGAGTGACGGCTAGAAGACACAAACCAATCACAATTTCAAAGCGGTTGCTACGAGAAAGGACAGTTTTCTATACTTCTTCCCTGGATGAAAGTGAAGGTCAGTACTGAGATTACCCTTAGTTTCTGAATGGTAATTAGACACAAGGAAGATATTGAAGGGTTAAAGTGGGGGAGTAGCCATTTTTCTCTACAAATGACCTTTCCTGTATCCTGGGTTTAAAAGCAGCCAGGGGAAGCAAAGTTTGGACAGTTTGTACCCAGAGAGGGAATTAGTTTGTTCCCAGAGAGGGAATTAGTCCCTTGGAAGTAGATAGAACAGGAATGAGTTTGAAAAGGAAGCTACCATGATCTCTCAGGAGGCCAGTGGAGGATCCAAGATGTTCTTAGATCTGTACTGCAAGAAACTGAAATGGGAGAGCAAGGTGCTTTCTTAATATTCTGAGATTTTACATTCAAATTTGGCTAACATGGGTTGAATACATCCTATGTGCCAGGTAGTATACTAGGTGCTAGGTAGAATTAAGTCACAGTCCCTGGCCTCAAAATGCTTATAGGCTAAAGGGAGAGATAGATACACAAACAAAGAAATGCCATTCAATGGAATAATTTCTTGTATGGAGACTCCATCCATTCTAAATGGGCTTCTGCCCCCATTACTGCATTGAGACCACTCTTGTAAAGGTTACCAGTACTCTCCATATGGTCAGATCAAATGGCCACTCCAGTGTCCTCACCATACTCAACTTAGCAGCGTCTGACACAGTTGGCTAACTCCTCCTTCTTGAAACTCTTTATTCACTTGGCTTTCAGGACACCAAATTCTCCTTCTACCTCATTAAACATACCATGTCAGTCTCCTTTGCTAGTTTTCCTTCTCTTCCCAACTGCTAAATGTTGGAAGGTCCCAGAGCTTTCTTTTCTCAGCCCTCTTCTCTGTCTGTGCCTTTTCCTGTGTGATCTCATTGAATATCATGTTTTTAAATATCATTTAAATGTTAAGAATCATTCCCAAATTTATATCCCTAAGACTGATATCATCCCTATACTCCCAACTCAAATTTCCTGCCCAACAGCGTTCTTTGGAATACTCATAGATATCTCAAATTGACAAAACGCAACACTTGATTCCCTGCTCCTTCTCAATCTGCTCCTCATCTGGTCTCCCCCATCTAAGTAATTGGCAGTACAGGTCACCCAGTTGCTAAGGTAAAAGAAAAATCTTTGGAATCATCCTTGATTTCCCTTTCACCTCGCACCTTTCTTTGATACATTTTAAGTTAGTTTTTCTGCATGGTGTGAGGTATGGGTCTTTTTTCAGTTTTTTTTTTTTTTTTTAATATTTTATTGTACTTCAGGTGAAGGCTTACAGAACAGATAGTTTCTCATGTAACAGTAACACACATGCTGTTTTATGACATTGGTTA
>NW_004444006.1:3150379-3152587 GCF_000243295.1 Trichechus manatus latirostris | reverse complement strand
TTGAGTTGTCTAATTCTGAAATTTTATTGTTAATCTTCTGGATTTCTGATTGCTGTCTCTATGGATTCTTGCAGCCTGTTAAATTTGTCATTATGCTCTTCTCTAATCTTCTTCAGTTCCTCTATTGTGTGGTCTACATTTTGCATAATTTCCTTCCTGATATCTTGAAGAGTTCCGTATACTAATCTTTTGTATTCTGCCTCCGATAATTCCAAGAAATTTTCTTCCTCCTTAAAGTTTCTAGATTCTTTATTTTGGGAGCTTGCGGAAGCCGTCAAGATCTGCCTCTTTATGTGATTTGATATTGACTACTGTCTCTGAGCCATCAATAAGTTATTATATTAATTTATTTTATGTTTGCTTACTGTGTCCTAGCTTATTTTGTTTTGTTTTGATATGCCCAAATAGGCTGCTTGTGTGAAGTAGCCCATTCACCAGTGCCCCTGTAGCTCCAACATCCTGCCACCAGGTGGCCAGAACTGCCACTAAGTATTTGAGCCCAGGTGTCCACCTACTCCTCCTGTATGGATTCAGCACAGGTGCCCAGGTAGTTGGCCACCAAGCATGTGGTGCCGGCTCTCACCTACCGTCCTAGACTGGCATGGATGATTGGTGTAGACACAGGCATCCAGCTGCAGCGGGGGGGACACATGCTGAGCAAGGCAGGGGGCCAGTAGCCACCCCCGAGTGTCCAGGAGTAAAGCGTGTCCCTGTTCTCTAGAGCGCTTAGATGGGTGGGTTTTACAGCCAGACTATGAGCACCTGATGCATTGGTTGTAAGAACTGTGGGGCACTTCTTATTCTTGGGCCCCTGTCACAGGTGGCTAGATGGCTTGTGTGGAGCCACCAGTCCTCAGGCCCCTGATGTGCGTAGGTGAAGACCCTGCTTAATGGGCAGAGCAGTGTCAAATGTCATGAACTGCCGCTTCACAGCTGAAACAGTTGAAGTTAGACTTTAGGTACATACCCTGTTGTACTGTGGTAATGTGGGCCTACGCTGTTGAAATGGGCCCACACAAGTCTATGCAGGGGGAAAGGCACTCAAAGTCTGTGGATCCCTTATGCCTTTGCCTAGGCAAAGGATCTGTGCCTACCCTGAATACCTGGCTTAGGGGAGCTGGCAGATTATTTTTTCCCCAGTTTGTTAATTTGTTCCCTCTCCAAGCTGGGAGAATGGCTCAGTGCCCGTGACAGGTCCTACTTCCAGTCTAGGGGACTCGGTAATTATTTGAAGCTGGTCCTGGACCCAGTGCAGAGCTGAGAGAGAGGAGGTAAATGGGAGAGAGGTTTTTCCCTAAGGGGGGTGTTTTTGATCCCCGTGGTAGGCCAGACGCAAGTACTTATCTTTTGCCGATCGAGGGCTGCTTCTCACTGGTTCTGGATGGCCAAGTAGACTCTCTGGCACTGGGTCTCTCCTGGTGTGGAAAACTCCTCCCGAGTGCCGGTGCTTGCCTGCCTCACTGCACACCAGGAGCCCGGCCTGAAGGGCTCAGGCTCTCGCCAGGTCACGTCTGGCAACTCCTCGCTGCTTCTGAACCATCTCTCCCTCCCCCTGCCACTCAGTCCAACTCCTCAACTTTGCCTTTGATGTTCAGGGCTCCTAGATTGTCATATATAATTGATTCACTTGTTTTTTCAGGTTTTTCTTGTGAGAGGGACCACCAGAAGTGTCCGACTACTCTGCCATCTTGGCCCCACCCTCTCCTGTAGTAGCCTCTTAATTGGTATTCTAGCTTTCCTTTTTGCCTATAATCCATTCTCCCCAGCACCCAATAAAATGTACACTATTTTAAAAATGTAAATCATATCATAGCATTTCCCCTGCTCCAAATTTCCAGTGACTTCATATTTAGAATAAAATTTACATTTTATTCTGCATGATATGGTCCTGGCTTACCTCTCTGACCTTTATTCTTGACTGTCGCTGTCTCACTGTCCCCTTTTCTCTCTCAGTTCTAACCTCATTGGTCTTGCTTTTCCTTTTATGTACCAAACCTACTTAAGGACCTTTGCATTTGCTATTCTCTTGGCCCTAAGCATTCTCCCTCCAGATGTTTGAAAGGCTCACTCATTCATTCAGGTCATTGCTAAATATCACTTCCTCATAGAGACCTTTGAGTACTCTAGTTTAATAGCTCTTTCTCCTCCCCCAGTCACTCCCTATCCCGTTATGTAACTTTATTTCATTAATACCACCTTCCACTTTTT
>NW_004444006.1:3147414-3148625 GCF_000243295.1 Trichechus manatus latirostris | reverse complement strand
TTTCTCTTTTTGTTGTAGATTATAGATATTAGACCTTTCTCTGACTTGTAATGTCCAAAAATTTTTTCCCAGTCTGTAGGTTCTCTTTTTACTCTTTTGGTGAAGTCTTTTAATGAGCACAAGTGTTTGATTTTTAGAAGATCCCAGTTATCTAGCTTATCTCTAGAGTTTGTGTGTTGTTAGTTATGGTTTGTATCCTGTTAATGCTGTGTATTTGGGCCTCTAGCATTGATCCTATTTTTCTTTTATGAACTTTATAGTTTTTGGCTTTATATTTTGGTCTTTGATCCATTTTGAATTAGTTTTTGTATACAGTGTGAGGTATGGGTTCTGTTTCATTTTTTTGCAGACATCCGGTTCTGTCAGTACCATTTGTTAAAAAGACTGTCTTTTCCCCGTTTGATGGACTTTGCGCCCTTGTCGAAGATCAGGTGACCGTAGGTGGATAGATTTACATCCGGATTCTCGGTTCTCTTCTGTTGGTCAATGTGTCTGTCGTTGTACTAGTACCAGGCTGTTTTGACTACCGTAGCTGTATAGTAGTTTCTGAGGTCAGTAGTGGGAGTCATACTTTATTCTTCTTCAGTAGTGCTTTACTTACCCGAGGCCTCTTCCCTTTCCACATAAAGTTAATGATAAGTTTTTCCATCTCTTCAAAGAATGTTGGTATTTGGATTGAGATTGCATTGTATTTGTAAATTGCTTTGGGTAGAATTGTCATTTTCACAATTTTGAGTCTACCTATGTTTTTCCATTTAGGTAGATCCCTTTGGGTTTCTTGCAGTAGTGTTTTGTAGTTTTCTTTGTATAGGTCTTTTACATCCATGGTTAGATTAATTCCTAAGTATTTTATTTTTTTAGTGGCTATTATAAATGGTATTGTTTTCTTGATTTCCTTTTCATTGTTCTCTTTATTGGTGTATAGGAATCCAACCAAGTTTTGTATGTTTATCTTGTATCCTGCTACTCTGCTGAATCTTTCTATTAGTTCCAGTAGTTTTCTCGTGGAGTCTCTAGGGTTTTCTATGTATAGTATCATATCATCCACAGACAGGGACAGTTTAACTTCTTCATTACCAATTTGGATGCCCTTTATTTGTTTTTCTTGCCTTAGTGCTCTAGCTAGAACTTCCAGCACAATGTTAAATAGGAGTGGTGATAAAGGGCATCCTTGTCTTGTTCCTCGTCTCAAGGGGAATGTTTTCAGCCTC
>NW_004444006.1:3124412-3144828 GCF_000243295.1 Trichechus manatus latirostris | reverse complement strand
TCTTTTTTATGATTTTTCCTCAAACAGAGTTGTATCCAGGTGTTTGCCTTCTATTTCGCTGATCCTGTCTTCCACTGTTTCAAACCTGCTCCTCAGCCCTTCTATGACACTCCATTTCTGAAATCTTGTCATTTATCTTTTGGATTTCTAATTGTTTTTTTTTTGTATGATTTCTAGTTGTGAATTTATTTTAGCATTTTGTTCCTGCATTATTTTCCTGAATTCTTCTCTTTTTTTGTCTGTATGTTCTATGAATTTGTCTGCCTTTTCCGTGAATTTGTCTTTTTTTTCCTCATTTTTGGTTCAACTCTTGGATAACTCTGAATATTAGAGATTTGAATTCTCTATCAAGTAATTCTAGTGCCTTTTCTTCTACCGGAAAGTTTTCTGGTGTTTTATTTTGGACGCCTACTGCAACTTTCCTGTCCTGTTTTTGAAAATGTTTTGATATTGTCTGCTGTCTTCAGGGCATTTGGTAGTCATTTTCCTTGTTTATTGATTGTAGATTTGTTTGTTTCGTCTTTTTTTGTTTTATTTGGTTATGTCTGAGCAGGCAAACTGTGTTCTTTGTTGTTTGCTGTATGAACAATACTTTTCACCTCCTCCAATTGGCGGGTCAGTCACTCAGATATGGTACAGCAAGGTAGGTCTATCTGAAGAGGAGTTGCTGGTATGGTTTGTTTGTGGCACACATTTGAACCAACAGGGCGGGCCAGGAATCAGTGCAGGGCAGGTTCCGGTATGCCGTGCCTGTGCTACTTGGGGATGTGATGTTTAGCGCACAGTGCAGTTAGGCAGGATGGCGGGGGTAGATTGTGATGTGTGGAGCTAAGACGGGTTTGGGAAAGAGGAGAGAGGAACAGAAGCCAAAAACATACAAACAAAAAAGACTCCAAAGAGAACTTGCCATTGGAGTGAAGATATAAGAGACTGAGAAATGGAGAAAAACAAAAAGGAGAAGGAGAAGAAGAGGAGAATGAATAAATAAAAATTAGAAAGAAAAAAGAAAAGTCCCCAGGGATCACACAGGTGCGGCTGCGAGGTCTGCGGAAGTTGCTCCCAGGTGGTGAAATGCAGCCTAGCTAAAAGGGGTAAAGGTGTCACTCAGCACCAGGTATTCAGGAGACAAGAAGAGAAGGTAAGTATAGGAAGACAAGAAACTGAGTGATGAATAAAGACAAAAAGGGAAAAAGAGAGAAAATAAAATGAAACAAACAAATAAAAAAAGAACAAGAAGCCCCCCCAAAACAGAAAAAAAAAACAAGAGAAAAAAAAATGCCCTCAAGGATTCCTCTTTGCATCTGCACAAACTGAGGGGGTAGGTCCCAAGCTGTGCAGTACTGCCTGGCTAGAACGGGCTCCCAAATCAAGAAAAGATAAAGAAAACCAAGAAACAAACAGATACAAACAAACAAAAGCCCCAAGATCCCACCAGCATGGCAGCACAGGCCAGGAAGCAGTGTCACATTTGAGCCGTGTTTCACAGCCTTTCAAGAAGAGCAAAGATGGCACACAGAGCCAGGTATTTGAGAGAAATGAGCAGGAGCTGGTGAGAGGTGTGGAAGAAATCAAAAGAAGTGGAAAAATGCAACACCAGCAGCCAATAAATAGCACTCAGGGAGCGGGCCAGCACAGGCGGGTGGAATCCCAGTAGCACTGGGGTAAAGCCGGTGCTTCCCGGCCAAGACACTGTGGCCACAGGAAGCAGAGGAGGCCGAGTGGGGGTGAAGAAGGGTGGGGCGGGAAAGTGCATATTGCTGGTTACCAGTTGTTCTGTCTCCTACTGGAAGCTCCATGAAGCTGCTTTCCCTCTGTTCACCAATCACTGATAGGAGTCCAAGATGGTGGACCCATGCTGTGTTAACTGATTGGGGATCTCTGCATGTATCTCTCCTCAGTCTCTGTTCTCTGTCAGTTTCTTATTCCATTCTTTGTCTGGCTGAGTTCTTTATATCTTCGTTTGATGCTTAGGGTTTCAGGATTGACTTTTTTTTTGTTTGACAGTTTTTCGGATCTTTGCTGTGGAGGGACGGCGTGGTGCTTCTGTGTGTAGCGCTATGTTGCCTGGAAGTCCATGATCTCATATTTTATGGAATAAATACGTTAAATTTTCATTCATAATCTCTCCAATTACACATCAGAGAATGTAACCTCTAAGCCAGCAGGAACTATGGTTTAGTTTAGTTTTTTTTTTTTTTTCATACTATATCCCTAGCAACTCGCACAGTGCCTGTGCAATAAATGAATGAACTGGTTTTTAGGAGACCTGGTGTCTAATTTCAGCTCAGCCACCAGCTTGCTGAGTGGCTTAGGCCACTCGCTTCCTCTCTGTGAGTCTTAGTTTTGCACACTATGTGATGAGGGCTTTGTGCCAGATCTCCAATGGGGTCACTCAGTCTAGATGTTTCTTTTGTTTTTCAGTTTTTAGTTTTTCAATTTTTTATTGCCATATAATTCATATAGCCTAAAATTCACTCTTTTTAAGTGTATGATTCAATTGTTTTTAGTATATTCTCAGAGTTGTACCACCATCACCACTATCTATGTTTAGAACATTTTTATCATCTCAAAAATAAACCCTATACCAATTAGCAGTCACTCCTAATTATCCCCTCCACCCCACATCTAGAAATCACTGTTCTACTTTCTGTCTCTATGAATTGGCTATTGTGGACCTTTCATGTAAATCAATCATACAATACGTGGTCTTTTGTGGCTAGCTTCTTTCACTTAGCATAATGTTTTCAAGGTTTATCCATGTAATAGCATGTGTCAGTACTTCATGTCTTGTATTACTTCATGTCTCATGTCTTATTACTTCATGTCTCATTATTACCAGATAACATTCCATTGTATGTATGCACCATTTTTTATTCATTCATCTGTTGATGGACATGTGCGTTATTTCCACTTGTTGGCAACTATGAATAATGCTACTATGAACATTCGTGTACAAGTTGTTGTGTGGATGTGTGTTTTCAGTTATCTTGAGTCTATACCTAGGAGTGGAATTGCTGGGTCATATGATAACTTATGTTTAAACTTTTGAAACATTGTCAGGCTGTTTTTCAAAGCTGCTGTACCATTTTACTTTCTTTCCAGTAATGTATAAGGGTTCCAATTTTTCCACATCCTCACCAACACTTGTTATTGTCCATCTTTTTTATAATTGCCATCCTAATGGGTGTGAATTCCTAATCTCATTTAACCTTCATCATTTCCCATGTGAGATAGTTATGATGATCCCTATTTTATAGTCAAGTCTTTGGAGTCTCAGAGAGATTGAGTAGTTTGCCGAATTCACACAGCTACTAAGTAACAGAACAGCAATTTGCACCCATACCCATCTATTTTATTGCAAAGCTCATTTGTCTACTATAATATTGTACTTCTCATAACCTGTCTGAGCACTGTTCTGAGCGATCAGCCAATCCTACTCACCACTGTTCTTTCCCAGTAGTATCTCATTGTATTACCCCCAAACTTTTCACTCCTCTTCTACATAGTATCTCAGTGAGACCTCCAACATTATCATGGACTCCTTCACACCCCCATACCCAAGCCCTATCCATTCTACCTCCTTAACATCTCTTGAATCTGTCTTGTCTTCACTGTTTCTGCTCTAATTTAGATACTTCTCATTAGCAGTCTCATATCTGGTCTTCCTACCTCCAGTCTTTCTTGTCCATAATCAAATTTTCATAATGAATCCAAAGGGATGGTTTATAAACAACATTTAATAATGCCACTTCCCTGATAAGAGAGAGAGAGAATAAGAATGAACCATGGTCCTCTGTGGCCTGAAGATAAAGTTCATACTCTTGAGTGTGGCATTTATAGTTTTCATGATATATAGCCCCTACCCAATTTATCGACATCATCTCCAGATACCCACCCTTTTCATCTCAAATTGGTTCCTGTGCTCAAGCCACACTAAACTTATTATTATTTACATCTTCTTTTTTGGAGCCCTGGTGGCATATTGGTTAGACAAACCATGATCTTTCACTCCTCCAAGGTGTCCTTTGCCTAAAATGCCCTCTTCCCTTTTCTCCACTGTCTTGGTCATCTAGTGCTGCTATATCAGAAATACCACAAGTGTATAGCTTCAACAATGAGAAATTTATTTTCACAGTCTAGTAGGTTACAAGTCCAAATTCAGGGCATCAGCTCCGGGGGAAGGCTTTCTTTGTCAGCTCTGGAGGAAGGTCCTTGTCATCTGTCTTCCCTTGGTCTGGGAGCATCTGAGCGCAGGAACCTCAGGTCCAGAGGATGCACTCTGCTTCCGGCACTGCTTTCTTCATGGTGTCAGGTTCCCATGTGTCTTCTGCTCGCTTCTCTCTTTTATATCTCAAAAGAGATTGGCTTAAGACATTATCCAATCTTGTAGACCTCATCAATATAACTGTCGCTAATGCATGTTATTACATCATAGTGATAGAGTTTACAACACATGAGAAAATCACATCAGATTACAGAATGGTACACAATCATACAATACTGGGAATCATGACCCAGCCAAATTAATACACACATTTTTGGGGGGACATCATTCAATCCATGACATCCACCTATTGCAATCATTCACAGCCCAGCTCAAATGTTATCTTTTTTTATACAAGCTTCTTCAACCCCTCCAGACAGAATCAGTGCTGTTCTCTTCCTAACACTTATATACATGATTCTACTTGTATTATAATAATAGCTCTATCTCTTCTGTGTTACTAGCATGCAACCTTTCAGAGCTCCTCCTTACCACTTGCCCACCCATAGAAGAGAAGCCTCCAGGTTAAGGGTTAGCCACTTGCCTATTTGTGAGGCCTCCCTTTCTGATCCTGATTCACTCCCAGTTCCGCACAGTTTCTGAGGCTGGTCTGGAAAAAGATGGCTGGTTAGAGAAAGAGGATGACACTGAAGTCTTAGTACCTGACAGGAGCAATGAACACTCTCTCCAGAAAAATAAACTTACATAAATATGTACAAAATGTTGCATAAAATTTTAAGAAGTTCATGGACTCCCTGGAGCTTTCCTAGTTTGAGAATGCTACTATAATGAATCCATCATCTTCCTTAATAAAAGAAAACATATCATAATGTAGTTTAAGAGTATGGACTCTGAAAACAGACTTCAGGATTTGAAACCTGGCTTTGCCACTTGTTAGCTTTGTGACACTGAGCTTCTCTGTACCTTAGATTCCTTTTCTGTAAAATGGGCTAATAAAAGCTTCCTAGTTTATAGAGTTGTTTTGATGATTACATGAGACCTATGGAAAACACTTCGACCAAGGCCTGGTATGGTATCTGTTATTGTTATTACTGTCGTTATTATTATCATCATTGTCATTTTAACCATTATTATTCTTCAGCATATCCCAGAACCTGGAAAATGGTTTCCCTGGTAGAAGGCCTAGTTCCAGAGTTGCTATTGCTCTTATCATTCCATCCCTTGTCTTTTGGAGCCTTTCCTTTCACATGTGGTTGATAGTGGTCTCTCTGAGACTAGATCTGTGGATCATATTTATATAAAGTTGGGCCTCTTATACTGTATTGATATGGTGATGATACTGTTGAATCCTATAGGGAAAAGCCAATCTCTACTATCTCCCCTAAAGGGGAGCAGGGACAGAAATTACTAGGGTCTCTCCACTGAAGAAAGGAAGAATTCAGATAGGAATCTGTAATTGAGAAATCTGTCCCAAA
Organism: Trichechus manatus latirostris; assembly: GCF_000243295.1. Classification (NCBI taxonomy): domain Eukaryota; kingdom Metazoa; phylum Chordata; class Mammalia; order Sirenia; family Trichechidae; genus Trichechus; species Trichechus manatus. Next base: position 3,139,128 of record NW_004444006.1, on the reverse strand, counting down.
GCAGGTGGGAGAAGGAGTTCACGTCACTGTATGCTTCACTGTTTTAAGAAAGTAGATGTGCTTGAGGTTTAACTCCCGAGTGCTGGAGGTTTAATGATGCCTGTACTGTAAGGCATGTCCTGGAGGCCAAGTGATATAGTTTCATGGTACTCTTGTGCTTATGTCCCTGCCATTATTTGTAAGCCTTTGGTAATTCTTTGTTTGACTGCTCCAGCCTTATCACAGTTGTACTAGGGTTAATAAAAGAAGGGCCATGTATCTACTCTGGGCTCATTTCTACAAGGCAACTCCCCTTGTCTCCAGCTCCTATGGTGGCAGCAGCAGTGATTACTGAGAAATTCCCAGGTGAAAGAAAACTTTCTGGGGGAAGAAGTCTTTGTAGCAAGACTTAGCCCTTCTTTCACACATGGAAACTTTTGCCTCACTGCTTACTTGGAGGATAATAATATAAATAATAACTACCAATTATTGAGTGTTTATTATGTACCAGGCACAGAAATAAGTATATCATCTCATGAAATCGTCATAGTAATCTCATGAGGTAGGTATTCTGACTATTCACATTTTTCTGAAGACGAAATTGAGGCATAAAGAGATTAGGGAACTTGCCCGAGATCTCACAGTTTCTAAGAAGCAGAACTGGGATTCAATCGTGGCCACATGGCTCCAGAGTTTACATTTCTTTTAACATTTTATTATGGAGAGTTTCAAACATATACAGAAGTTGAGAAAAAACAGTATAATGAATCCCTATGTATCCATCACCGAGCTTCAACATTTACCAACACATGCCAGTCTTGTTTTATCTGTACCCTGACCCCAACCCCAACCTAGACATCTTGTCATTTCATCCATAAATGTTTTAGTATGCATCTGTGTAGTAAGGATCAGCTTGAATTCAATCTCCAAAACAATCCTCACATTCCCACTTCTCCGCCCTCATTGCCAGCAACCCCGTGGCACTCTCTCTCTCTCTCTCTCTCTCTCTCTGACCCTAACCCCCTGGAGCAAGGCCAGACTTCACAAGTTAAAAGGACACCACCCTTCAGACTGCCAAATAGGCAGACACCAGCTACAAGTTTGGGGAGTCCACACAACACCCCAACCTTCTGACGTGCTGGCCACCAATTTGGGGCTGTTTTCCCACTACCCCATAAGGATGCCAGCTGCAAGCTCAGGAGTCCACACAACACTCTTTATTTTCTGACCTTCTGGCCATCAATTCAGGGCTGGTTTCCCATTTACCCCTTCAGGATACCAGCCACAAGCTTGGGAGTCCACATGGCACCCTTATTTTCTGATCTGCTGGCTCCCACTGCCCCTTTAGATTCAATAATTCACTGGAATGGCTCACAGAATTCATGTAGAGTATACCATACTTAAGCCTCACATTTATTGTAGCCAAAAAGAATACAAATAAAGAGACACACAGAGCAAGGTCTGGGAGGGTTCTCAACATGAAGCTACCGTATCCCAAGGGATGACCCACCCTCCCAGGAGCAGATGTTCTCATCAACCAGGAAGCTCTCTGAGCTTCCCTGTTCAGAGATTTTATCAGCCAGTTATGCATGATAAGCTAAATCATGGCTCCTGAGGCTAGTTGATGTTGGCCTCCAATGTGAGTCTTTTCTGGTCTGATCAGCCCCCACTCACCAGCACAAATCCTCAGGTGTGGCCTGGAAGTCCCAGACCAAGGCACCCCAATAGCTCCAAGGGTTATTTCTCCAGAGCCAAGGACAAAAGCCACCTTACTTGGGGTACAACTAGGTCCTTTGCCGACAGTATCTCCAAAAGATAAGGTGTCTTTTTTAAGCAAAGCCATAATACCATCATCATCCCTAAAAAACAAAACAATAATTCCTTAAGATCATTAACTATCTAGTGTCCAATTTCTTCTGTGGTCTCATTTTTTTTTTTAATTCAGGATACAAATAAGATCCATGTATTGCAATTTGTTGTTATATCCCTCAGGTATCAGTTAGTAGATCAGAACCTCTGTTTTTAACCACTGCACTCTGACCTAGGTGCTCTAATACTAAGGAAAGTGATAATGTATTTATATCAAGTGTTATCAATGTGGGGTTCATTGACAATTTCCTGGGGTTCCATGAATCTCTTAAAATTAGTTGGCAAAATTGTGCACGGATTTGTATATGTTAATAATATTAACTATTTCACTCCCTTTCCTAGGGAGAGGGCCTCAAAAGCTTTATGTAGATTCAGAAACACTAAAAAGCATGTACTATGGTCAGAGGAAATTCTAGACCACAAAGGTCAAGGGAAGAATGTAAAGTGGCTAGTAGGAGGTTTCTTTATGGCGCTGGAGGAAGAAGTTAAATTCTATTAAGTTTATTGACTTGGAATTTGAGCGACCTTAACGGTTTACTTTTGAATGAAATACTTAAGAATTAACTGATGTCTTTATTTAAAAACAATAGATTATTCAATTGATAGGGGACTCTAAGTCCCTTTTGAATTGCATATCCCTTTGAATAAAACATCTTGGTTTATTGTGGTTTTACTGAATTGTGGTGGTAAAAAATCATGCTCAGATCTTGAATTTAATCCCCAACTTCTCTTGAACTTGTAACTCCACATGAGTTGGGGTGGGTGGAGACTGATTGTGTGTGATATTGTGATAGCTCCTTTGAGAAAATGTGTACTTTTTTTTAAATTAAGTATATATGTATGTATTAAACTGAAGAGGTGATAAAGGTTATCACTAATCTTCCCTCTTTGTACCAACTTTTCCCAGATGAAATCCAACATCAAACACCTAATGGTACTATCACCAGCAGCATAGAACCCCACAAGCTGCCACAATACCCCAAACTACCTATTCAGAAGTTTGGGGAAGCTGATCCTGGGAGGAAGTCCCCAAGCAGGCCAATTTCAGATAGCAAGTTGGAGCCCTGCCCTGAGGTGGACGTGGGGAAGTTGGTATCCAGGCTGCAGGATGGAGGGACCAAGACCACCCTAAAGGCCACCAACGGACCAGTGTCAGGCCCTGGGCCCACCAAGGTCTCCTCTTTCCACATAAAGAGACCAGCTCCCCGGCCCCTGGCTCAACACAAGGAGGGTAAGTGCCTGTGAATCCCGTGGGAACCAGAACTGAACCCAACTACTTTTCACTTTGAGGTCATTTTGAGGTTGGAGATATTTAAGTGGAAATCTGTTCTAGTTTACTATCACTAATATTAGAATGGAGAGAAAGAACATAAAAACCATTCATAATAATCACTAGAATGTAAAATCCATGAAGGCAAGGATTTTTGCCTCTTTTATTTACCTCTATATCCCAAGTCAGACAGTGTTCTGCTGCTTTTCATAAGGTTTTCACTGGCTATTTTTTTTTCAGAAGTAGACTGCCAGGTCCTTCTTCCTAGTGTGTCTTATTCTGGAAGCTCACCATGGGTGACCCTGCTGGTATTTGAATACTAATGGCATAACTTCCAGCATCACAGCAACACACAAGCCCCCACAGTATGACAAACTGACAGATGCATGGAAAAGCTCAATATTATCAGTTAGAACAAGGCCAGGAGCCGTCTTCAGAACAGACCATCAATTGCTCATATACAAGTTCAAGTTGAAGCTGAAGAAAAGTAGAACAAGTCCATGAGAGCCAAAGTATGACCTTGAGTATATCCCACCTGAATTTAGAGACCATCTGAAGAATAGATTTGACGTGTTGAACACTAATAACTGAAGACCAGATGAGTTGTGGAATGATATCAAGGACATCATACGTGAAGAAAGCAAGAGGTCTTTGAAAAGAAAAAAAAGAACAAAATGTCTCAGAAGAGTCTCAGAAGAGACTGTGAAACTTGCTCTTGAATACTGAGTAGCTAAAGCAAACAGAAGACATGATGAAGTAAAAGAGCTGAACAGAAGATTTCAGAGGGCTACTCAAGAAGACAAAGTAAAGTATTATAATGACATGTGCAAAGACATGGAGTTAGAAAACCAAAAGTGAAGAACACACTCGGCATTTCTCAAGCTGAAAGAACTGAAGAAAAAATTCAAGCCTCGAGTTGCAATAGTGAAGGATTCTATGGGCAAAATACTGAATGACACTGGAAGCATCAAAAGAAGATGGAAGAATTATACAGAGTCACTGTACCAAAAAGAATTGGCCGACATTCAGTCATTTCAGGAGGCAGCATATGATCAAGAACCAATGGTACTGAAGGAAGAGATCCAAGCTGCACTGAAGACACTGACGAAGAACAAGGCTCCAGGAATTCACTGAATGCCAATTGAGATGTTTCAACAAATGGATGCAGTGCTGGAAGTGCTCACTATGCCAAGAAATTTGGAAAACAGCTACCAGGCCAACCAACTGTAAGAGATCCATATTTATGCCTATTCCCAAGAAAGGTGATCCAATAGAATGTGGAAATTATCCAACAATATCATTAATATCACATGCAAGTAAAATTTTGCTGAAGATCATTCAAAAGCTGTTGCAGCAGTAGATCCACAGAGAACTGCCAGAAATTCAAGCAAGATTCAGAAGAGGACATGAAACGAGGGATATCATTGCTAATGTCAGATGGATGTTGGCTGCAAGCAGAGAATACCAGAAAGATATTTACCTGTGTTTTATTGACTATGAAAAGACATTCGACTGTGTGGATCATAACAAATTATGAATAACATTGTGAAGAATGGGAATTCAGAACACTTAATTGTGCTCATGAGGAACTTGTACATAGATCAAGAGGCAGTCATTCGAACAGAACGGGGGATACTGCGTGGTTTAAAGTCAGGAAAAGTGTGCGTCAGGGTTGTATCCTTTCACCATACATATTCAATCTGTATGCTGAGCAAATAATCGGAGAAGCTGGACTATATGAAGAACGGGGCATCAGGATTGGAGGAAGACTTATTAACAACCTGCTATATGCAGATGACACAACCTTGCTTGCTGAAAGTGAAGAGGACTTGAAGTACTTACTGATGAAGATCAAAAACTGCAGCCTTCAGTATGGATTACACCTCAACAAAAAGAAAACAAAAATCCTCGCAACTGGACCAATAACCAACATCATGATAAACAGAGAAAAGATTGAAGTTGTCAAGTGTTATGGATTAAATTGTGTCCCCCCAAAATATCTGTCCAGTTGGCTGGGCCATGATTCCCAGTATTGTGTGATTGTCCATCATTTTATCATCAGATGTGATTTTCCTATGTCTTGTAAATCTTATCTCTAAGATGTTAATGAGATGGGATTAGCAGCAGTTATGTTAATGAGGCACGACTCAATCTACAAGATAGATGCAAGCAGAGAGACACTGGGACCTCATAACCCTAAGAAACAGGAGCCAGGAGAATAGCTCTTCCTTTCGACCTGGGGACACTGCGCCTGAGAAGCTCCTGGACCAGGGGAAGATTGATGACAAGAACTTTCCTCCAGAGCCGACAGAAAGAAAAAGCCTTTCCCTGGAGCTGGCACCCTGAATTCGGACTTCTAGCCTCCTAGACTGTGAGAGAATGAATTTCTCTTTGTTAAAGCCATACACTTGTGGTATTTCTGTTATAGCAGCACTAGATAACCAAGCCATCAAGGATTTCATTTTACTTGGATCCACAATCAACACCCATGGAAGCAGCAGTCAAGAAATCAAAAAGACGCATTGCATTGGACAAATGAGCTGCAGAAGACCTTTTTAAAATGGTAAAAAGCAAAGATGTCACTCTAAAGACTAAGGTGCACCTGACTGAAACCATGGTGTTCTCAATTACCTCATATGCATATGAAAGCTGGACGATGAATAAGGAAGACTGAAGAAGAATTGATGCCTTTGGATTATAGTGTTGGCGAAGAATATTGAATATACCATGGATTGTCAAAAGAACGAACAAATCTGTCTTGGAAGAAGTACAGCCAGAATGCTTCTTAGAACCGAGAATGGCGAGACTTCATCTCAGGTACTTTGGACATGTTATCGAGAGGGATCAGTCCCTAGAGAAAGACATCATGCTTGGTAAAGTAGAGGGTCAGCAAAAAAGAGGAAGACCCTCAACGAGATGGATTGACACAGTGGCTGCAACAGTGGGCTCAAACATAACAACGATCATGAGGATGGTGCAGGAACGGGCAGTGTTTTGTTCTGTTGTACATAGGGTCGCTATGAGTTGGAACTGACTGAACGGCACCTACCAGCAACAGTAATATCCCAAGTACCTAGAAAAGTGCCTGGCTGGCACATAGTAGCCACTCATTATCTATAGAATTAATAAATAATAGCCATATTATTATTTTTGATGCTATTGCCATTTATTGAGTATCTTCCATATGCCTGGCACTGTACTGTTGTTGTTGTTAGCTGCTGTCGAGTTGGCCCCCAACTCGTGGCAAGCCCATGCATAATGAATCAGACCATTATGATTCAGATGGTTTTCACTGGCTGATTTTTCAGAAAGAGATTGCCAGGCCTTTCTTCCTAGTCTGTCTTAGTCTGGAAGGTACACTAAAACCTGTTCAGCATCATAACAGCACATAAGCTCCACTGACAGAAGGGTGGTGGCTGCACATAGGTGTGTTGGCCAAGAATTGAACCCAGGTCTCTCATATGGAAGGCGAGAATTCTACTACTGAACCACCACTTACTAGGTGCTGATGTACCTAGAGTCTCCTAGAGGTAAGTGACTTGCTAAAGGTTGCACAGGTAGTAACTGGTAGAGTTGGGATCTAAATCCCACCAAGTCTGGCAAGCACCAAAATCTGTGTTCTTTCCACTAAGGCAAAACATTCACTTTACCTTCCAACAAACTTTGAATCTATGAACCATTGTTTTCTCCTTCTTACTTTCCATTTTTGGAGAAATAGGGGCAAAAGGGCAAAATTCTGAACTTTTCAAACTAGTACAAATTCAAGACATGGCAGCTAATTTCTGTAAATTTACTTGGCTACTACGTGCAAAGACTCATATTGGGAGGCTGAGGTTAATCCAGAGAGGATTTTGGAGGGGGGTATAGTTTTTATGTGCCATATGTGTTTATACCCTATCCTATTCTAAAAAGAATTTACAACATTTCACAATATAGCAAAATATTAAAAACTTAAAAAAGTAAATAAGAATTATTTATTCAACAAGTATTTACTGAGTACTTACGGTGTACCTGGCTCTAATCTAGGTGCTGAGGACATAGGAAAGAATAAGACACATAATGTCCTTGCCCTCTTGAAGCTTAGATCAGACCTCAGTAAACTATGGCTTGCAGGCCAAATCTGGCCCATAAAGTTTTATTGGAACACAGCCCCACCCATTCATTACATAGTGTGGCTTTCATGCTACAACAACAGAATTGAGTAGCAGCAACAGAAACCTTATGGCCTTCAAAGCCTAAAATATTTACTATCTGGCCCTTTGCAGAGAAAATTTGTTGATTTCTGCCCTAGATTCCAGAGCACAGTTAAAAAATGAGGCCAAGAGTGGAAAAAAAAAAGGTAGGATAGTAGGGAGATTGCAGGAGTGACAGGAGTGGGGTTAGTGCACAAAGTATTTGCCATGAAGCCTTACACACTTACTGGAGTGGTGTCACAGATTTGGCTCCAAACTTTATAGAGACCAACAAAAAGAGAGAAACCTTATTGGTTATATATTTGTAAGTTCTTAAGGTAAAAACAAGCCAGTTGCTCAGGTAAAGCAAAACTCTTCTGTTTTTGAGGCCAGAGGAAAATTTCTCCTGTGGATTGTTTCATATGACAACCTCAATGTAGACTAACAGCGTTGTCTCAGAGTACAATTTAATAAAAGTTATTCTATAGCAATCTAATATGGTTTCAAGTAACTAATTGACTTTATGAATTCTCTGGCTTGATCCGTTGATGAATTTGTCTGATCACAGCTAAGTTATTTAATGTCGTTCCACCTTGGTTTTCATATCTAAAATGGGAGAAACAGTTCACCCCACAGAATTATAGTTAGAGTTAAAAAGAATAAAAAAATAAAATATCTGGCACATAATTAGCGTTCAAAAGATATTATTAATTCTCTGCCCTGTCCCTCCCCTTACTAAGATTTGCCTTTCCTGGGAAGTAGCCAAGAACGGCTGGACTTCTATGTGAACATCTGCTTCAGTTTATAAGTTATATATTGACCTTTAAATCAATCTGGTGGAGAGTTCGGTAATTCAACTTATATTCATCACAGTAAAGTTCGTCTTGCCTTTTGCCAGGCCTTGAGGTCGCCCAGATCCTATCAGCTCAGCACATACAGTAACTTATCCCTCCCTATCAGTTCCGCCTTCACCATCTTTCCTGCAAAGTTAAATTCCAGCAGCATTCCCCTCTTCCCCTTCCCCCACAGTCCCACCCCAGGCTGCTGGCTCACAGCTGTTCTGACCTAATGGTCTCAGTTAATGTAAGTGCTGATCTGACTTGTCCAGTATCAGCCAGACTATCTAAATCTGGGCTGCAGCACCACCTGGCTTTGTTTTCTGCCTTAAATTAGTTAGCAACAGGCTGGCATGATGCAGCTTTTTTTTCAAAGCCTCATGCCTCTGGCCTTGGCTACAGAAAGCAGAACTGAGGTGGTTTTAGCCTTGGTGGAGAATTAGCCAAGCCTCTGGTTGCAGTTGCCTCTTTGAACCCTGCCCACCTCCTCCTCCTCACCCCTTACACTCCACTCCTTCCTCATTTTGGCTGCTGCTCCATGATAGATTCCTTGGGCATCAAGAGAACTGTTATCAATTAAGCAAAAGCTGTAAACAACTCTGACCCTGAGCTATAACTGATAGTTCTTAGGCCTCAGTGCTGGCCAGCAGCCTGAATAGCAGTGTCAAAGGGGAGGGCACTGTCACCTCAATTGACCTACTCCTAACCTTGCAGTTGTCACTCCATTTCATCTCTATTCTTTGGGGCTTTGCCTACCATCCTTTGGGCCAATGCAGCGGTTAAGAGCTCGGCTGCTAATCAAGGTCGGCAGTTCAAATCTACCATCCGCTCCTTGGAAACCCTATGGGGCAGTTTTACCTTGACCTATACGGTCACTATGAGTAGGAATCAACTTGACAGCAGCGGGTTTGGTTTGGTTTGGTTTGGTTTAGTGACCCAACTGTGCCACAGTCCTGCCCCCCATCTTTACCCCTTGCATTTATCAAACATTTTGAGTGGACTTGATATTCTCCACATTTTTTTCTCAGCAATTAAAAGTAACAAAAGCAAGGTGCATACTAAATTACTTTGTTCCATGGCAGTCAACTTTACAGTGAAGTCAATATTGTTTATTGATGGAATTTTAATTCTTTTTCCCATTGTGATTGGATCCCTCAAACCCTTCATGTTTACCCGCACAGTCTTTCCTTACTTTCTATCAGAAGAAACTAGCCTTTAGCAAGGGCCCTTTTCTGTTCCAGGCACGGAGCTGGGTGCTTTCTCTTCTATTGTACCTAATCGTTATGATAGGCCTGTGAGGTAAGTTTTACCCTCCTAATTTCACAGATGGGGAATCTGAGGCTCAGAGAGGTGAAACAACTTGCCCATAGTCACTCAGGTTGTAAGGGGCTTGATCCTATGCTTTTGGGATCCAAGATCAGGACACTTTTCTTAATACTACATTCTTATTTCTTCAGCTGCTTTAGCTACCTTTGTTTTCTGTTTTTCTAAGCAGCATTCACTTATTTCCTGTCTTCAGTTGACATTACTTCCCCTTACCAGGCCTAGATTGGGAAAGGGCGCTGTGTAGCTTCCAAAAAAGAACTTAGGACTTTCTTTAGGGAAGTGGAGAGAGAGAAGTGCTATATCCGTTTACTAACATGTATTTGTTCATTTATTCAGGCACAGTGCTAGTAGAGACAAAGATGAGAGACCATGGTCCCTGCCCTCCAAAGGTTCCTGGTGAGGCTGGCCTGCAAGCAACCAGTCCCAGTCCAGTGTGAGCCATGCTCCGGTGGGAATGAGAATAAATTCCAGGAGGAGCATGGAGTAAGGAGCCCGTCACTCTGAGGTTCTGAGATAAAAGTAAAGAATATATCACACACTGGGATCCCATGACATATAGGTTTAGGAACACTTCTTAGCTCCTTCTTAGCTCTGCTTTGTCTGGAGAGAAAAGACTTCATTCTGGGCTTGGAGAAAGGATGTTTGCAAGGCTTTGCTCAGCCACAGGGCTATCAATTCTCCACTGAGGTGACTAATGCTATGAGTAGCATTCACATCTGCTCTAAAAGTATTAGGAACAGACTTGCGCTTGTAGTAATGGGCTGTGCTGGCCATTATCCATATTTTCTTGTTCTGACCCATTATGTTTTAATAATCTTTCGTATTTGGTTTTCATTCTCTGCCTTTCCCAGAGCCTATCTCCAAATTGGAAACCCTGGTGGTATAGTGGTTAAGAGCTACGGCTGCTAACCAAAAGGTCAGCAGTTCGAACCCACCAGGTGCTCCTTGGAAACCCTATGGGGCAGTTCTACTCTGTCCTATAAGGTTGCTATGAGTCGGAATCAACTCAGCGGCAAGGGGTTTGGCTTTTTTTTTAACTCCAAATTGTTCCACAGGGTAATTAATGGCTAGGAAAGAAGGGAGGCTTTAAGGTGAGCATGGAGGAGTTTTACAGAAAGAAAGATAATTCTAGAAGACTGGGAGATCTACAAGAAGGAGCAACCCCCCCCCCATCGGTGCCCTCAGGTTGAGTGTATGTGGGTGTAAGGAAAGATGAAAGAAAGCTGCTTAAGGTTGAAGACTGATGACTATCAGGTCCCAAGAAATCTGCAAATGCTAAGATTCTTTTGGTAATGGTCATTTAACAGAGAATAGGGAGGGAAGAAACAAGTTGGGCTGGAGGAGGAAGTCAAATTTGTAATAAAAGCCAGGTTGTGGACCAAGGTTTAAAAGAAATTAAAAGGAAGTACAGTTTGGTAGAAATACCGAAGGCTTAAGAGGCAGTATATAGTTGAATGCTTAGAAGGTTAGGCTCCAGAGTCCCCCAGATGTGAGTTTGAATCATGGCTCTGCCTCTTCCTAGCTGTGGGACCTTGCGCAAGTCACAGCCTCTCTGAACCTTATTTTTCTCATTTGTATAATAAGGATAATGATTGTGCCTGTAAGGCTACTATAACAATGAAAAGAGTAAATTAAAGAGTATATAATCAAGTGTATGGCACACAGTGGAAAAAAAAAACCAAACCCATTGCCATCGAGTGGATTCCAACTCATAGAGACAGTATAGGAAAGAACAGAACTGCCCCCATAGGGTTTCCAAGGCTGTAAATCTTTACAGAAGCAGACTGCCACATCTTTCCCCTGCAAAGTGGCTGGTGAGTTCGAACCACCAATCTTCTCGGTTAGCAGCTGAGCACTTTAACCACTGTGCCACCAGGACTCCTGGCACATAGTGAGCACTCAGTAGTTTTGTTTTTATGAGAAGCTACTTATTAGCTACATTATCTTAGGTCAGCTTCACTTCCTTGAGCCAGTATTCTCAACTGTAAATGGGGACATTTACAGGCAAGATTTTTGTGGAGATTAAGTGAGAGTAGGTATACAAAGCATCTGGCAGGCGTGGAAGATGGGGATGTCTACTCTTCTGTATTCTGGAGCCTATGAGAAGCCCTAAGCCTGAAATGTAGATAGCATAAAAGAGATCAGAGCTGCTCTTTCCACTCTCAACCTCTCTGGTCATACTAAACACCCTGAAAGAGGGGGAAGGGGCAAGGAAGGCTCTTGGCCATCCCTTAAGATCCAGCTGAAGTCCCATTCCTCCACACAGCCTTCTGACAATCCTGCCCCGGGGACCTCTCCTTTACCTTACTACTTCTGGCATCCAAATTTGGCCCTTTAATGTGGGTGCTGAGTTGCAGTGTTTGTACTTATTTCCCACGAGTGTCACTTCACTCTCCAGCTCAATTTTAAGCCCCTGAAGGGCAGAGTTTATATGTCAGATCGTTTGTGTGCATTCCTTGTGAGAACATAAGGCTGGGTACAAAAGTCCTTAAGAAACGCCCAGTACATTGAGCACCTTTCAGTTTAGGTTTCAGAATAGCCTTGAAGTTTGGGGATATCATGTTTGTGTTACAGATGGACCAACTGAGGACCTAAAAAGGGAAACTTTTCCCATTGTCCTTCTAATAGTCTGCGCTATTTAGAAGAATGTTTTCCTTTACTTGACAAATATTTGTTGAACACCAATTACATACAAAACAATTTACTGGGGCCTCTGGGGAATACATAGATAAATCCCACCTGGATCTTCCTCTCAAGTTACTCACATTCTAATAGGGGCAATAGAGCCACCAAAACAAAGAGTCTTGATTCAAAGTACAAGACGATTAGTGCCTTAAGAGTAAGAGAAAGGAGCTTTGAGCATCTTAGGCTTCCTAAGAGACATCCGAGTCTTGACTGGAGCATTTTAGACCTCCTAGAGACACCCGAATCTTGATGAATGGTGTGAATTTGAGCATGCGGGAATAGTGTGAATGACATTTGGGAAAGAGATGATTAATTGTAAGACATGTATAAAACCAAAAAAAAAAAACCAAACCTGTTGCTGTCGAGTCGATTCCAACTCATAGAAACCCTACAGGACAGAGTAGAACTGCCCCATAGGGTTTCCAAGGAACTCCTGGTGGTTTCGAACTGCTGACCTTTTGGTTAGCAGCCATAGCTCTTAACCACTACGCCACCAGGGTTTCCAAGACATGTATATACCCATTAAAAACCTGTTGCTGTTGAGTCAATTCCAACTCATAGTGACCCTGTAGGACAGAATAGAATTGCCCCATAGGGTTTCCAAAGCTGTAGTCTTTATGGAAGCAGACTGCCATATGAAAAGTTCAGCATTTGAACCCACCAGCAACTCCACGGGAGAAAAGACCTGGCGATCTGCTCCCATAAAGGTTACAGACCAGGAAACCCTGTGGGGACTTCTACTTCATCACATGGGGTTGAGTCAGAATCCACTCAATGGCACGCAACAAACAACATAACTTAAGAAGGAATGGGCTTCATATTGGGGGGGTGGGTCTTCAAGGGAAGTGATGGCCATGGGACAGACATGGCTTCAGATAGAAAAGTTTTCTGGCTTTGACAGTGCAGCATATCCTTCCTGTCTGACTCCCTCCAGTAACCAGTAGAAATTGCATTGTCAACTCTGGTAATCTGTGAGCTGCAGTGAGGAAGCAGTGTAGTGTGGCCTAGTGGTTCTTAACCCTAGCTGCATATAGTATCACCTAGGAAGCTTTTAAAAATACCTCTGCCCAGTTATTATATGATTTTAAAGTTCCTCACATGTTTCTAATGTGTGGCCAGGGTTGAGAACCACTGGTAGTTGGGAGTGCATGGGCTTTAGGAATCAGATGGACCTAGATCTGTTGCTGATTAACTATGAGGTTACTTCTCCTTTCTGAGTCCCTATTTCCTCAACTGTAGAGCAGGGATAGTACTTTCTACTTTGCTGACTTATGGCCGAAGTTAAATGAGAAAATGTGCATAAACCACCTAGTACAGTGTCACAATACCTGAAACAGAGCATGTGTTCAGTAAAAAGGTAGCTAATATTTTTTTACCATTATTATTTTATTACCATTATTATAATAATTTATAATTTTATATTGGTATTAATAAAAACAAAACAGCAGACACTGGGAAATACAGTGGATGTGGAAACAGAAGATAATGGGTTTCAATCCTCGCTCTACTGCTTATCTAACTGTAGGATTGTGGGCGAGTCAGTTCACCTTTCTGAACCTCAGTTTACTTCTTCTGTAAAATGGGAATGATAAGACCTATATACTCTTCCATCCCAAGCTTATTGTGAACATCAAATAATTATCATCTGGGAGAGTGCTTTGAAAAGTGTAAAGTGTGTTAGAAAAATAGGATTATTATTATCATTTTGATTATCTTTTTCTGCTGCAATTCTGTGTACCCAGCCTAATGCTAAAGAGAATGGCATGTCCAGACATATAAGATACAGTGTAGACGGGGAGAAAGAATTTATATGTGTGCGTATGAATAGTGTTTGGTTCATTTGTCCATTAGAACACTGATCACACTATATTATTATTATCTCTTTTCATATTTGTCTCCCTCACCAGAGTAGCTAGCCAGAGGAATAAAGAAAACCCACAAGGCAATATATAAGCACTTCATGAGCATTTGCATGGATAGAAATTACTTATGCCAGCTGGAGTGTTCAGAGAGGTGAAATTTGAGCTGGGTCTTGAGGGATGGTTACAATGCAGATAAGAAATGAAAACAGGGGCACATATCAGGTAAGAAGCAGATCAGAGTCTATTATTACCGACCCTTGTTGTATGCTAGGCATTCTTTATAGGCCATCTAGTTTAGTCCTTATGACCACCATTTCCCAGATGAGGAAACCGATAGTCAAAGACGTTCCACAGTTAGAAAGTAGCACAAAGCCAGACCTGCCCAACTCCAGACTGTTTTTTTTCCATTATATCATACTATCTCACCTAGAAGTGAAAGTCAGAAAGTCAAGGGCTTGCTTTGTTGGGGCAGTTAGTTAAAGTCTAGGGTTAGTGTCCGGAAAGATGGTTTGGAACTAGCTCATTGAGAGCCTTGAATTTAAGCTAAGAAGTTTGAGAATGTCTTTAAGAAGAAGAAAAACAATATAAAAATACATAGAGTAAATCTTTTTTTTTTTAAATATTTTATTGTACGTCAGGTGAAGGCTTACAGAACAGATAGTTTCTCATGTAACAGTAACACACATGCTGTTTTATGACATTGGTTAACAACCCCAC
>NW_004444006.1:3099680-3112704 GCF_000243295.1 Trichechus manatus latirostris | reverse complement strand
GGATTGTTGATTCTCTGTTTGGCTTAGTTTTTCGGATCTTTGTTGTGGAGGGACGGCGTGGTGCTTCTGCCTAGAGCACCATCTTGCCGGAGTCTCCTACATAGAGTAAATCTTAAAACAATATTGTATGGATTAAATTTAATATTTTTACATTCACCTTAAACATTTTTGTAGAAAGAAAATTGAATGAATATCAAGATCTACTTATACACTTGCATAGTTGCACATTTTTATTTCAATATAGTCTTCTCAGGCCATGAGCATTTTTTGTGAACTTTTAAAAATTTAATAATTTAATATGTATATTTTTCTTTTGAGATGATCCAGATCCCTATCAGTTTATGGATAATAACAGTAATAGTTCCCATGGAATCGACTTTGACTCATGGTGACCCCCTGTGTGTCAGAATAGAACTGTGCTCTGTAGGGTTTTCAGTGGCTGATTTTTCAGAAGTAGATCACCAGGCCTTTCTTTCAAGACACTTCTGGGTGGACTCAAACCTCCAAACTTTCAGTTAGCAGCCAAGTGTGTTAACCATTTGCACCACCCAGGGACTCCTTATGTATATAATAGGTACTGGATAAATGTCTGTAAGTATTGAATAGTTTGCTTAACCTTTGTGGTTGGGTTCAACTTTTTGCTGTTATGATGCATATTTTTGTGCCAATTGCTTTTTCTTATTTTTTCTCTTGGGTTAATTCCTTTGGTCATGTTCCCCAAAGTGGAATTACTGGATCAACGAGTATGAACTGTCTCATGAGTATGATTATGCATTTCATCCACATTGTGCCAGAATACTTGATGGCTATCTGGTTTACCATTTACAGTGCCCATCAGCAATATGTGAGTGCACCTGTTTCACCATAGTCCTGCCAGAACCATTTTATTAAAATTATTTATATTTATTTTGTATTGAATGACCGGGAAACTAGAGAGGTGGAGGCAGGACAGCAAGTTAGGACGCTGCTATAAAGGTCAAGGCCTAAATGATAAGGACCTGGATTAGGGTGGTAACCGAGGTAATTTAACAAATTCAAATTTATCATCAAACCTTTACTAAGCACCTACTATGTGCTAGGCACATATTAGTACTAATAAACTGAACATATTAGTATCTAATTTAATCCTCTCAATACCTCTGTAAGACGATATATTACTGATCTTCATTATATAGATAAGGAAACTGAGGCTTAACAAATTGATGTGACACACCCAAGCTCAAATAAATATGATGTTCGAGAGCTGGGGTTCAGACATAGACTTTCTGAAAGGACAGCTGCTGGAAGAACTACAAAAGAAAAATCCAGAGTTGTTGACCAAGAAGAAATGGGGGCCAAGGGAGGTGGTCCCGATAACTCCAATATTAGGTGCCTGCTTGTGAATATTGTTTCGTTTGGATAACCATCAGATTCCTGTTGTTGTTCTTTCTTCCAGGGGACTCTAACAGTTTTAGCAAAGTACGGCCTCTAGGAGAAAAGCCAACCATCCTCCGTCCCCCGGTGAGGCCTCCAGACCCTCCCTGTCGAGCAGCTACTCCCCAGAAGCCAGAACTAAAGCCAGATATTGTGGCTGGCAGTGCAGAGGAGATCCCATCATCCGTGTAAGTAGGGTTCTTCCTCAACCATGGCCTAGTGGTAAAAGGTCTGACTTAGGCTACCAGGAATGCTTTCAGGATCACCATATACCGTTGTGAAAGTTGTACAGTGCACAACCCTGGGGTCATCATTCACTTCATAGTCTGGGGGAATATCACAGGCCAGCCCTGTTTGGAATGTTCCACTCAACACCCAAGGCTGAGAGATGGCCTAAAACCAAAGACTTTAAACCTTAATACTTGTTGGAGGTATATTTTTCTTAGATACCCAGATGTGTGTAGGGTGATATGATTATCCTCTGATTTATACTCTCTTGGCTCTGGAAATTTTTTTCTTATTTTATTGTTTTTGCTACTGTTTTCAAAGTAATTTAATGAACAGATTTGTTCATTGTACTTGTGCCTTGAGGCTTTTATTTATTTATTTTTGGTAAGTATAATGGTATGATTTTCAAAACTCTTCCAAAATGACTCAAGTTCTCCAGAGAGCCTCCTGCAGGGTAAGAGCTGAGCTGACATCTAGCAGGCCTGAAGCTGGGTTTCAAGTCAAGGAATCAGAGAAGGAGTGGCTAGGATAGGGCAGCAGTTCTCAGGGATCAGCCCTGCTTGGCCACAACTAGCCTGACCACCGTCTCCTCAGCCAATGACTAAGACCCCTCACTGTATACTGACTCTTGGTTTTCCCTTTTCTTGTGTCTCTTATTTTTCCTAATTATAAAATGAGAGGAAAGAAGAAGAGCAAAGCCTCCACAGCTGCAACTAATTGACTAAGTGTATTTACAAAATACCAAAAATTATACTTTGAAATCAAAGATTTGCTTTACTTTTTCCCCAAGAAAGACCTGAATAGACAATATATTTAGACCATTCTGGACCAGAGGGGGCAGTGTCAGCCATGGCCTTGGAGGTACCTGTGGACTCTGGGCCATTTCTCATTTTGCTATTTGGGTTTCTCCTTAGACCCAGATCCTTTACTAGTAAAGACAGGGCCTGGCATCAGTAGCCCATCTGGTTCATAGGCTTTTGTTCCTTCCATTGGCCATTGGTTCTCACACCTATTCCAGAGCAACTCATGGGACTTGGTTTTCTTCTGTTTGTAGGGTGGCTTCCAGGACCAGGTTCTTTGAAACAGCCTCTCGGAAAACAGGAAGGTAAGAGACACAGGTGACAGAAGAGAAACCAAATCACTTTTTAAAAATGCATATTGAACATCCTATTTGTTCTCACCCTCATAGTCTCCTTTTCTTTCTTGGCTCAGTCTGTCTCTCTGTGTTTGTCTCTTTTTTTTCTTTGACTGTCTCTCCAACTCTTTCTGTGCCTCACCCTGTGTCTCTGTCTTTGTCTCTGTGCTGTGTGCCTCTCTTCCTTTCTGTCTCTGGGTCTCTCTGGCTCTCTGTCTTTGTCACTCTGACTATCTTTGTCACTCTTTCTCTCTACTTGTCTCTTTCAAACTCTGTTTCTCTCTCTGTCTTTATTTTTCTGACTCTGTCTGTCTCTCTGCCTCTGTCTCTGTCTTTGCATCTATCTCTCTCTGTTTCATTCTTTCTGTTTCATTCTTTCTGTGTTTCTGTTTTTCCCTCCTTGTGCCCCTCTGTCTTTGCTTTATCACTGTAAATGTTGTCTCTTTGCCTCTCTGACTCTGTTTCTCCATCTCTGTCTCTCTGCTCCTTTCTCTCTCTCATACACATAGCACACACATACAGTGGAGTATTGCAGAAACTTCATACCCATTGTAGGTCTTATTTTTTTGTTACTTTACTTATTTACTTCATTTATTTATTTGTTTCTTTACTTATATTCTAAAAGAGCTGCTGACAGAGATATGTAGAATACAACAATCTAATATAAACATCCTTAGAGTAGGCAAGGCTCCCATTTCAGAGGTAAACATTAGCCTTAGGCAGTGACTCAAACTGGCTGCACATCTAAATTACCTGCAAAACACTGAGGACAAAAACCACAGATTCCTAATTTCCTTTCTAGACCTACTAAAATTGAATCTCCAGGAGTGGGGCCTGGGAATCTGTTTTTTGTTTGTTTGCTTGACTGATTTTGTCTTGTCCTTCTTTCCTCCTTCCCTTCCTTCCTTCTTTCCTTCCATCCTTCCTTCCTTTTTTTGGTTAGTTTGTTTTAAATACTCCTCCAGTGCTGGTGTAGACTGCCCAAGTCCTGGTATTTGGTACTCTTTGGACTAGAACACCTGGAGAAATAGTTGCTTAGCTTTCAGGGATTCTTCTGTGAATTTGCTTCAAGTTGCTTATCAGAAAGTTTGAAATTGTGCTTTCTAGCAGGTGACAGCAATGTAAGTAAATCTTCCAGGTGGCCAGTTAAAAGCAGAACAATGTGCCTTTACCCACAGTGGAGCTAGGGTAGGTTTGACCTCTTTTACTCAAAATTGTGGGACCTAACTCACTAGGACATGATTCTACACAGCAGGCCACCCTAGCTCTTCTTTGCAGTGAGCCACAGGAAACCCTAGGCTAGGCCAAATTATCTATAGACAGTCATTTGTAATTTATAATTTGTAATTTGTCATTTTTTCTACCATAACAGATGAAAGTGATGTCAAAGTCCCAAATTTCTCTTTCTGACAGCATAAAGATAAAAATTTTTACCTAGGAAGTTTTTAAAGCAGGTTGAATCAAATATCTACCTTGAATAAAAAGAAAGAGAAAAGAGAGAGAGAGAAACCATAATACTCTTAATAAGGTACTCATCTATAGCAGTACCTCTTCCCGGTGGTCCTTCCTTACCAACCCCCCTCCCTCAGGATAAGCCCTTTGAGAAATAAATACCAAGGAAATGGAATGAAGTAAATTGGAATAAACAGAATGAACTGGGGATGGCTAAAGGAAAGCTTTTTAGACAAGGTGATGTCTGAGCTGGAGCTTTAAAGGTGAGTAGAAATACACAGAGAAATGTGGGGGATTGATCTGTAGCCATTGACAGGGAAACTGAGGCATTGAGAAGGGTAATATGTAAGAGCATGAACAAAGTTCAGTGGACTCTCTTTTTAATTTTTTTATTGTACTTTAGATGCAGGTTTACAGAACAAATAGTTTCTCATTAAACACTTAGTACACATATTGTTTTATGACATTGGTTAACAACCCCACGACATGTCAACACTCTCCCTTCTCGACCTTGGGTTCCCTATTACCAGCTTTCCTGTCCCCTCCTGCCTTCTAGTCCTTGTCCCTAGGCTATTGTGCCCCATTTGTCTCATTTTGTTTTATGGGGCTATCTAATCTTTGGCTGAAGGGTGAACCTCAGGAGTGACTTCATTACTGAGCTAAAAGGGTGTCCAGGGGCCATACTCTCAGGGTTTCCCAGTCTCTGTCAGGCCAGTAAGTCTGGTCTTTTTTTGTGAGTTAAAATTATGTTCTACATTTTTCTCCAGCTCCGTCCCGGATCCTCTGTTATGATCCCTGTCAGAGCAGTCAGTGGTGGTAGCCGGGCACCATCTAGTTGTACTAGACTTAGTTTGGTGGAGGCCGTGGTTCAATGGACTCTTTAAGGCAAGTAGACTTCCAGTAGGGAAACTATAGCCAAACTGGTGTTGAGAACAAGGAATGAATAGTAACCACTGTCTCGGCTTTGTCAGCCAGTGCTCAATGACGCCTCAGCCCAACCACCTCCTAAGGGGGTTGTCGCCAAAGCAGGCACTTCAGGCTGGATCACCACTCTACCCACCCTATGTCTAGGCCTCTGGAACCTAATTTCTTTGTTTATTTGTTTATTGCTATTGTTCATAATATACATAGCAAACCATACACCAATTCAATGGTTTCTTCATGTACAACTCAGTGACATTGATTACTTTCTTCAAGTTTGTGACCATCCTCACCTCCTTTTCTGAGTTGTTCCTCCCCCATTAACATAAGCCCATTGCCCCCTAAGGTTCTTATCTAATCTTTGTAGTTGCTGTTGTCAATTTGATAACATATAGATAGTTCTTAAAAGAACATAATGCTCAAGGCAGACATTTTTACTAGTTAAGCTAAACTATTGTTTGGTTTTAAGAAGACTTCAGGGGATATTTTTTGTTTAAGGTTTAAAGATTATCTCAGGGCAGTAGTTTCAGGAGTTCATCCATCCTCCATGGCTCCAGAAAGTCTGAAATCCATGAGAATTTGAAATTCTGTTCTGCATTTTCCCCCTTTTGATCAGGATTCTTCTATAGAATCTTGATGAAAATGTTCAGTAATGGTAACTGGGCACTATCCTTTTCTTGTGGTCTCATGGCAAAGGAGGCAGTTGTTCATGGAGGCAATTAGCCACACATTCCATTTCCTCCTCCTATTCCTGATTCTCCTTCTTCCTCTGTTGCTCCAGGCAAATAGAGACCAATTGTGCCTTGGATGGCCGCTTGCAAGCTTTTAAGGCACCAGGCATGACGCAGTGAACTATAAGGTAGAAGAGAAGCACTAAACACGTTATTAGGCTAATTAACTGAGATGTCCCATGAAACCATGTCCCTAAACCTCCACACTGAGGAACCAAATCCAATGAGGTGTTCCTTATCCTCAGATTCTCTCTTGACAGAAGTCTAGGTAAGACTAAGTTAGGTACAGCTGCCCTCCAGTATGTCACGAGCCACCATCCTAGGTATCCACAGGTTTCTCCTACTCAGAAGGAAAGCACCTCTTCTGTCTAAGCCCCCACCCTGTAACTTACCCCTTGTATTAGTATATCCACATGGTAGCCACTGGTCAAGATTCTCCAATAACACGGTTAACCCCACCTATGGACATTATTGCCAAGATCTTCTCTTGTTTCTAATGAAAATGATGATCTGTTAGACCTTTCCCCTGCCCCTTTTTGCTTCCCATTTGCACACCTGGTTGTTGCCTGATATTTGAATGATATCACTCCCTCACTTATCTCCCTTCCACCAATTTAAAAAAATATATAAATAATTCAAAAGAAAATGAGTAGTGGTTCTTCAAGAGGGCAAGAGAGGGGAGGACATTTTAGGGAGACAGAACAGTTTATGCAAGACAGGTTGAAGTAATGATTATTGTTCCACTTTGGCTAAAACATGAGGTTGAGTAGAGGGAATTGTAGCTGGAGATGAAGCCAGGAAGATGTATTGGGGCCAGATCATGAAGACCTTGTATGACACACTAAGGCATACAATCTTAGTGCTATAGGCCGTGGAAATCAATGCATATTCAGAGTTGACTGAGTTGTAAAAAGATCACTTTGGTAGTAATGGGGAAGTTAGCTTTGAGAGTAAAGACTGGAGGCAGTGAGACCTTTAGGAGACTAATCTTCCTGGCAAGAGTTGATGAGGCCCTGATCTATGGAATTGTCAGTGGGAATGGAATGGAAGGGACAGATTTGAGGCAGACTCAATAAGACTTTGCTAGCTTTTCAAACATAGGGGATTGGAGAAGGATTGAGAGAGAGGAGTCTAACTTGGACAATTAAGTAGGTGGTTGAATCATTAATCATGGATTAGCAGGTTTTGTAGGAAAGTTGGTATGTTCAATTTTAGACACAGTGATTTTGAAGACACTGTGGCACATCCAGGTGGCTGTCCCTGGATTTAGATCCAATGGGTAACTACAACTTAGATTAGTGGTTGGAGCTGGACCTATATAGATTTAGGGGAAGAACTGTTGAGTACAGCCACTGTACAATTCCAGAAGGGCCCATTCACGTATACTACAATGTAAATGGTAGCCATTTGGGAGGTCTTCATTATTTGGTGGTGATTGAAACCATATATGGGACTAAGATAACTCAGGGAATAGGTGTAAACAAACTCAAGAGAGAAAAGAAAAACAGAAGGCTTAGGACATATCTCTGAGGACCAGCTGTTATGTGGGATGCTCTGCCCACCCCCCCCCCCACCAGCTGTCCCAAGACAAGGCTAATTTAGGACTGATCTAAGCATGTCAAGAGGCTGGACAAGGCTGATTCGGTTTTCAAGGACAAAGGAGGATTCATCTTTCACATGGCACTTGCCCTGCCTCCTCGCCCTTCTTCCTATTAGAGATAATTAGAGGCCTCTCTGGGCTCCCGTAGGCTCCCATCGTCTGGCACTCAAAGAATTGTTCTGGCACCTTAAAGATGTCTTCCTATTTGAGCAGCTGCTTTCTCTGAAACTTGCCAGAGAATAAGCCCAGCCTGTAAGCATGGAGCTAGATGCTTTGAAACATCTGAACAGAAGCACTTCCCTATTTTGCAAATGTCTTCCTTTCTGGCCTGGAAGGGTCACCATCCCTTGCTTTGCTTTTCCAGTCCTAATTTCTAGATTGTTAGTGAAATGTCTTTCCTCCTTTACCCACAGTTCGTCTCAAGGCAGACTTCCTGGAGATGAGAGTTGAGGCCACAGGTATGTAGTCTCCCCTTCTGATTAAAGAACCTTGTTCCACAGAAGTTTTCTTTATGGGATCTGAGTTTTTGAGGACTGGAATACCATGTAGGTTCAGAGGGTGGGAACTCACTTACCTCCATGCCTCATTTCCTTGTAATTATGTGACCCTTAAATTTAATGCCTTCCAATTCTGGGTTTCTGCATGTTTTTAAGTCTCTTTCCTCTTTCCTTTTCCTCCTCTCATAGCCAAACTAAAGTGTAGTTTCACAAATTGTCTTTGAACCCAATTCATTAGAAATCCTAGGCTGTGACATTTTGGGCAAGTTCTGAGAGAAAGACTCTGAGCCTCAATTTCCCAATCTGTAAAATGAGAAGGTTGAAACCTTCCAATTCTGACATCCTTTGAGTCTGTAAGGAGACCAGTAACCTCCCTTTTAGTGTTATAACAGATGTCAAGAGTCCACCTTAGTATCTGTAGAGGGACTTCATTTCCTCAGATCAAGTCACCATTTCAGTTTTACCCACCTGAACCTTCATCCCTACTCCTTTATATTTGTCTAATGCAAAGCACATCCTGTATCTTATTTGATCTATATCACATGCCAGAAGTAAGGAGAATAATATATATTTCAGCTCAATTAATAAAGGAACTGGGGTTCAGAGGCAATAAGTGACTTGCTAAGGTGACAGGAGCCATGGAGGTCACAGAAATTCCTTTTTCTAGCTAGGAATTCTGATTGCTTGACTATCAGTTTACTGGCATGACATGAACAGATATACAGACAAATGAGATCCAGATATCTGGATCTTGGCTTTCCATGTTCTTCTTAGCCTTCCTTTTCTTCCTGTCACTACCAGTCCTCAGAGGTCCATGGGTAGATAATCTTCTTATCAGCTGAGAAGGAAAAGCTTATCTACCCCCAAGGAGGTGAAGTCCCAGTAAAAGAAAGGAGTTATTATAGAGCTGTAAAGGCAGTGGCCATGCTGAAGGGGAGTAATCTCAGAGGTTCTAGTATCATGTTTCTGCTTCCCAAGGTAGACTTTTTTGGGGATTAGAGTTAAGGCCAAAGGCATAAAGTCTCCATCTTGTTTCATGGGGTCTGAGTTATTAGGGCCATTTCCTAGCCAACCTCTGTGTTTCAAAGATTAGCTGCCAATTGTAGGATTAGTTATCAAGATGTACCTCACTGTTCAGTAGCTGGTAAGTGCTTGACCAAAACCAAAAAACCCAAACCCATTGCCATCCAGTAGATTCTGACTCATAATGACCCTGTAGGACAGAGTAGAATTGCCCCATAGGGTTTCCAAGGCTGTAAATCTTTATGGAAGCAGACAGCCACATCTTTCTCCCATGGAGGGGCTGGTGGATTCAAGCCACTGATCTTTTGGATGACAGCCAAGCACTTTAACCACTGTGCCACCAGGGCTCCTAGTGCTTGACCAGTCCTAGCTAATTCCCTACTCTCTTCTTTTCCTTTCAGGTTTTAAAAACCTTGGCCTTCGGAGACCCTTTCCAGCTTCTGAAATTCTTCAAACACTTGCGTGCTGAGTAATTTTGTGCTGAAGAGCAGCTCTTTACTGGCCTTGCACCTTCAAGTTCTGGAAGGCTATAAAATAAGGGGCACATGTCCTGGACACATGTTTATTTCTCTGTATTCTGTCTTCATCCCCTCCGAAGGTCTGTCTTAAATCCTGTGAGGAGAGATCTTACTTATTCTCCTGTAAGACTGTGAATGACCGGACTCCCTCAAGCCAGACTCTGCAGAAACCAAGATATTCAGTGACTGAATTGAGAGGGAAGCCCAATTTTCAGCTCTTCTCTAAGCTTCCTGTCTCCTCAAAGGCCACTGAACTCTGATAAAGATTTGGCACTAAAAACTGATCTTAGGGGTTTTATCCTGAGTTAAAGGCCCTGGTGGTGCAGAGGTTAAGAGCTTGGCTGCTAACCAAGAGGTCAGCAGTTTGAATCCACCAGCTGCTCCTTAGAAACCCTGTGGGACAGTTCTATTCTGTCCTGTAGAGTCAGGATCTACTCAATGGCAACGGGCTTGTCTTGGTTTTGACTTGGAGCCATTGCTTACCTTGAGGGTAGAGGAGCAGGAGCATTTGCTGAACATTGGAAAATCTTAACAAATCTCTTACTAAGGATATGGACGCTAGTGCCAGGTTGAAGCTCAGGCACTGCAGTGTGTCTTCAAGAGCCTGTTTACTCCTTTGTGAAGCCCCCACAACTCCTTCATGTGGACATAGGAAGGTGGCCTTCCTGCTCTTGCATTCAGCCACTTAGGACAAATCTGCAAAGCATATATGACATGTCAAAACCTATGTCTATTTGAATTATTCTCCTTCCTGTTTTCTCCTGACAGCTTTCTTTCCAAGTAATCAAGAAAGAAACAAAAGCTGAAAACATTTATTTTAAAAAAGCAGACTGTGAGGCAGGGCCAAGATGGCAGAGTAGTCAGATGCTTCCTATGGTCCCTCTTACAACAAAGACTTGAAAAGACAAGTGAATCGATTATATATGACAATCTAGGAGCCCTAAACATCAAAGGCAAAGTTGAGGGAACGAACTGAGTGGCGGGGGAGGGAGAGATGTTTCAGAAGCAGTGAGGAGTTACCAGACCTGATCTGGTGGGAACTGGTACCCTGCAGCTGGCACACACAGACAGGCAGTGGCACTCAGGACGCATTTTCCACACTGGGAGAGACTGAGTGGCGGAGAGTTTACTCAAGACTCCAGAACCAGTGAAGAGCGGTGCTCAATCAGCAAAAGATAAGTACATGGGTCTAACCACCTTTGGGAAAGACCTCTCTCCCATTTACCTGCCCCCCTCCCTGCTCTGCACTGGGTCCTGGGTCAGCTTCAACCATTGCCACATCCCCAGGGCTGGAAGTAAGGACCCGTCACACACCCTGAGCCATTCTCCTGACCTTGGAGAGGGAACAAATTAACGAACAGGAATAAATAATCTGCCAGCTCCCCTAAGCCACGAACTTAGGGTAGGTGCAGCTCCTTTGCCTAGGCACAGGCATAAGGGATCCACAGACTTTGAATGTCTTTCACCCCTGCATAGACTTGTGTGGGCCCATTTCAACAGCATAGGCCTTCATTAGCACAGTACAACACGGTATATACCTGAAGCCTAACTTCAACTGTCAGCTATATGGTGGAGTGGCAGGTTCATGACATTTGACACCACTCTGCCCATTAATCAGGGTCCTCACCTACCCACATCAGGGGCCTAAGGACTGGTGACCACCCACGCCACCTAGCCACCCACGACAGAGGTCCAAGAATAAGTGTTGCCTCCCAGTCCTTACAGCCAACAGCATTGGGTGCCCCTAGTCTGGCTGCAAAACCCACCCACCTACGCTCTGTAGGGAACAGGAACATGCTTTCCTCCCAGACACTCAGGGGCAGCTGTTAGCCCCCTGCCTTGCTCAGTGCATGACCCCCTACAGCACCCAGATACCTGTGCCTACACCAATTACCCCTGCCAATCTAAGACTGTAGGTGAGAGCCTGCACCACACACTTGGTGACCAACTACCTGCACATGAGCTGAATCCATACAAGAAAAGTAAACGGACTCCTGGGCTCACATACCTGGTAACAGATCTAACTACCTGGTGACAGGACGTTAGAGCTTCAAAGGCGCCAATAATCAAACTAGCTCACACGAGCAGCCTATTTGGACATATCAAAACAAAACAAAACAAGAAGCTAGGAAACAGTAAGCAAATATAAAATAAATACAATAAATTATTGATGTCTCAGAGACAACAGTCAATATCAAATCACATAAAGAGGCAGACCATGATGGCTTCAGCAAACTCCCAAAACAAAGAATCAATAAATTTTCAGGAGGAAGAGAACTTCTTGGAATTACCAGAAATAGAATACAAAAGATTAATATACAGAACACTTCAAGAAATCAGGAAGGAGATCAGTAAAAATGCAGAACACGCAATAGAGGAACTTAAGAAGGTTAGAGAAGAGCATAATGACAAATTTAACAGGCTACAAGAATCCATAGAGAGACAGCAAACAGAAGTCCAGATGGTTAACAATAAAATTTCTGAATTAGACAACAGAAAGTCTTAGGAACAGAATTGAGGCAGTGGAAGTCAGATTAGTGAGACTAAAAGCACTTGACATGAACTTATTTGAGGAAAAATCAGACAAAAGAATTCTAAAAAATGAAGAAACCCTAAAAATTATGTGGGACTCTTATCAAGAGGAATAAACTACAAGTGACTGGAGTACCAGAACAAGGGGGGATAACAAAATACAGAGAAAATTGTTGAAGATTTGTTGGCAGAAAACTTCCCTGATATCCTGAAAGATGAGAAGGTATCTATCCAAGATGCTCATTGAACCCCACATAAGGTAGATCCCAAAAAAAAGTCACCACAACATATTATAATCAAACTTTCCAAAACCAAAGATAAAGAGAGAATTTTAAGAGTGGCCAGGGATAAACGAAAAGTCATCTACAAAGGAGAGTCAATAAGAATAAGCTCGGACTACTCAGCAGAGACTATGCAGGCAAGAAGGGAATGGGATGACATCTATAAAGCCTTGAAGGAAAAAAATTGCCAGTCATGAATTATATATCCAGCAAAACTGTCTCTCAAATATGATGGCGAAATTAGGGTATTTCCAGATAAACAGAAGTTTAGGGAATTTGCAAAAACCAAACCAAAATTTCAAGAAATACTAAAGGGAGTCCTCCAGTTAGAAAATGAGCAACATCAGATAACAACCCAAGAATAGAACCCAGGACAGAGCAACCAGATATCAACCCAGATAGGGAAGTCACAAAAATAAATCAAAGCTAAAACACTGAAAACAGGGAAACAGAGAAGTCAATATGTAAAAGATGACAACATTAAAACAAAAAAAGAGGGACTTAAAAATGTAGACATAGATTTTTCTTATGGAGAGAAAGTGAAGGCGATATAAAGAAATAAAAGACTGGTATAAACTTAGAAAAATAGGGGTAAATATTAACATAACCACAAAGGAAACTAACATTCCTACAAGCCAAAGTCAAAAACTAGAAAAATATAAAGACTTAGCAAATACAAAATCAACAACAATG
>NW_004444006.1:3096697-3099580 GCF_000243295.1 Trichechus manatus latirostris | reverse complement strand
CAAAAATGACTCAGCACAGAAAATTAAATGGAACAAAGAAACTGTCAACAACACACAAAAAGACATCAAAATGACAGCACCAAACTCATGCCTATCAATAATTACACTGAATGTAAATGGACTAAATGCACAAATAAGGAGAATGGATTAAAAAAAAAACATGATCCATCTATATGCTGCCTACAAGAGACACACCCTAGATTTAAAGGCACAAAGAAACTAAAACTCAAAGGATGGAAAAAATATATATCAAGCAAATAACACTCAAAAAAGAGCAGGAGTGGCAATGTTAAAAATCTCTAACAAAATAGACTTTAAAGTAAAAGCCACCACAAAGGATAAGGAAGGACACTATGTAATGATTAAAGGGTCAATACACCAGGAGGACATAACCATAATAAATATTTACGCACCCGACAGGGCTCCAAAATACATAAAACGAACTCTTAACAGCATTGAAGAGAGAGATAGACAGCTCCACAATAATAGTAGGAGACTTGAACACACCACTTCCGGTGAAGGACAGAACATCCAGAAAGAAGACCAACAAAGACACGGAAGATCTAAATGCCACAATCAACCAACTTAATCTCATGGACATATACTGAACACTCCACCCATCAGCAGCCAAGTATACTTTTTTTTTCCAAAGCACATGGAGCATTCTTCAGAATAGACCACATATTAGACCATAAAGCAAGCCTTAATAGAATCCAAAGCATTAAAATATTACAAAGCATCTTTTCTGACCATAAACCATAAAAGTAGAAATCAATAACAGAAAAAGCAAGGAAAAAAATAAAACACATGGAAACTGAACAACACCTTGCTCATAAACTACTGGGTTATAGAAGAAATTAAGGACAGAAAAAAATTCATAGAATCAAATGAGAATGAAAACACGTCCTACCAGAACCTTTGGGACACAGTAAAAGCAGTGCTTAGTGGTCAATTTATAGCAATCATTGTACACATCCAAAAAGAAGAAAGGGCCAAAATTAAAACATTAACCCTACAACTGGAACAAATAGAAAGAGAGCAGCAAAAGAAGCTCTCAGGTGCCAAAAGAAAGGAAATAATAAGAATTAGAGCAGAATTAAATGAAATAGAGAATAGAAAAACAGTTGAAAGACTTAACAAGACCAAAAGCTGTTCTTTGAAAAGATCAACAAGATCGATAAACTGTTGGCCAAACTGACAAAAGAAAAACAGGAGAAGAAGCAAATAACCTGAATAAGAAATGAGATGGGTGACATCACAACAGACCCAACTGAAATTAAAAGTATCATAACAGAATACTGTGGAAAATTGTACTCTAACAAATTTGAAAACCTAGAGGAAATGGACAAAACGCACTACCTACCTAAACTAACACAAACAGAGATAGAACAGCTAAATAAACCTATAGCAAAAGAAGAGATTGAAAAGGTAACTAAGAAAGTCTCAACAAAATAAAGCCCTGGCCCTGATGGTTTCCCTGGAGAATTCTACCAAACTTTCAGAGAAGAGTTAACACCACTTCTACTAAAGGTATTTCAGAGTATAGAAAAAGATGACATACTCCCAAACTCATCCTATGAATCCAGCATAACCCTGATACCAAAACCAGATAAAGACACCACAAAAAAACAAAATTACAGACCAATATCCCTCATGAACATTGATGCAAAAATCCTCAACAAAATTCTATCCAATAGAATTCAACAACATATTAAAAAAATAATTCACCTTGACCAAGTGGGATTCATACCAGGTATGCAGGGATGGTTCAACATTAGAAATATAATCAGTGTAATCCATCACATAAATAAAACAAAAGACAGGAACCACCTGATCTTATCAATCAATACAGAAAAGGCATTTTACAAAGTCCAACACCCGTTCATGATAAAAACTCTCAGCAAAATAGGAATACAAAGTAAATTCCTCAACATCATAAAGGATATTTATACAAAGCCAACAGCCAACATCATCCTAAATGGAGGCAGTCTGGAAGCATTGCCCTTGAGAACAGGAACCAGACGAGGATGACTTACTTTATCACCACTCTTATTCAACATTGTGGTGGAGGTCCTAGCCAGAGCAGTTAGGCTAGAAAAAGAAAGAAAGGTCATCCAGATTGGTAAGGAAGAAGTGAAAGTATCTTTATTTGCAGATGATATAATCTTATACACAGAAAACCCCAAAGAATCCACAAGAAAACTACTGGAACTAATAGAAGATTTCAGCAAAGTATCAGGATACAAGATAAACATACAAAAATCAGTTGGATTCCTGTACACCAACAAAGAAAACTTCAGAGAGGAAATCACCAAATCAATACCATTTACAGTAACCCCCAAGAAGATAAAATACTTAGGAATAAATCTAACTGGAGACATAAAAGACCTATACAAAGAAAAGTACAAGACACTACTGCAAGAAACCAAAAGAGACCCACATAAGTGGAAACACATACCTTGCTCATGGATAGGAGGACTTGATATTGTGAAAAAGTCAGTTCTACCCAAAGCAATCTACAGGTGACAGTGCAATCCCGATCCAAATTCCAACAGCATTTTTTGAGGAGATGGAGAAAAAAATCACCATCTTCATATGGAAAAGGAAGTAACTTGGGATAAGTAAAGCATTACTGAAGAAAAAGAACAAAGTGGAAGGCCTCAGACTACCTGATTTTAGAACCTGTTATACCACCACAGTAGTCAAAACAGCCTGGTACTGGTACAATAACAGATACATAGATCAATGGAACAGAATTGAGAATCCAGACATAAATTCATCCACCTACGAGCACCTGATATTTGACAAAGGCCCAAAGTCTGTTAATTGGGGAAAAGGCAAGTCTCTTTAACAAATGGTGCTGGCATAACTGGATATCCATCT
>NW_004444006.1:3086646-3096597 GCF_000243295.1 Trichechus manatus latirostris | reverse complement strand
ACAAAACGCACTACCTACCTAAACTAACACAAACAGAGATAGAACAGCTAAATAAACCTATAGCAAAAGAAGAGATTGAAAAGGTAACTAAGAAAGTCTCAACAAAATAAAGCCCTGGCCCTGATGGTTTCCCTGGAGAATTCTACCAAACTTTCAGAGAAGAGTTAACACCACTTCTACTAAAGGTATTTCAGAGTATAGAAAAAGATGACATACTCCCAAACTCATCCTATGAATCCAGCATAACCCTGATACCAAAACCAGATAAAGACACCACAAAAAAACAAAATTACAGACCAATATCCCTCATGAACATTGATGCAAAAATCCTCAACAAAATTCTATCCAATAGAATTCAACAACATATTAAAAAAATAATTCACCTTGACCAAGTGGGATTCATACCAGGTATGCAGGGATGGTTCAACATTAGAAATATAATCAGTGTAATCCATCACATAAATAAAACAAAAGACAGGAACCACCTGATCTTATCAATCAATACAGAAAAGGCATTTTACAAAGTCCAACACCCGTTCATGATAAAAACTCTCAGCAAAATAGGAATACAAAGTAAATTCCTCAACATCATAAAGGATATTTATACAAAGCCAACAGCCAACATCATCCTAAATGGAGGCAGTCTGGAAGCATTGCCCTTGAGAACAGGAACCAGACGAGGATGACTTACTTTATCACCACTCTTATTCAACATTGTGGTGGAGGTCCTAGCCAGAGCAGTTAGGCTAGAAAAAGAAAGAAAGGTCATCCAGATTGGTAAGGAAGAAGTGAAAGTATCTTTATTTGCAGATGATATAATCTTATACACAGAAAACCCCAAAGAATCCACAAGAAAACTACTGGAACTAATAGAAGATTTCAGCAAAGTATCAGGATACAAGATAAACATACAAAAATCAGTTGGATTCCTGTACACCAACAAAGAAAACTTCAGAGAGGAAATCACCAAATCAATACCATTTACAGTAACCCCCAAGAAGATAAAATACTTAGGAATAAATCTAACTGGAGACATAAAAGACCTATACAAAGAAAAGTACAAGACACTACTGCAAGAAACCAAAAGAGACCCACATAAGTGGAAACACATACCTTGCTCATGGATAGGAGGACTTGATATTGTGAAAAAGTCAGTTCTACCCAAAGCAATCTACAGGTGACAGTGCAATCCCGATCCAAATTCCAACAGCATTTTTTGAGGAGATGGAGAAAAAAATCACCATCTTCATATGGAAAAGGAAGTAACTTGGGATAAGTAAAGCATTACTGAAGAAAAAGAACAAAGTGGAAGGCCTCAGACTACCTGATTTTAGAACCTGTTATACCACCACAGTAGTCAAAACAGCCTGGTACTGGTACAATAACAGATACATAGATCAATGGAACAGAATTGAGAATCCAGACATAAATTCATCCACCTACGAGCACCTGATATTTGACAAAGGCCCAAAGTCTGTTAATTGGGGAAAAGGCAAGTCTCTTTAACAAATGGTGCTGGCATAACTGGATATCCATCTGCAAAAAACTGAAACAAGACCCGTACCTCACACCATGCACAAAAACTAACTTAAAATGGATCAAAGACCTAAATATAAAGTTGAAAACGATAAAGATCATGGAAGAAAAAATAGGGACAATGCTAGGAGCCCTAATACATGGCATAAACAGAATACAAAACATTACTAACAATGCACAAACACCAGAAGAGAATCTAGATAACTGGGAGCTCCTAAAAACAAACACTTATGCTCATCAAAAGACTTCACTAAAAGAGTAAAAAGACAAACTACAGACTGGGAAAAAATCTTTGGCTACAAGAAATCTGATCACAGGGTCTAATCTCTAAAATCTCCAAGATACTGCAAAACCTCAACAATAAAAAGACAAATGACTCAATTAAAAAATGGGCAAAGGTTATTAACATGCACTTCACCAAAAAGACATTCAGATTGCTAACAAATACAATAACAATCACTAGCCATTAGAGAAATGCAAATCAAAACTACAATGAGATACCATCTCACCCCAACAGGGGTAGCATTAATCCAAAAAACACAAAATAATAAATGTTGGAGAGGTTGTGGAGAGACTGGAACACTTATACACTGTTGATGGGAATGTAAAATGGTACAACCACTTTGGAAATCGATTTGATGCTTCCTTAAGAAGCTAGCAATAAAAATGCCAAAGGATCCAGCAATTCCACTCCTTGGAATATATCCTAGAGAAATAAGAGCCATCGCACGAATAGATATATGCACACCCATGTTCATTGCAGCACTGTTCACAGTAGCAAAAAGATGAAAACAACCTAGGTGCCATCAGCGATTGACCGGATAAACAAATTGCGGTACGTTCACACAATGGAATACTTTGCAATGAGAAAGAGTAATGATGAATCCATGTAATATCTCTTAACATGGATGAATCTGGAAGGCATTACACTGAGTAAAATTAGTCACAAAAGGACAAATAGTGTATAAGACCACTATTATAAGAACTCAAGAAAAGGTTTAAACACAAAAGAAAACATTCTTTGATGGTTAGGAGGGTGGGGAGGGAGAGAGGGGTAGTCACTAACTAGATAGTAGACAAGAATTAGGTGAAGGGAAGGACAACACACAATACAGGAGAAGTTAGTAGACTAAACCGAAAGCTAAGAAGTTTCCTAGATACAACCAAACACTTCAAGGGACAGAGTAGCAGGGGCGGGGATCTGGGGACTATGGTTTCAGGGGACATCTAGGTCAATTGGCGTAACAAAGTTTATTAAGAAAATGTTATGCATCCCACTTTGGTGATGGCGTCTGGGGTCTTAAAAGCTAGCAAGCAGCCATCTAAGATGCATCAATTGGCCCCAACCCACGTTGAGTAAAGGAGAATGAAGAACACCAAAGACACAAGGAAGATATTAGCCCAGGAGACAATAGGGCCACATAAATCAGAGACTTCATCAGCCTGAGAACAGAAGAACTAGATGGTGCCCAGCTACCACCAATGACCGCCCTCACAGGGAACACAACAGAGAGTCCCTGATGGAACAGGAGAAAAGTGAGGTACAGAACTCAAATTCTAGTAAAAAGAGCTGACTTAATGGTCTGAGACTGGAGGGACCCCGGAAGATACAGCTCCTGGACTCTCTGTTAGCCCAAAACTGAAACCATTCCCAAAGCCATCTCTTCAGACAAAGATTAGACTGGAGTATAAGATGTAAAATGACACTAGTGAAGAGTGTGCTTCTTAGCTCAAGTAGATACACGAGTCTAAATGGGCCGCTTCTGTCCGGAGGTGAGATGAGAAGGCAGAACAGGACAGGAGCTGGTTGAATGAACATGGGAAATCCAGGGTGGAGAGGGGTGTGCTGTCACATTATGGGGAGTGCAACTAGGGTCACATAGCAGCAGTGTGTGTATAAAGTTTTGTATGAGAAACTAACTTGAACTGTAAACTTTCATTTAAAGCACAATAAAAAAATCAATAAAGGAATGTATACAAGAAAAAATGTATTTAGGGGAAAATAAATAAATAAAAAGGCAGACTGTGTTTAAAGGAGTTCCACTTTTGGGTCAAATGCTGGGAAAATTTGTTAATATGGATTGAGGCCAGGCAGCTGTGACTGTTGCCCTGTGTTTACCTTCTGTAGTTCTTAACCCAGTGTCCATGGATTTAGGAACTCCATGAAGCCCCTTGAAATGGTATGCAGAATTTTATGAGAATGTGCATTTCTGAGGAGAAGGTCCATACATGCTACTGAATTCCAAATGGGTTTGTGACTCTAATAAAGTTTAAGAACCACAGCCCTTGAGGTGGAAGGCTCTTTTTGCAACCAATTCAGTATTAGATTGGAAGGGCCTTTCAAGATCATTTAGTCTAACTTCCACATTTACAGTTGAAGAAACTGAGGCACAGCAAGTTAGTGGCCATGCCAGGACAAGATCCCAGGTCCCTGGGGTCCTATGCAAGGTTCTTCCCATTATACCACACTTATCTAGCAAGGGTCCTTACGATTGGTGGCTTTAGTGGTAATCACTTCTGGGTTTCAGATTTTGCCTTCTTTCTGGATCCCCACATATTTGCAACCATATGGCAAACCTCCAGACATAAGCCCTGGCCCCCCTCATTCATCATCTCAATCATTGGAAAGGAACTAAAACAAAATTGTGTAGTTGGTCAGAAATCTGAGGAATAGGTGTTTCTGATTCCCATTTGTTGAAGGAAAGCTGCTGGAGAGAGTGTCAGTGCTTGTATCCTACCCAGATGCCTGGGCCATAGCCTGTCTTCAGGGTCTGTGTAGTTATAGCGTAGCTCAGTGTGAGAGAAAGGGTTCTCCTACTTATACTTTTCTAACAAGCCCTGCTAGTGCACTGACTATAGTACTGGGGATAAGCTTATATATATATATGCATATATATATATATACACATATATATATGCAGATAGAGTGACATAAAGCACACATGCGCAAACCAACTATGAGATGCTTTTAGTACAGTGCTATTGAAAGGCAGTAGTCACTTTCAAGACTGAACCCCAAATATGGTTTATTGGTTATTTAGGAACATGTTGACCAAGCTCTTAACCACTGTGCCACCAGGGCTCCCGATAGGTAAGGCCAAACATAATTAGAGCCTTTGTGAAACTGGAAACTTCATGCTGTTCCAAATCAAGACATGTCCAGGTAGCCACATTGAACTCTCTTTGCTCTACCCAGTCTCCCTCCCCGAAGTTTGAACTCTCAAAAAGCTAAATTGATAAGAAATCCTTCTGCTCGCCCTCAAATGGAGTCTCTGTGAGCCCTGCTAGCTCACCTAGGAAGTGTTTGCTGAGCCATGGTCTCAGAGCTGTGTCCGCCCTGCTCTTTCCTATTAGATGACTACGTGAAGCAGGCAGGTGTGCAGTTTTGGCCACAGCATCAGTGGTCAGTGGGGGCCTCAGTACCTTTGATGATGGGTAAAGACATGGTTTGACTCTGGTTTTCTTGGGAGTAACGACAATCACCACCACAAACATTGGAAGATTATTGAGAATCAGAGAAAGCAACTGCAATCCTAGTGGAAGAGGTATCTGAGATACATCGTCATGAGATTACTGTGTGGTGCCTGAGAAACAGATCAAGAGCCTGATCTAAAGAGTTGGGACCATCAGTCTGGTTGGAGGCCAGGGAGCAATGACTGGCTAACTTTGCCCCTGCCCTATGCTGTACCCAAAGAATGGACTCAAGCACCTCCCCTTTGGCACTCATTTAAAGAGCAAGGGCTTCTGTGGTGAGGCACACAGTCTCAGAATGGGACTAACTTGGCCCAGTCTTCTTGGATAGTCATTCAGAAGAGGCTATTGGGAAGAGGGGGTGATAACTGAAGAGCAGCAACTATAGGAAATTATCAGCATACCTTGGCCAGTGTGTTAGAGAAACTAGCATTGAATCTAACAAAGAAACTAACATTTATTAAGCATTTAATAAATTTAGTCCTTACAACAATCATGCTAGGTAGGTGCTCTTCTCTTCTTCTTACAGATAAAGTAATTACAGCCCAAAGGGCTAAAGTAACTGGCTCAAGATCACACAGAAAGTAGCAGAACCATGTTTTGAACCTAGGCCTCTCTGATCCTGCACCCCATGCTATTTTCCCTTTGCCACAGTGAGGTAGGTGTTCGAACAGAGGCCATATTACTAAAGCTGGCATGCCTTACAAAATATTAAAAGGCAAGTGTTTGAGGGGAGGAAAGAGATGCAGATCCAGTTTATAGGGGAACAAAGATTGGGCTGGAAGATATGCTTGAGTTGTGCTTTCTCCCCATCTTCAGTTTACCCATTTGGTAATGTTTTATAAAGGACCATTTGGTTTTACCTTGCGAAATGAAGGATTTGGTTTTTAGTTGGTAGTTGTTAGTCCTCGGCTTAACTGTTTTTCAAAGGAAAAAAGGTCCTTTTAATGTGTCTGCATATTTTGCTGAGGTTCCAGCATGTGCAGTTTCAGCCTGAGAGATGGGCAAAAATTTGAGAAGCAGGAAATGTTTTTTTTTTTTTCTTTTATGCCTCTGAGGTACTTGATGCTTTGTGGTCAAAACCCTACAAGGTCTTTCTGTGGTGCCAAAGTCAAGAGATGACTTAGGATTAGAAATATTGTTGAAGATTTTGCTTAAAAAAAAGTGGAGGAGTGTCCAGGCACTGCAGGACGAAACTCAGCATTCAATTTCGGTAATAAAATAGTGTCATGTAGAATATTTCTAAAATAATTGCCTATCACTGGGGAGTATTCTTCCTTATTCAAGAATTCCTTGATTCTATAATAACTAGAACTGATAGAGTAGAGAAAGAAGTATTTCTGTGACTAGAAAAAATTGCTTTGGAGATAATGTAGATCAATGATACTACTTTTAAAGTAGCTGCAAACAAGTGGTTTTGACACATTACAGGCCCAGAAAATGGCTTCAGAAACGATAAAAAAAATTGAAGAGAGAAGCAAGATACTTTGAAAATATCTTCTTGAAGAAAAGCCCTCATTTTCAAGGGGAAATGAAGCGCTTGATGCCAAGGACATTAATAGAGGGCTAGAAACATTGCCTATGTGAAATGCATATGTGACAAAAAAAAAATCCTGGGCCTATTTATGTGACTTTCAATAAAGTATGCAGACTGTCTTGTATAAATGGACTCTGCAGTTTTGTCATGGAAACAATCATTGAGTACATCAGGCATGATGGTGCAGCCACCACCCATTACACATGTTGTCTTTTGCAAATTTAAGAAAACCAAGGAACAGAATCCTTTCAGACCTAGGAGTCTCAACCTACAGTCGCCTTTTTACCAAGCCCTTGTTACACATTCCCTCAGGCCTCACAACATCACACTACATGATAGGCGATAACCCCATTTTACAGATAAAGAACTAGAGGCTAAGGAAGATGTGACATAACTTGCCCAAAATCACATAGGTAGGAATAGAGAAAATCCGGGACTGGAAGCTGGGTCTGTCTGACTGCAGAGACCTTCCACTTTCTAATACACCATGCTGTTCCTAATAGCAAAGAAAAAGAATCCCAACGGTAAACGGAGAAGATCCTCAGAAACAGCATTTGGAAGTCTTGAAACTCAAAATGTTTCTGTGTACCAGAAGCATTAGCATCACCTGGGAGGTTGTTAGAAATGCAGATTCTCAGGCCCCACCCCAGCTCTGTGGAATCAGAATCTGTATTTTAACAAGATTCCCCAGGAGAGTTCTACACACATTAAAGTTTGAGAAGCACTGGTCCAAGGCACTTTGAGACAGCAAAGCAGGTTGAAGAAGGAGACCAGTGACCTCTTGGTGAGGCAAAGACCAAAAACAGTGAATGAGGCCAAACGGGTATCGTGGGTGTGGTTACAAAGATTGTATCCATAGTTGCCTGCCTCTTACACTGTTTTGCACATGGCCTTGTGTTTTGATGACGTGTGAATGAAGTTTCTCCACCTTAAAGAATAGTAAATAAGGGAATAAGAAGACTGAAAGTTACTTGAATTTCAGATCTTCGAGTATCAGAGGCAGTGGAAAGGCAACACAGGGCAGTAGAAGAGCTCCCTTCGGGAGTCATGGGGGTCCAGATTCAGCCCGGTCACTGCCTCTCTGTAGTGCTTGGCAGGTCCTCCCCCTCTCTGGGATTCAAATTTTGTTATGATCCACACAGTCGATTGCATTTGCATAATCAACAAAACACAGGTAAACATCTTTCTTGTATTCTCTGCTTTCAGCCAAAATCCATCAGATATCAGCAATGATATCCCTTGTTCTACGTCCACTTCTGAATCTGGCCTGAATCTCCAGCAGTTCCCTATCTATGTACTGCTGCAGCCGCTTTTGAATTATCTTCAGTAGAATTTTGCTGGCATATAATATTGTACAATAATTTCTTCATTCTGTTAGATCAGCTTTCTTTGGAATGGCATAAATATGGGGCTCTTCCAGTTGCTTGGCCAGGTAGCTGTCTTCCAAATTTCTTGCCATAGGTGAGTAAGCGCTTCCACGATAGCATCTGTTTGTTGAAATGTCTCAATTGATATTCTGTCAGTTCCTGGAACCTTGTTTTTCAGCAATGCCTTCAAAGAAGCTAGGACTTCTTCCTTCAGTATCAACAGTTTTGATCATATACTGCCTCCTGAAATGGTTGAACATGTACCAATGCTTTTTGGTACAGTGACTCTGTGTATTCCTTCCATCTTCTTTTGATGCTTCCTGCGTCATTCAATATTTTGCCCATAGAATCCTGTACTATTGTAACTCGATTCTTAAATTGTTTCTTCAGTTCTTTCAGACTGAGAAATGCCGAACGTGTCCTTCCCTTTTGATTTTCTAACTCCAGGTCTTTGCACATTTCATCATAATACTTACTTTGTCTTCTTGAGCTACCCTTTGAAATCTTCTGTTCAGCTCTTTTACTTCGTCATTTCTTCCATTTCCTTTAGCTACTCAACATTCAAGAGCAAGTTTCAGAGTCTCTTCTGACATCCATTTTGGTCTTTTCTTTCTTTCTTGTCTTTTTAATGACCTTTTGCTTTCTTCATGTATGATGTCCTTGATGTCATCCCACAAGTCGTCTGGTCTTCAGTCATTAGTGTTCAATGCATCAAATCTATTTTTGAGGAAGCCGGCAAAATGGCGCTCTAGGCAGAAGCACCACGCCATCCCTCCACAGCAAAGATCTGAAAAACTAAGCCGAACAGAGAATACAACAATCCTGAAACCCTAAAACATCAAATGAAGAGATAAAGAACTCAGCCAAGCACCAAATGGAGTGAGAAAACTGACAGAGAATGGAGAGCAAGGAGAGATTCATGCAGAGGTCCCCTACCAGCTAATGCAGTGCGGATCCACCATCTTGGACTCCTATCATAGACCAGCAAATGGGGTGTGAGAAACCAGCCTCACAGAGCTTCCAGAGGGAGACAAAACAACTGGTAATTTGTGATATATGCTTTCCCACCCCCCACCCTTCTTCATCCTGACTCGGCCTCCTCTGCTTCCTGCGGCCATAGTCTCTTGACCGGGAAAGAGCAGCTGCTTGGATTCCACACACCCGAATGGGTGGCTCTCTGAGTGCCATTTGTTGGCTGCTGGTGTTGCTATTTTTTCTGCTTTTTCTTTCTTCCTTGCCTCTACCCACCTCCCCCTCCTTTTGCTCGAGTACCTCGCTCCGTGCACCATCTTTGCTTCTTCCTGAGAGGCTGCAGAGCTCCGGTAATTTGTGATATACGCTTTCCCACTCTCTACCCTTCTTCACCCACACTCGGCCCCCTCTACTTCCCACGGACACAGTCTCTTCTCCAGAAACACCAGCCTGCACTAGCTGGCTCTCTGAGTGCGATTTGTTGGCTGCTAGTGTTGCTTTTTTTTTTCTACTTCTTTTGATTTCTTACTTGCCTCTCGCCACCTCCCCCTCCCTTCGCTCAAGTACCTGGCTCCGTGCGCCATATTTGCTTCTTCCTGAGGGGCTGCGGAGCTCCATTCGAGTGTGGAGCTGCTTTCCGGTTTGGGCTGCTGTGCTGGTGGGATCCCGGGGCATTTGTTCATTTGTTTGTTTTGAATTGTTTGTTTGCTTTTCCTTTTCTTGAGTTGGGAGCCCTTTCTGGCCAGACTGAGCTGCGTGGCAGGGAGACTCCCCTTCGGCTTCCACAGAAGTGCAGAGAGATCCCTGAGGGCATTTCTTTTTACGTTTTTTATTTTTTCTGTTTCTTTGGGGGTCTTTCTAGTTTTTTTTTTTTTAATTTGTTTTCTTTTTCCCCTTTTCCCCTTTTTGTCTTTCTTCATTGCTCAGTTTCTTGTCTCTCTATATCTTCCTTCTCTTTCTGTTCCCTGAATACCTGGCGTTGTATACCTCTATGCCTTCTAGCCAGGCTGTACTGCAACACCTGAGAGCGACTTCCCCAGACCTCATAGCTGCACCGGTTGGATCCCT
>NW_004444006.1:3062870-3077149 GCF_000243295.1 Trichechus manatus latirostris | reverse complement strand
TGTTAAATGAGAAACTATTTTGTTCTGTAAACCTTCATCTAAAGTGAGAATAGCAGTACAATTGGAAGAGTGTAGTCAATGTCACTGAACTGTGCATGTAGAAATTTTTGAAATGGTGTATCTTTTGCTATGTGTATTTTCACCCAAAGAAAAAAAGATTGAGAAGTTAGAGGGTTAATATGTTGTGGGGTTGTTAACCAATGTTATAAAACAACATGTGTACTTCTGTTTCATGAGAAACTATTTGTTTTGTAAGCCTTCACCTGAAGTACAATAAAAAAAAAAAAAGGAAAAAAAAATCTA
Organism: Trichechus manatus latirostris; assembly: GCF_000243295.1. Classification (NCBI taxonomy): domain Eukaryota; kingdom Metazoa; phylum Chordata; class Mammalia; order Sirenia; family Trichechidae; genus Trichechus; species Trichechus manatus. The sequence continues at coordinate 3,076,846 of NW_004444006.1, read as the reverse complement.
TTTTTGAGATTGTCTCTAAATTCAGGTGTGATATACTCATGGTTATACTTTGGCTCTCGTGGACTTATTCTAATTTTCTTCAGCTTCAACTTGAACTTGCATATGAGTAATTGATGGTCTGTTCCACAGTCATCCCCTGGCCTTGTTCTGACTGATGATATTGAGTTCTCCATCATCTCTTTCCACAGATGTAGTCGATTAGATTCCTGTATATTCCATCCAGTGAGGTATAGTATAGTTGCTGTTTTTGTTGTTGAAAAAAAATATTTGCAATGAAGAAGTTATTGGTCTTGCAGAAATCTATCATGCCATCTCTGGCATCATTTCTGTCACTAAGGCCATCCTTTCCAACCACAGATCCTTCTTTGTTTCCAACTTTCGCATTCCAGTCACCAGCAATTATCAATGCATCTTCACTGCACGTTTGATCAATTTCAGACTGCAGAAATTGGTAAAAATCTTTAATTTCTTTATCTTTGGAATTAGAGGCTGGTGCATAAATTTGAATAATCATCACATTAACTGGTCTTCCTTGTAGGCGTATGGATATTTTACTATTACTGACAGCGTTGTACTTTAGGATAGATTTTGAAATGTTCTTTTTGCCAATGAATGTGACACTGTTCCTCTTCAATTTGTCATTGCTGGCATAGTAGGCCCTGTGACTGTCAGATTCAAAATGGCCAATACCAGTCCATTTCAGCTCACTAATACCTAGGATATCTATCTTCAAGCATTCATTTTCATTTTTGACAACTTCCAATTTTCCTGGATTCGTACTTCGTAGAGTGCACATTACAATTATTAATGAATGTTTGCAGCTGTTTTTCTCATTTTGAGTCATGCCACTTCAGCAAATGAAGGTCCCAAAATCTTTAATCCATCCACATCATTAAGGTTGACTCTTACACTGAGGAGGCAGCCCTTTCCCAGTTGTAGTTTGAGTGCCTTCCAACCTGAGAGGCTCATCTTCTGCAATGTTCAGACAATGTATCAGACAATGTTGTGCTGCTATTCATAAGGTTTTCACTGGCCAATTTGTGACTTTAATCATATCTTTAACGTCCATTTTGCCATGCACGGTAACATACTCACAGTCCCAGGGATTGGAACATAGAATCTTCTTGGGGGCCATAACTTCCTACAACAGATATGAAGAGGAAACCCACAGAAGCCCTGCCTTTCAGTATAAAGATAAATGGTTGTGACACCTTAATCCTGGGGAAGAATAAAATGACCATTCTCCTGCCACCCACATGGGCAGTTAGAAACCCCAGAGCCCTTCAACTACTGCCATCTTCAATTGGACACACAACAAAGAAAGTGGTAGCAGGAGTGCAAGGGGGGCTTTTTGGCAGCTGGTGGTGTACTTAGATGGCACCTTGATACTGCATGGTAGAGTTTATGGCTTCCTTGAGGATATCAGTTGACATGTGCTATTGGTGACCAGTCCCTTAACTAGTCTCATTTTATCCATGCCCTGGGGAAGGGAGACAGAAGCAGTTTCCCCAAAGACCCAAGATGAGAAGTATACTTCCTGCTGCTGTACCACTTGACCATAAGAGCTAACATTTATATAGTATTTGCTGTGTGCCAAACATATTTCTAAGTGCTTTGCATAGGTTTACTGAATTTGTCCTAGCAATATCCTTATGAGGCAAGTACAGGTATTTGCCCACTTTATAGATGAAAAAGCTGAGGCACAGAATGGTTACATCAATTGCCCAAGTTCCCACAGCTGGATTAAGGATTCAAATCTAAGCTATCCCCTTATGTAATCCTCTGTGATTTCCACCAGCCTGAGAAATTCTCCTAAAGGAGAGACTGAGGCCAAGTTGTTATCAAAGTTCTTCATACCTTTGGTCCGCTAAGCTTCCCCTTGGATTTCTGGCATTTGGTAGCCCAAGTCAGCATAGCTAAACTTCCTGATTCTGATAAATTTAGAAACTTGCTGGGTTTCATGGGAACAATGGAGTGCCAAGTGAAGGTGCCAGGGCTTTTCTCAAAGGCTGGAAGGAAAGGACACTGTCAGTTTAGGTGGATGGAGTCAAGATGCGTTGGCTCCAGGAATGCCTTCTCCAGAGCAATATTTCCATTTAGACGCCTCCTCATGAGATAGGGGATCTCTCTGTTTTGGTGTGCAAGTTGTTTCATCACTTCATCTGAATCTCTGAGTCATTTTCTCTGAACCTAAATATTCAAGCCCTCAGAAGGCTCCAAAGAGGTACCTGGAAATAAAACTGCAAAAGAGGGTTTTCCTGGTCCTAGGTGGTAGAGCTAGGCAGTGATTTTCTCTATGCCTGCTTTTTTTCAGTCCTTGGCAAGCCTGTGAGAACTGACTTTCTACTATTATTGTCAGCCCTGGATTTATTCCTCTGGCTTCTGCTTCCTCAGCCACTACCATCTAGGTCCCATGATGGTGGCAGACTGTATCCTACTATAGCCATAAGGATATGAGGTAGGTGGGGTATGGACAACTTCAGTTCTGACCATCTCTTTCCTCCTCCCCGCCCCTACTACCATCCCGTAGTGCTCAGATTTCTTTCTCCCTTCTGGGGCTGAGATCTAGAAGGGCTCAGTAGAGACTGTTGCGTTTCTCTGTTACTCCCTCTGTCTCCTTTGCTAGTCACTGCCAATAAGACCTTGGCCTCTAAACTCCCTTGAAGGACCTCTAGTACCATTATTATCCACATGGATGCCTCAGTCCATAGGTCATAACTTCTTTTCTCATTCCTCGTCTCAAATTCCTCTGGATTTCCATGTCTAAGAACATGAGACCTGGAGACAGATTGTGTAAATTTATTCGGCCCTGTCACCTGGGAGTTATACCACTTTGGGCAAGTTACTTCACCCAAACATGCCTACTTGGTAGGATTATTGTGAAAAAATGTAGCAGCTAATAACCATGCTTGGCCCTTAATAAGTGTTCAATTAATATTAGCCAATAGTGGTTAAGTGCTCGGCTGCTAACCTAAAGATCGGTGGTTTGAACCCACCAGTGGCTCCACAGGAAAAAGATGTGGCAGTCTCCTTCTGTAAAGATTACAGCCTTGGAAACCCTATGGGGCAGTTCTGCTCTGTCCTATAGGGTCCCTATGTGTTGCAATTGACTCAGTGGCAATGGGTTTGGAGTAGTAATGGCTGCCTCAGTTGCCATTCAGAAATGAAAGCTTCTCTACACCCACTTAGGGCTGGTGGATTAAGTTCTTCCACACAAGATCTTCCCAAATGTTAGCCACCACCTGATTCTTGGATTTCTCAATGAAGTGTAATCTGCCTGACTGGAAACTGTCATGCCCCTTGGCCCTGTGACTAGCCACCCAGACCACCTGCCACCCTAGCTAAGCCATCTTCATAGCTGGCTTAGTTCCCCCAGCCCTTGTTCTTCTCTCATTCAGGAGTTGCATGCCAATAGCCCAGACCTAGCTACCCTTTTATGCTGTGCAGTTGCCAACAGTCAGGCCTGGAGGTCTCCTCTGCCATGAAGTCTGACAAAGGCTGCCTTCTTCCTCTGACAATTAATCTCCTAGTGGTATGGCTGAACACTCCTTTTGCAATTCTAGGGAGCAGCTGTCTCTTCCACACTCCCTCACTCTCCCTACTCTCTGCATTTTGCATTCCTGCTGTCATTACAATTGTGCTATTGTATTCCTTCAATGCACTCGGTGAGGGGGTGGTAGGTCCTGGAGAGGAAAGAGGAGAGCAGCACCAAGCTACTATTGGCTGATTTCACACTTAATTGAAAATTAACCCTGGGCTCTTGGCAGTCCAGGGTGTATTTATATCTAGCAAGAAATCAAATTCTCCCCTCCCCCACTAGTGAAGAGAATGGGTCTAAAGATCCTTTAAATGGATTTGAAGAGCTCTAAGAAAGAGACTGGAAACCCTGGTGATGTAGTGGTTAAGAGTTCGTCTGCTAACCAAAAGGTCGGCAGTTCTAATCCACCAGGTGCTCCTTGGAAACCCTATGGAGCAGTTCTACTCTGTCCAATAGGGTCACTATGAGCCAGAATTGACTCCACAGCAATGGGTTTGGGTTTGATAAGAAAGAGACTTAGGGGGACTCGGGCAGACATGGCTATGGCAGCATGCTTGTCCGTTTCCCACTTTTATCTGTTCTGTGATATTTCCTTGGACTTGGACAGACATGGCTCTAGCAGCATGCTTTTAATGGCGTAGTTGTCAAGGATTCTGAAGCTCGGAATCCAGTCAACCTCAAGGAGACCTGTACTGTGGAGCAGAAGCTAGCAAAGAGAGGTCTTATCTTCTGGACCCACGTGTTCCCACTCCATGTCCCTTCAACACCGACGGGATAAGTTTTTACTTTGCTGATTTGCTGAAAACATTTGACCAAAATATCTCAACAAAGAGATGGACTATATTGGACTTGTGAAAAAGACTGTGACTATACTCAGTCAAGATTTCCAGAACTCTTATGCAGAAGCTAATGAGTTCTTAGACTATGGCTGATCCAGGATCATGTGGAACAGAAATTAACTACGTAAGACTGAGTAAACTAAAGGAAACTATGGGTTTTATGTGGGAATATTGTTGATGTTTTGAGGTCCTAATTTTCGGATATAAGAAATCATTTTCCTTTCTCCTAAATTATCTAACAGATGGGTTTAGATACTTTAACTCTTGAATTAGAAGTTCCTATTGGTAAACTTAGCAAAGTTGTAACTATCATAACCAGAGAAGTGTCTAAAATTTGAGCTATGATTTTATACAATAGAATAGCATTAGCTTTCCTGTTAGTCTCTTAAGAAACAGTTTGTGCATTAATAGATAAATGTTGTTGTATGTGTATTAATACTCACTCTGAGATTTTTCAGAATGTAGTTGCTGTTGAGGCACATGAAAAAGTCACTAATGTTGCCTATGTATAGACAAACACCTCATGAAATTTGTTTCCTTGGTTCATGGTTTCATTGGTTATTTCACATAAGTGGCCTAATATAATTGTTAGTGTTTCTATTTTACTTAGTTTGCTGTATGGTGCCTGGGATCTTAAAAAACCAGATGATGCCTGATTACCATTTATTGAGCATTTTTGATAAAAGATTCTATAACAAGATGATGATCCAAAGGAAAGAATGATGAAAGAGTAGTATGTAATTCTTCTGGAATCCAGATTCCTGGTTTTCATGGAGGTTGATGCAACCCACACAGGATATTACCTTTGGGTGTCTTTTTGAACCTCGAGCTTTGAGAAAAATACTGGTCCTTGAAGCCACCTTGAGTTGAACAATGGTCCAGATAAACTAATAAGACCATTTTGTTCTGGACATTGTGCTTTTTTTTTTTTTGAAGAATTCAGTCTCTTTTAGGAAACTAACTTTAAAGATCAGACTGAGAGTTATGTTTAAGGTAAATCAGTAATCAGTTTAATCAGTCTTTAAGACAATGTCATATTAAATACCTGTCTAATGTTTGTAATCAAACTATCACCCCTTACGATGCAGAAAATTATGTATCTTAAAGAAACCAGATTCTCAGAGGAGATCGACCTCATGGCTCAGACTCCGTTTTGTCTTAGGTTCCATTTCTGCTTCTGAGAAAGTGACCCATAACTGTTAATAGGTAAACCAAGGAGGGGCAGCTTGCCTTTGGGAAGAACACTTAGTATGTTTTAAAGAGATTAACTGAAGACCTCCTACAGGAGAGGTGCATCCTGTATCATCTTGCTAAGCATGTATTCTTTAATGAAAACTTGTTTGTCACATATAAATTTTTCTATATTTTCTGTTTCCTCTAGACAAACTTCGTGTGCTCCTTATGGATATATGTTTCTGTGTAGATATATGTTTCTAATTTAGATGATGCCTTTCCAATGGATAGTGAATTTATGTGGGCAATAGCTTGTTTAGATTCTTGACAAATGTGTGGGCAATGCACTTTGAGAACTTTAGGATTATCTTTAGATATTCATAGTAATAATGCTAGTAAATACTGAAAAGGTAATGTTAAAATTGTAAAATGAAAGTCAGAAGAAAACTCATTGGTCCAACATTCAGGATATGGTTGGTAGCTTTAATTCCTACATGTGGTATATCTGAATTGGAGAAATATTTAAGAAAATTTGTCAGTCAATATGGGACAAATAACAGATGAGATGGAAGCACAACAGTGATCTCTGATCTCAAAAGCCAAGGTGACATAAGATAACAAAATAGCCTTAGATTTTTTTTATTAGTGTAGTCTGTGCTGTAGACAAGAAATACATAGAATTAGACAGCCAGCTATTTGGTTACACACTATAACACTCTTACAAACACTAGATTTGTTTGGTTGGTTACCATGAGGAATAAGGAATAAATCACTATTGCAAGGAATAGTAATATTCTTAGTCTACATCCTGATAGTATTGGGCATAATAAAATTTATCCTCTATTGTCTTTTACGCTTAAAAGACGAAGAAGGCCTCAGGCTAAAATGTTGATGTACATTGAGTCTGCTCACTCTGGCAATGTGATTGATGAGAACATTGGTGTTACTTAAGATCCTGGTGAAGAACCAGATGGTATCTGGTGGAAAACCAGCACCATGAGTTTAAAGAGCCTTCAATGGCCACCATTTAGGAGCTCGACTAAGTCCAGGCATTGATCATCGATGTGTTACCTCCAGTCTACAATCAAAAGGAGGCAATGATTTAGAAAATAATATTGGAATCATTTATTCCCTGTCCTTGAGCATAAAGAATGTGACCCAGCTGGAGCTGGGCTCACAAATACTCACAAGGACACATCAGCTGGGCCCTGTGGCATAAAGACAATAGCTAAGATAATCTTGGAAAATATCTTTTGGGGAAACTTTCACATAAAGCCGATCAAACAGAACAGAAAAGACTTTCCACTCTTATCTTTTTCTATTAGCATTTAGTGAATAGAAATTTGTTGGACCAATGAAGACCCTCCTGACTCTCGTTACTGAAACCTGTACCAATGATTGTTAAGAAAAACAATTCAAACGTAGGATCACAGTTTCTAGCCAATCTGAAAAGGCTAAGCTTTCAATGGTTTTGCACATGTGTAAGGTTAAGATATACTGATGGTTCTGTAATGGTCTCGGGACTCGGGCAGTCATGGCTGTGACAGCATGCTTGTCCATTTTCCCATTCTTGCCTATTCTGTAATATTCTTTGGACTCGAGCAGACATGGCTGTGGCAGCATGCTTGTCCATTTTCCCATTCTTGCCTATTCTGTAATATTCTTTGGACTCGGGCAGACATGGCTGTGGCAGCATGCTTGTTCGTTTTCCCACTTTTATCTGTTTTGTGATATTTCCTTGGACTTGGACAGACATGGCTTTAGCAGCATGCTTGTCCATTTTACCACTTCTGCCCTTTTGAATATATGCCAAATAAAACTTTCTTTTTGCTTTACTAAAAAAAAAAAAAAAAAAGAGACTTAGGCAGCCAAATAGCCAGGGCAGTCCCACTGTGACAAGGTATGAGAATCAGATCCAGAGCCTTCACATAACTTGTGCTTCTAGAATTCAGGATCTTGGCATTGAAACAAGGCCCACAATGGAGTTGGGGTCCCCTGAGGCTAAGGGAAGAAAACAAACATTGAGCATCTATCATGTGCCTAGCATGAAATGGGGGAGGCCTGGGCCCTTGGATCTTACCAGTGGATATGGCATAAGAATTAAAGTGGTAATTGGGTGAAAAAAATTATTACCACGTGCCAGACATGTTACATACATTGTCTCATTTGATCCTGTCATCCACCTCATGTTAGTCCCTTTCTAAAGATAAGGAAACTAAGATCCAGACTGATTATTACTTGCCCAGAGTCACACAGTGAGTAAATGGTGAAAGCCAAGATAGGAAGGGAGGCCTGTGGGACTCCTGATCCTGTACACAGATGGCATATTTTCATTAATGAGAAATTCTCTAAGACTCAAAGACCTCCAAACCTAGTGTTGAACTGGTGTTTGGGAAAGAAGCTTTTCACTGGGTGAACTGTACTGTTGGAGGTAGGGCAAGGGGGATAAGTATGGTTGTGGCCAGTGCCTGGAGCAAATTGGGGATGGGTACAATGCTAGACCACCTCTACCCTATATGCAGCCTTTGTATGAATTGGAAGAAGTACCTCTTGCTCAAGACACTCTGGTCATCTGCCAGAAAATTGTAATAAGTATTAATCTCTGATTGAAATGTGAGAGACACTTCCTAGATGTGGCCATGCACAACTATATTCAGTGGCCATGGGAAAGTGCTCAGAAGAGAGAGGGAGGTGAAATAATCATGGGACTGAGATGTGTCTAAGATCTAGAAGATCATTCTACAGATCAAGACCTACGTGACTCTAAGGGAAAAGGAGTTATGAAAGCTTAGTTAGTGGGGAGGAGAGGATTTGAATTTCTTGTATTAGTTTATACTTTCAATTCCCTGAAAGCTTTAGGATGCTGATTGGTAGCTGAGATAGATAATTAGGTAATAGAGGAAGAGAAGGCCCTCTGTTAGGCACTTTTACACGTCATTTCTCATTTAATCCTCACAACAACCCTGAGAGAGATACTCCTACACAGCGCACCATTGTTGAGTCGATTCCAACTCATAGTGACCCTACAGGACAGAGTAGAACTGCCCCATAAGGTTTCCAAGGAGCACCTAGTGGATTCAAACTGCCGACCTTTGGGTTAGCAGACAAACTCTTAACTACTTCGCCACCAGGTTTTACCCAATTTTAGATATGAGGAACCTGATACTCTGCAAGGTTAAAGAACTTACTTCAGATCACACAGATATTAATTAGTGGTGCTGATATTTAATCCCAGGTCTGTCTAACTCCCACAGGAGAAAAGATGTGGCAGTCTCTTCCATAAAGATTTACAGCCTTGGAAATCCTATGGGGCAGTTCTACTCTGTCCTATAGGGTTGATATGAGTCGTAATTGACTCGATGGCAATGGGTTTTTTGGGTTTGTCTAACTCCAAAAGTAATGTTTTCCTCCTTCACAACATAACTGTTGGGTGTGTGCATGGGTGTTCAGTCAGTTAGAAGCATTAGACTGGTAGCAGAGTCTTGGAGAATAAAGAAGCTGCACAAACCATGTTCAAAGGTCAGTGCTTCCTGGCTGAAAAAGGTAATAGCCAATAATTAGGCCATTGTGATGGAGGACACACATCTGTCAATCAATCTCTTCTGAGATATAAAAGATCATATTAAGGCAGCAAACAAGCAGAGATGGGGGAAGATAGGTGTCATACCACATGAAGATCACCAAAGAGCTAAAGAACAGAAGCTAACAAGAGACAATGACCTGCCCCCAAAGCTGACAGAAGATCTCCCCTAGAGGTGGTGCCCTGAATTTGGACTTCTAGGAGAGAAAATAAATGTCTGTTTGTTAAAGCCACCCACTTGTGGTATTTCTGTTACAGCAGCTCTAGATAACCGAGACAGAGTTTGGTACCAGAAGCAGATACCTAAAATGTGGAAGTGGTTTTGCAATTGGGTAATGGGTAGAATCTGGAGGAATTTGGATATGTTTCTTAGTAAAGCCCTGGAAAGCCTTGAAGAGACTGTTGGTAGAATTATGGATGTCAAAGGCAATTCTGGTGAGCGCTCAGAAAGAAGTGAGGAGAGCCATAGAGAAAGTCTCTGTCGTCCTAGAGAATACATATGGCACCATCAACAGAATGTTGCTAGACATGTGGATGTTGTGACCTTAATACTCCCCAGCATGTTTTCTCCTTTTCAGAATGGGCAACTGAGAGCTTGACATAACTAACACCATAATGAACCTATAAGTTTTTTTTTCTTTTTTCTTTGCCTTCTCCCTTTTTGCATACCTTCATTAATGGCTTTGTTTTGCGCATACTTTGTTAATGACTCTGTTTTATGACTTAGGATCCCCCACAGGAAGATTAGAGCCCAGATGTCAGAGACGTATATCTTTAGCCTGATAAGGGAATGTCCAGTTCCCTATCTCTTTAGTATGATAAACAGTCTCTTGTAATTATCTTGGAGTGAATAACAACACTTCTAACCTTTGTAAAAATCATATATAAGCTCTAATGTAAAAATGCCTTTTGGGACTCCCTAAGGACAGCCTGAGTTGCTGTTGGATCCCCGGTGGTGTACACTTCCTAAATTAAAACTTTCTCACTCTTTCTGACTTGGAGTGTATTTCATTGGCTCAATTGCTCCAGGGCACGGACCCTATTCGGTTAACAATGTTAAAAGTCCTTTTGGTAAGGCTTTAAAAGGAAATGATGAACATGTGATTGGGCAATGAAGGAAGGGCGGCACTTTTTATGCCGTGGCAAAGAACTTGTCTAAATTATGTTCAAATGTGTCTTGGAAGGTAGAACTTGTAAGTGATGAACTTAGGTATTTGGCTTAGGAGATTTCTAAGTAAGATCTTAAAAGGGACAGTGTGGTTTCTCCTTGCAGCTTACAGTAGACTATGGGAGGAAAGAGATGGACTTAAAAATGAACTGTGCAAAATGAAACCAGAACTTAAAGATTTAGAAAATTCTGTTGTACATACTAAGGACATGTGCCCTAAAACTCTCACCAAGGACTTGTTGACTCATCTTTCATTAAAGAGATTAAGCCTGTGACTGATGGAGCTAACCAACTACAGTCAGTGCTCAGATTATTGATGAGTTCTGTTCCTTAGTCTGCCTTTAAGTTGAATTTGTTTGTAAGTTGGAACAGTTAGGTACGGTTCATATCTAATGTCAGTTAGTCAAAATTTTGTCTTGGGATATAGTATATAGAGTACCTGTCTATGCATTAAAAAACATTAAAGAGTTCCAGATACACTAAAACATCTTTAACATAATAATACAGTGATAATAATAATGTTTTGATGTGTATCACAAAGTAGCACCCACTTGTTATTATGAACTATTACATGTACCTCTAATTTTTAATATAATAGGGTTTATGGGGGTTAGTTCATAACTACAGGTTGTAGGTAAGTCAGATGTTTGTAAGTCTGGGACTGCCTGTATCACAACAGAAAACCCATCAGCTGAGACCGAAGGGGGGAGAGACAGGACTAAAGGAAGGAAAGCTGTCTGCCTCTTGGAATTCTACGGCAGGAAACAGGCCAAAGGAGCTACAGCCGTTGTCCCTGGAGCAGCTCGGAGATCAACAGAACTGTTGGAAGGAACACTTGAAGCAGTGCTGACTCGGTTTCAAAGGGTGGAGCCACAGCCTCCTAAGTCTCAAAGGGTGGAGCTACGGCCTCCTAGCTTTAAAGAGTCAGATCTCCACCAACTTGGTTCCAGAGTGTGGGGCTGCCATTCACGTGGGCCAAGAGAATGGAGCCACCACACAAAGCTGAGGGGGCAGGGATTCCATGCCCAAGGGGCAGGAGAGTGGAGCCTACTAGGGCTACGAGGGTGGGGTTGCCACTCAGATGGACTAGGAGAATGAGGCTACCCAAAGCTGAGGGGGTGAGATTTTCATACCAATGGGCCTGGAAGATAGGGCCTCACCACAGTGCTTAAGGGCCTACAATCAGAATCCAGAAATCATAGCCAACACCCAGAGTCTGGAGGACAGGGCCGTTGCCCAGATAGTCTCAGAACAGAAGATTATTTTCAATCCTTGAGATCTAATGTAATTTGTTCTGCTGGATTTTTAACTTGCTTGGTGCCTGTTATCCCTTCTTTCCCTCTACTTTCTCCATTTGTGATGGAAAAGTCTACCTTGTAATGTTCCATCATTGTACTTTGGAAGCAGAATTCACAGGTTCACAGATGAAGGGGAATTTTCCCCTAGTTGGAATACACCTGAAATCTCACCCATATTTGATTTAGATGATTCAGAAGATGAGATTTTGGGCTTGGAGTTAATTTAAGACTTTTAGGATGATGTGATGGGGTGAATGTGTTTTGCACGCACGAAGGGCATAAATTTTGGGAGGCCAAAGAGTGGAATGTTATGGATTAAATTCTGTCCCCCAAAAATATGTGTTGTAAATCCTAACCCCTATACTTGTAGTTATCATCCTATTTGGGAATGAGTTTTTTTTGTTGTGTTAATGAGGAGGTATTGGTGTAGGGTGTGTTCTGAGTCAATCTTTGTTTTGGGGTGGTGCTCATTTTTTTATTTTTTAAAATAATATTTTATTGTGTTTTCAGTGAAGGTTTACACAGCAGTTTAGGTTCCCATTCAATAATTTCAACAAAAGTTGTTCAGTGACATCGGTTTCATTCTTCACAATGCCTGAACATTCTCATTATTTCTGTTCTGGTTGTTCTATTTCCATTAATCTAGTTTCTCTGACCCCTTATATTTCATCTTTGTTTTAAAAGTAATTGTTGACCATTTGGTCTCATATAGATGATTTTTTTTTTAAAAGGAGCACAGTACTTACCAGGGATATTCATTATTTTTTGAGCTGATTTGTTATTTACTTACAAGGTTTGAAGAGTATCTCAGGGCAGTAGTCTTGGGGAGTTCTCCAGTCTCAACCAGTCCAGTAGGTCTGTTTTGTTTGTTTGTTTTTAGGAATTTGAGGTTCTGGTCCACATTTTTCTCCCATTCTCTCAGGGTCCATCTATTGTGGCCCTGATTAGAATGATTGGTAGTGGTAGCTAGCCACTATCTAGTTCCTATTGTCTCAGGGTAGATGAGGTCATGGTTCGAGTAGACTATTTGTCCTGTAGACTAGTTTTTTCTTTGAGTCTTTGGTTTCCTTCTTTCTCTTTTGCTACAGACAAGTAGAGACCAATAGTTCTATCTTTGAGGGCCACTCACAAACTTTTAAAACCCCAGACACTACTCACCAAACTAGGATATAAAGCATAATTTTATGAACTATATTATGCCAATTGATCGAGACGTCCCATGAGATTATGGTCCTAATCCTTCAAACCCAGAAATCCAATTTTATGAGGTGTTTGCTTATGTCTAAGAAATATCCGTAACTGTGTCCCCTATATGCTTTATTATATATATGAGTGTATGTGCATACAATCACATAGATGCATATACATATGCATACACCTATATATACATACCTACACACATATATGCTATGTGCCTACATATATACCCACAGATATAATTTTTTTTTTTTGCTGTTGTTACAAAATCATACATACCATAGCGATTACCAACAGGTCCTTTTTTGTTGTGTACTTTTTAGTGACTTTTTTCCCTGCGTCAAGCTGTGTACACTTCACTCTCATTTGGTGTTACCTTTCCCATCACCAAATTAACAAGTGCCTGCTATCTAGAGAGTGAATCTCTCTCCCTCCCCCCAATCCCTGGTAACCACTAATGAACATTAGTTCCTGTATATTTACCTGTTCATGTCATTTCATAAAAATGAGAACATACAATATTATTTTTTTTTCTAATTGACTTCTTTTCTTTTCTTTTTCTTTTTTTCAGTCAATTTGATTCCTATGTATTCCATTCAGCGAGGTCCATGTGTATAGTCACCATTTGTGTCTTTTTTTATGTTCTTATTTTTATTTATGTTTTATTGTACTTCAGGTGAAGGCTTACAGAACAAATAGTTTCTTGTGAAACAGTAGTACACATATTGTTTTATGACATTGGTTAACAACCCCACAACATGTCAACCCTCTCCCTTCTCAACCTTTTTTTTTTCTTTTTTTGGTGAAAATATACATAGCCAAAGATATACCATTTCAAAAATTTCTACATGCACAGTTCAGTGACATCGAATACACTCTTCCAATTGTACTGCTATTCTCACTTTAGATGAAGGCTTACAGAACAAAATAGTTTCTCATTTAACAGTACATGAGTTGCCCTATGACAATGGTTAACGACCTCACAACACATCAACACTATCCTTACTCAACCTTGGGTTCCATATCACCAGATTTCCTGTCTCCTTCTGCCTTCTAATCCTTGTCCCCGGACTGCTGTGCCTCATTAGTCCCATTTGGTTTTATGGGGCAGTCCACTCCCAGGCTGAATGGTGAACCTCGGAAATGATTTCACCACTGAGCTAAAAGGGTGTCTGGGGGCCAT
>NW_004444006.1:3048349-3056565 GCF_000243295.1 Trichechus manatus latirostris | reverse complement strand
ATGCTCTGAAATACCTTTAGTAGAAGTGGTGTTATCTCTTCTCTGAAAGTTTGGTAGAATTCTCCAGCGAAGCCATCCGGGCCAGTTTTTTTTTGTTTTGTTTTGTTTTGTTTTTGAGAGTTTTTAAATTACCTTTTCAGTCTTTTCTTTTGTTTGGGTTTATTTAGTTGTTCTACCTCTGTTTCTGTTAGTTTAGGTAGGTAGTGAGTTTCTAGAAATCTGTCCATTCCCTGTAGGTTTTCCAATTTTGTAGAGTACAATTTTTCATTGTATTCTGTTTTGATATTTTTAATTTCAGTTGGCTTTGTTGTGATATCACCCGTCTCATATCTGCATCCTCTCCTGTTTTTCTTTTGTCAGTTTGGCCAATGGTTTATCAATTTTGCTGATCTTTTCAAAGAACAGCTTTTGGTCTTGTTAACTGTTTCAATTGTTTTCCTATTCTCTATTTCATTTAATTCTGCTCTAATTCTTATTATTTCTTTTCTTCCGGCACCTGAGGGTTTCTTTTGCTGCTCTCTTTCTACTTGTTCCAGTTGTATGGTTAATGTTTTGATTTCGGCCCTTTCTTCTTTTTGAATGTGTGCATATTGCTGTAAGCTGACCTCTGAGCATTGATTTTGCTGTGTTCCGAAGGTTCTGGTATGATGTGTTTTCATTCTCATTTGATTCTATGAATTTCTTTATTCCATCCTTAATTTCTTTTCTAACCCAATATTTTCTGAGCAAGGTGTTGTTCAGTTTCCATGTGTCTGATTATTTTTCCTTGCTTTTTGTGTTGTTGATTTCTACTTTTATGACTTTATGGTCAGAAAAGATGCTTTGTTATATTTGAATGTTTTGGATTTTTTTAAGGCATGCTTTATGGCTTAATATGTGGTCTATTCTGGAGAATGTTCCATGTGCGTTGGAAAAGAATGTATACTTGCTTGCTTTTGGGTGGAGTGTTCAGTATATATCTATTAGATCATGTTGGTTGATTGTAGCATTTAGCTCTTCTGTTTATTTGTTGAGCTTCTTTCTGAATGTTCTATCCTTCACTGAAAGTGGCATGTTTAAGTCTCCTACTACTATTGTGGATCTGTGTATCTCTCTTTTCAGTGCTGTTAGTGTTTGTTTTATGTATTTTGGAGCCCTGTCATAGGGTGCATAAATATTTATATTTATGTCCTCCTGGTGTATTGACCCTTTAATCATTATATAGTGTCTTTCCTTATCCTTTGTGGTGGATTTTACTTTAAAGTCTCTTTTGTCGGAGATTAACATTGCCAGTCCAGCTGTTTTTTGCATGTTGTTTGCTTGATATGTTTTTTTCCTATCCTTTGAGTTTTAGCTTGTTTGTGTCTTTAAGTGTAAAGTGTGTCTCTTGTAGGCAGCATATAGACAGATCATGGTTTTTTACCCAATCTGCCAGTCTCTGTCTCTTTATTTGTGCATTTAGTCCGTTTACATTCAGCGTAATTATTGATAGGTATGAGTTTACTGCTGTCATTTTGATGTCTTTTTTTGTGCGTTGTTCACAGTTTCTTTGTTCCTCTTAATTTTCTGTGCTGAATCATTTTTCTTCGTGTATTTTCTTTTCATTGTTGTTGATTTTGTGTTTGCTGAGTCTTTATATTTTTCTAGTTTTTTATTTTGATTTGTAAGATTGTTAGTTTCCTTTGTGGTTCCCTTAATATTTACCCCTATTTTTCTAAGTTGATACCAGTCTTTTATTTCTTTATATCGCCTTGACTTCCTCTCCATATGAAAAATCTATGTCTACATTTTTAAGTCCTTCTTTTTTGTTTTAATGTCATTTTTTTACATACTGTTAACTCTGTTTCTGTATTTTCAATGTTTTAGCTTTGATGTATTTTTGTCACTTCCCTATCTGAGTCGATATCTGGTTGCTCTGTCCTGTGTTCTAGTCTTGGGTTGTTATCTGATGTTATTGATTTTCTAACCAGAGGACTCCCTTTATTATTTCTTGTAATTTTGGTTTGGTTTTTGCAAATTCCCTAAACTTTTGGTTATCTGGAAATGCTCTAATTTCGCCCTCATATTTGATAGACAGTTTTGCTGGATAGATAATTCTTGGCTGGCAGTTATTTTCCTTCAAGGCTTTAGATATGTCATCCCATTGCCTTCTTCCCTGCATGGTTTCTCCTGAGTAGTCCGAGCTTATTCTGATTGACTCTCCTTTGTAGAAGACTTTTCTTTTATCCCTAGCTGCCCTTAAAATTCTCTCTTTATTTTTGGTTTTGGCAAGTTTGATTATAATATGTCTTGGTGACTTTCTTATTGGATCTACCTTATGTGGGGTTCGATGAGCATCTTGGATAGGTATCTTCTCATCTTTCAAGATATCAAGGAAGTTTTCTGTCAACAAATCTTCAACAATTCTCTCTGTATTTTCTGTTATCCTCCCCCATTCTGGTACTCCAGTCACTCGTAGGTTATTTCTCTTGATAGAGTCCCACATAACTTTTAGAGTTTCTTGTAACTGATTTTTCCTCAGATAAGTTGGTGTCATGTGCTTTATCTTCAGTGTCTCTAATTCTGACTTCTACTGCCTCAATTCTGCTCCTATGACTTTCTATTGAGTTGTCTAATTATTAAATTTTATTGTTAATCTTCTGGATTTCTGATTGCTGTCTCTCTGTGGATTCTTGCAGCCTATTAAATTTGTCTTTATGCTCTTGAATAACTTTTTAAAGTTCCTCTACTGCTTTGTCTGTATGTTCTTTGGAAATTTCTGTGTTTTGAAAAATTTCCTTTCTAATTTCTTTAAGAGTTGTGTATATTAATCTTTTGTATTCTGCCTCTGGTCATTCCAAGGAATTCTCTTCCTCCAGAAAATTTATTGATTCTTTATTTTGGGAGCTTGCTGAAGCCATCATGGACTGCCTCTTTATGTGATTTGATATTGACTGTTGTCTCCAAGCCATCAATAAGTTATAATTTTATTTTATATTTGTTTAGTGTGTCCTAGCTTCTTGTTTTGTTTTGTTTTGATATGCCCAAATATGCTGCTCCTGTGTGCTAGTTTTATTATTGGTCCCTTTCAAGCTCTAACGTCCTGTCACCAGGTAGTTAGGTCTGTAACTAAGTATATGTGCCCAGGAGTCCATTAAATTTTCCTGTATGGATTCCGCTCAGGTGTCCATGCAGTCAGTCACCAAGTGTATGGTGCAGGCTCTCACCTACAGTCTTCTTAGAGAGGCATGAGTGATTGGTGTAGGCAGAAGTATCTGGCTGCTGTAGGAGGTCACGTGCTGAACAAGGCAGGGGGCTGACTGCTGCCCCAAGTGTCTGGAAGGAAAGTGTGTCCCTGTCCCCTAGATCGAGTAGATAGGTGAGTTTTGCAGCTGGATGATGAGCACCCTACACTGTTGACTGTAAGAACTGTTGGGCACCACTTATTCTTGGACCCTTGTAGCAGGTGGGTAGGTGGCATGGGTGGAGCCACCAGTCCCCAATCCCCTGATGCGGACAGGTAAGTTGCCTGCTTAAAAGGCTGAGCAGTGTCAAGCATCACAAATCTGCCACTTCACAGCTGAAACAGTTGAAGTTAGACTTCAGGTGTTTACTCTGTTGTACTGTGGTAGTAAGGGCTTACGGTGTTGAGATGGGTCCACACAAGTCTACACAAAGGTGGAAGGTCCTCAAAGTCTGTGGACCCCTTATGCCTGTGCCTAGGCAAAGGAGCCGTGCCAAGCTTGAGTCCCTGGCTTAGGGGAGCTAGTAGCTTATTTTTTCCCTGTTTGTTAATTTGTTCCCTCTTCAAGGCCAGGAGAATGGGTCAGGGCGTCTTATGGGATCTACTTCCAGCCCAGGGGACTCACAGATCGCTGAAGCCAGGCAGACCCGGTGCAGAGTGGGGAAGGAGGAGATAAATGGAAGAGAGATATTTCCCAAATTTTTTTTTTCTTAAATCCCCGTGAAAGGCCATACGCATGTACTTATCTTTAACCACTTGGGTGCAGCTTTTCACTGGTTTGGAGTGTCCAAGCAGAATCTCTGCTGCTGGATCTCTCTCGATGTGGAAACCGCCTCCCAAGTGAGTGAGCCGAGCTGTTTGCCCGCCTCACTGTGCATCCCAAGCTGATCCGGGCTGAAGGGCTGCAGCTCCCACTGGGTCAGGTCAGGCAACTCCTTGCTGCTTCCGAACTGTCTCTCTCTCCCCCCACCTCTCAGTCCGATTTCTCAACTTTGCATTGTTCAGGGCTCCTAGATATTCATATACAATCAAATCACCTCTTTTTAAGTCTTTGTTGTAAGAGGTACATAGGAAGCCATCTGACTACTCCACCATCTTGGTCCCGCCTCTCTGTGATTGACTTATTTCACTCAACATAATATCCTCCAGGTTCATCCATGTTCTAAGATGTTTTGGAACTCATTTTTCTTTATTACTGAGTAGTAGTATTCCATTGTATGTACCACATTTTACTTGTCCATTCTTCCATTGATGAGCACTTAAATTGTTTCCATCTTTTTGCTATTGTGAATAGTACTGCGATGAACATAGATATGCATATGTCTGTTCGTGCCACTTCTATTAGATCCCTAGGGTATATACCTGGGAGTAAAATTGCTGGGTCATGTGGCTCTACTTCTAGTTTTTCTGAGGAACCTCCAGACTGTTTTCCACAACAGCTGTACCATTTTCCATTCCTACCAGCAAAGGATGAGGGTTCCAATTTCTCCACAAGGTCAATCTCTTTTGAGACATAAAAGAGCAGATTAAGCCAGCCAGTAAGCAAGCAAACATAGATGGGAGAAGGTAGATATCATGCCACATGAAGGTCACCAAGGAGTCAAGGAATAGGGGCTGAAAAGCAATAAAGACTCCCCGGACCTGACAGACAGAAAGCCTTCCCCTATGGCCAGCACCCTGAATTCAGACTTCTAGCCTCCTAAACTGTGAGAAAATGAATTTGTGTTTGTTAAAGCCATCCACTTGTGGTATTTCTGTTATAGCATCACTAGATAACTAAGATAGTGGCATTCACTTTTACTGGAGTGCCAGATCTCCATCAAAGGAGCTGATGTGGCTGGCATTTCTGAAGATGGAATTCTCTCAGCTTTAATTAGCCACATGGGTCTGTCTCTGTCCAGCTATTGGGAAGACATGGCCAGCAAGAGGGACATTTACAGGAGAGAAAGGCATTGTCCACAACCAAGAAGTCTCATTCACATCCCTGCATGCACTGCTGAAAGAGCCCTCTGGCCACAAGTCTGCCACCAGCTCCCTTAATTAATGGATGGGTCAATTGTCTTGGTTGGAGATGCCTCCTTACCAAAGATATGGAATCCTAGGGCTGAAATATACCCTAAAATTCATGTAGACAAATTCACCATCCAACTGGATGTAGTGAAGCATCCAAGCTTGAGGGTCAGACAGGAATTGGTTCAAACTCTTCCTATTCCATAATAACGTAAAGGTGGCAAATTACTTCTCTGAGTCTTAGTTTTCCCATTTGTAAAATTTATATCATGATTCCTCATCTTCAAGGGTTACTATGAAGATTCAATGAGATAATGAAAGTAAAGTGTCTGACACATTGAAAATGTTCAATCAATGGTTTATTAATTCTGACATCGTCTCTGCAACAGCTAAATAAATCTTTAGAAGTCCCCCATTGCTAACAAAATTGGGTTGTAAAGGCTGTTTATGACCTACTCATACAAGGTATTTTACAAAAAGGATCATACAAGACTATTTGTTATGTGTACCTGTCTCACCTCCTACCTGGTCCCCTCCCCTCACCCACAGCCTCATACCTTACATTCTATGCATGCTGGACCCACAGATGTTCTCATTTGTGTATGTCAGGGTCCCGGCAAGAAGTAAATTTGAACTCAGATGGTTCAAATGAAAAGTCTTTAATGAAAGGATAACTTTCAGAAGTGTGGGTAGAGTTAAGGGTACCAACAAGAGATAGTGCAGTACTTAGGATCTAGGAAGCCATTACATTCCTAGTCCTGGATGGGTGTCTTAGTTATCTAGTGCTGCTCCAACAGAAATATCACGACTGGATTGTTTTAACAAAGAAATTTATTTTCTCACACTCCAGTAGGCTACAAGTCCAAATTCAGGGCATCAGCTCCAGGGGAATGGTTTCTCTGTCGGCTCTGGAGGAAGGTCTTTGTCATCAATCTTCTCTTGGTCTGGGAGCTTCTCTGTGCAGGAACCTCAGGTCCAAAGGACACGCTCTGCTCCCGTCACTGCTTTCTTGGCGGTATGAGTTTCCCATGTGTCTCTGCTCGCTTCTCTCTTTTATATCTCAAAAGAGATTGCATTAAGACACTATCTAATCTTGTCAACCTCATCAGTATAACCTCATCACAGTGATAGAATTTACAACACATAAGGAGATCACATATTAACCTCATCATAGTGATAGAGTTTACAACACATAAGGAAATCACATCCGATTACACAATCATACAATACTGGGAATCATGACCCAGCCAAGTTGACACATATTTTTGGGGCACACAATTAAATCCATGACAATGGGTAATGTGAAGGAACATTGTTACTAGAGCCCAGTGAGATCTGGAGCTGTGGAGGAAAAGTCGCTAGTAGGATCTGTAATCAGGGAAGATTCCAGCCAGTGTCAGAAATAAGACCAAATACAAGAAAGAAGCTGGGAAGACGTACTAGGACCTCTCTCTCCTCTCACTCTTGTTCTGCTAGTGTCTCCCATTAGCCAAACCCAGCCAGAAGCTAGCAGACAAGACAGTTGGTACAGTCCACTAGGTCAGCCTCCTGGGACACAGAGAAAGAAAAAGTAGGGTACAGAATAGATCTGGGTGGGGGGATGATACAGAACAACTAACATACTCATCTTTCCTACCTCTATGCATTTTATGTTTGGTTTCCTAAAACCTGGAATGAACTTTCCTGAACAGAGGAGCACCTGTTCATCTTAAGGCCTTGCTCAAATATCACTTCCCTAATAAAGCTTTTTCCATTTCTTCCCCAGTAATATTTATTCCAGCACTGATAATACAATGTTGTAACTATGTATATTTTGCCTGTGTTCTTGAGGAGACCATTAACTTCTCAGGGGCAAGGGCCCAGTTTTATTCAATTCTGTATTTCATGCCCTTAGCACAGGATCTAGATCAGGTGTTCCTCAATAATGTGGATTAAATTGAACTGATCATCCCGACCAAATGATCCTGAAAGCTTTTCCATGGGACAGTGTTTTCAAGACACCCAGGAGCCAAGCTAATTTCCATCAACAACACTTAGGACCCTGTCCCTAGGAGCAGACTTTCCTAGTCAGCCAGATTCAGTAAAACAAGCAGCATCCCTCAGAGTTAGCTTCATTTAGGGGGCCTCACAGAAGCAATCTTTTGGCATTCACCAAAGCCTTTTAAAACCAATTTTCTGCAAAGAGAAAAATCCCAATACCTGCCTTTGACAAGTTACAAGAAAGGCAAGCAGTTACATTTTTCACCAAGTCTTGAATGTTGTTTTAGGCCTTGCCTTGAGCCCTCATTCCAGCCTAGAAAGCCAAATAAGGACAGCCAGGGTGGCAGGCAGTAGTGACAGAAAAACATCAGTTCAAGTAGACTTCTTTAGATGGAGCAGTACCCTTCAGGTGGCCTCCAGAATGCCTGCAGGTCCCTCAGCCTTTCCATTTAAGGATAATGATTGACTGGAGTAAAACAGAATTTACCACTTGAAGAATCAAAAAAGGGCAAGGACAGTCCCATGAGTTGCTTTTCATCTGCTTTCAACATGCGCAAGGACTGTTCTTTAGAGTGGGCCAAAATCGAGTTACTTCCTTCAAGAATGTTTCAACCTAGTATTTTTTTTAAAACTGAGCTTAACTTAATTTTCTGCCCGCTCCTCTCCCCAACACCTTCTGAATCTCGGTAGCAGCTTCCATGGAGAGAGGAAGTGTGAAAAGAATGCTGGGAGTTTATACTAGTTCTGTTGCTCACTTGCTGTGGGACTTAGTCAAGTATGATAGCTCTGAAATCAACTTCATAAAATGCGTTGGAGAAAGTGAGAAGAAGAGATCAATTAAACCTGCCAAGGAAGAATATAATGTTTGAATTGGGCTATATGTGCTAGGTAGGTATAAAAGCATGGAGCATGTCAGTACGAGGATGGCAGGTTGAAGGACCAGCAAGTTACCTGATGCACCTGACATGTAGAGTGCGTGGAGGACAGTGACAGGAGATAAGAGTTGAAGGAAAGCTTTAGACCT
>NW_004444006.1:3029948-3038964 GCF_000243295.1 Trichechus manatus latirostris | reverse complement strand
ATTCATTTAAAAATAACAATAATAAATCAATTACATATTAACATAAGTAACATACGTTTATGAAAAATATCTTTTCCAAAACAAAACATATAGTGAGAGGAATGGTATTATTTTAGATTTTTGTAAAACTGTGTATTGCTTGATTTAGTAGAAGATAACTGGATTCTAATAGCTGTTTCTACATTCAATTTGTTATGAAATTTTTTTTTTGTTTGAATCAAATGAAGAAAATCTGTCGTCACACATGTATGTGGGTATTCTTCTTTGAGACCACACCAAAACTCAACAAGTGTAGTTCCTTAAATGTTAGTTGCAATGTGGAATCAGAAGACATATCAATGAACCTTGCATATTTTGTTACATTAATAGCTGTTGATCTATCTTGCACTTTGTATGAATGGACATCATGGGTTGGTCATCTGGAAAATATTGATCCACTGAGTCATGCAAATTTTGCATGCACATTTCATTATACAATATAAAAATCATGTGTTATCACCATTGATCTCATCAAAATATTTATGGGAAACGGTCAAGCTCACAGTACAGATACAAATTTTCTAAAATTCTAACTTTCACTTAGAAAATCAAATTTTATGATTGGCAACAAATGCTGTCAGTTGTTTTCTTGAAGTAACAAACTCACTTCATTCATTTTCAAAATGCCTGCCAATTACCCAAATCTGAATAACCATAGTTTGTCAGTTTTTCTATAATTAAAAATTATGTTCTTTGAAAAAAGCACTGCTTTTCCTTGAGATAATCATCATACTTTTTTGTGCAGCAGAGGTATTTTATGAATACATCCCATTTTGTCACACAGAATATTAAAAAGAGCTGAAATTGAATAAAATTAATAATTTTTTCTGTGTCATCAAGGGTATTCTTAAGTAAAACTGGCACCTTTTTTTTCTGAAATTGAGTGGTGATGAAGAATCCAATGACTACCAGTACAATTTGGTTTCACTGCCTTGATTCGTGTTGAGGTGCCAGCAGTTTTACTCGCCATTGCTTTTGCACCATCAGTGCAAATGTCAACACAGTGAATAAGGCAAATGGTATCTTAATATTATTATGAAAATGGGTTTGACCTCACAGACCCCCTGAAAGGGTCTTGGAGACCCCCATTAGTCCACGGCCCATACTTTGAGAACTGCTGGTGAAGGAGATTTTTGAAGGAAAAGATGATTGGAAACAGCAAGACCAGTTAGCAGATGGTTACAGATAATACAGGTGAGAAATGATGAGGACATGCCCTAAAACAATCCCAATGGAGATGGGGTGGCAAGTACTGATGCAAAAAAAAAAAAATTAAAATATTCACTAAATGGGACCTTGGTTCATCGGTTATATTTTCAGTAACTCCCTATAAACTGACAACTTCCCTGCAGGCCTGTTGTTGTTGTTGTTAGGTGCCATCAAGTCAGTTCCGACTCATAATGACCCTATGTACAATAGAACAAAACATTGTCCGGTCCTGTGCCATCCTCACAATCATTGCTATGCTTGAGCCCACTGTTGCAGCCACTGTGTCAATCCAGTGTAAACACACTAAAATTGCTTCCACCTCAAAACCATATTCTCCCTCAACCAATATTTCCTTCTAGGTCTTGTCTATCTCTGTCCCTCTCTAGTTCCTAGCTTATTTGGTCTCCTTCTTTACATAGCCAAGCCTTTTGAGAGAATTGGTTACACTCGATATCTCAAATTCTTCACCTCCGTCTCACTTCAGCCCACTACAGTCTGGCTTCTACTCCAACCACTTGAAAAAAATTGTTCTTGCCAACGCCACCAAGCGCCTCAGTAATATTAAATCCAACAATACCCTTCAGTGCCAATTCTATTTGTCCTCTGCCATATTTGACCCCAGTTACTACTCCTTCCTCTTTGTAATTCTTCAACGACGTATCTTAGTTCTCCTCCTGCCTCTTGGCTATATTTTTATTAGTCTGTTCTGTTGATTTCTTCTATTCTTTCTAACTTCTAAACTATTGGACTTTACTCAAACCTATGCAGTATGTCCCTCTCCATGGCCATCGCTTAAGTCTAAGTCACCACCATCTCTTGCCCTACTGCTTTAATAGCCCCCCTAACTGGTATCTTCATTGCCTCTCTTCTCATTCTATAATAAATTTACCATATGGAAACCAGAGTGATCTTTTAAAAATGTAAATCAGATCACGCCACACCC
This sequence comes from Trichechus manatus latirostris, assembly GCF_000243295.1. Taxonomy (NCBI): domain Eukaryota; kingdom Metazoa; phylum Chordata; class Mammalia; order Sirenia; family Trichechidae; genus Trichechus; species Trichechus manatus. The sequence continues at coordinate 3,036,773 of NW_004444006.1, read as the reverse complement.
CTGCTTGAAATATTTTAATGGATTTCCATTGCACTTGAAATCCAAAACCCTTAATATGCCCTGCAAGGCTCTGCATTATCTTCTGAGATTACTTTTCCAGCCCATGCTCACATTCCTCCAGCTACATTGACCTATTTCCTTTTTCTCAAATGTGCCATGCCTCCTCTCTGCCTCAGGGCCTTAGCACATAATTTTCCTTTTGACTTGGACATTTTCCCTCCATTTCTTTGCATGAATAACTTCTTATCTTTCAGCTTTTTGGTTATAATGTTAATTCTTCAGAAAATCTCGCCTTGAGGCTCCAAACTAAACCAGGTGGTTTTCTTGTTATAATCTATCTATTATCCCATTTTTTACTCTTCCTTAATAGCACTTTTCACAAGGTATAATTATGCATTTATTTTTGTGATTATTTATTTAACCAATGTCTCCCTCAGATGCCATGAGGAGACCTCTACCCACCGAGGGAGATAACCCACAGAAAAGCTTCTCTAGGCCTTCCTTCCTGCTTGTTACAGAATCTCCAAAATCTTCATTCTCTATACCTGTAGAGAGCCATGTATAACACAGGCCATTTCCCCACCACCTCTGCCAAGCAATTCTCTATTGGAAGAGAACATTCACAATTACTCTGGGTTTCAGAAATGCCAGTGCTCCTGCCTCAATTACCATGTGGTTAGGACAGGACTCTTGGATTTTGAAGACTCAACAATCAGAGCTTCAACTACTTGCATGTGACCCTAAAAGTCTATGCCATGTAGTCATTTGTCAATTGTTGAGGATGGAATTAAATCAAATGTGATGTGTTGGCATGAGTTACTAATGACTAGGTCCAGTATTTGCATCTCAGCTTGTTTCTGCAGTTCTCTACTCATTGGCAAGATGGTGTCATGATTAAGTGTGTGGGTATCTGGAAGCATACTTCTTGTTCTACTTTTTCTTTAGGTTTTAATGACATGTAAGTAACATACATACAGAAAAGTGCACAAATAATGAGTGTACAACTCACTGAATTTTCACAAAATGAAGATATGCATGCAACGGCACTCAGATCAAGGGACAGAACATTACTAGCACCCTAGTAAGAACCCCCACGCTGTCTCTTATTTGCTATGCCCCTGCCTCCAGAAAAATCATTATCTTCACTTCTAACACCTTAGCTTAGTTTTGCTTGGTTTTGTACTTTATATAAATGGAATTTAATCATATTCATTCTTTTGTCTCCAGCTTCTTTTACTCAACATTATGTTTGTGATATTCATCCATACTGTTCCAATAGTTGCAGCTGGCTAACTCCCATTGCTGTAGAGTATTCTGTTGTATGAATATGCCACAAATTATTTATCCAATTATGTATTCTACTCTTGATGGCTATTACAGTTTCTAATTATTGGCCGCTATGAATAGTGCTGTTATGAACATTTATTTACGTGTCTTGTAGTGAACATTTCTGTATTTCTGTTGAGTATATGCCTAGGAATGCAACTGCTGGGTCATTGTGTGTGTGCATATATTCAGCTTTAGTAGATGTTGCCAAACACTTTTACAAAGTGGTTGTGGCATTTTGTATTTCCATCAGCAGTTTATGAGAGCTTGAGTTGCTCTAAACTCTCACCAACACTTGGAATTTTTCTATTTTACATTTTAGGCATTCTGGTGATTGTATAGTAACATCTCAATATGGTTTCATTTTGCATTTCCCTGATGACTAATGAAGTTGAGAACTTTTTAATTATGTTTATTGGCTCTTTGTTCAAGACTTTTGCCTATTTTTCTATTAGGCTGTCTGTCATTTGTCATTGATTTCTAGGAATTCTTTATATATTCTGGATACAAATTTTTGTCAAATATATACAATGCATATATCTCCCTCCAATTGGTGGCTAGTTTTTAGCTTTCTTGTTGACGTATTTTATGAACAGAAATCCTTAATCTGAACATATTTTAATTTATTTATTATTTAAATGGTTACCACTTTTTGTATCCTGTTTTTTAAAAAATTCATTGCCTCCTCCAAGACTGCCTGGGTTTGAATACTGGCTCTATGTCTTTCTAGCTATACGACCTTGGAAAAGTTACTTAAGCTTTCTGATCTTCAGTTTTCTTATCAGACAATTGCTTTATACTGTTGTGAAGATTACAGGAGATGATGCATATAAAAGAGTTTACCACCATACCAGGCACATAGCAAGTACTCAATGAATGTTTATGATTTTGCATTTTATATTTATTCTCTGTTATAATTTATAATTTGGAAATTCATAAAGATTTGGTGACATTTCTTTCTTAACACCAAGGTCTACTGTCATTACATCACACAGACGTTTAGAAGTCATACTGCTACCACTACAGGCACTATTTGCTTTTTGGCATTCCAATTTTTCATTATTAAGATGGTAAGAAAGAAAATCTTGAGTGAAAACAATATTCAGACTGTGGCACACCATGTTGTATATGGTAGCCCTTACTGGCTAATAGTATCTCACAGATCTGGGTTGTAAGAGGCAGGAATGTGTCAGCATGAAGGCATGGAATTCTTCAGCAAAGATTTCCACCAGTATAGAAGGGAAATTCCTCAACATAATAAAGGTCATCTAAACAAAACCAATAACCAACATCATTCTTAATGGAAAGAGGCTGAAAACATTCTCCTTGAGAATAGGAACAAGACAAGGATGCCCTTTATCATCACTCCTATTTAACATTGTGCTAGAAGTCCTAGCTAGAGCAATAAGGAAAGAAAAAGAAATACACAGCATCCAAATTGGAAAGGAAGAAGAAAAACTGTCCTTATTTGCAGACGATATGATACTATACATAGAAAACCCAAAGGACTCCACGAGAAAACTACTGGAACTAATAGAAAGATTCAGCAGAGTAGCAAGATACAAGATAAACATACAAAAATCAATTGGACTCCTATACACTAATAAAGAGAATAATTAAAAGGAAATCAGGAAAACAATACCATAATGTTGTTGTTAGGTGCCGTTCAGTCCATTTCAACTCATAGTGACCCTATAGGACAGAGTAGAACTGCCCCATAGGGTTTCCAAGGAGCAGCTGGTGGATTTGAACTGCTGGCCTATTTTAGGTTAGCAGCTGAGATCTTAACCACTACACCACCAGGGCTCCACCATTTATAATAGCCCCTGAAAAATAAAATACTTAGGAATAAATCTAACCAGTGATGTAAAAGAAGTATACAAAAACTACAAAACACTACTGCAAGAAACCAAAAGAGACCTACATAAATGGAAAAACATACCATAATCATGGATAGGTAGACTCAACATTGTGAAAATGACAATTCTACCCAAAGCAATTTACAAATACAATGCAATCCTCATCCAAATACCAACGACATTCTTTAAAGAGATGGAAAAACTAATCATTAACTTTATGTGGAAAGGGAAGAGGCCCGGGATAAGTAAAACACTATTGAAGAAGAAGAATAAAGTAGGAGGACTCACACTACCTGACTTCAGAACCTACTATACAGCTATGGTAGTCAAAACAGACTGGTGCTGCTACAACGAGAGAAACATTGACCAATGGAACAGAATTGAGAACCCAGATGTAAATCCATCCACCTAGGGTCACCTGATCTTCAACAAAGGCCCAAAGTTCATCAAATGGGGAAAAGACAGTTTTTTTAACAAATGGTGGATGTCCATCTACAAAAAATGAAACAGGACTCATACCTCACACCATACACAAAAACTAATTGAAAATGGATCAAAGATCTAAATATAAAACCAAAAATTATAAAGATCATAGAAGAAAAAATAAGATCAATGCTAGAGGCCCTAATACACAGCATTAACAAGATACAAGCCATAACTAACAACACACAAACTCCAGAAGATAAGCTACATAACTGGGATCTTCTAAAAATTAAACACTATGCTCATCAAAAGACTTCACCAAAAGAGTAAAAAGAGAACGTACAGACTGGGAAAAAAATTTGGCTATGGCAAATCCGACAAAGGTCTAATCTCTAAAATCTACCAGAAAATCTGACGTCTACAACAAGAAGACAAATAATCCTAGTAAAAAATGGGCAAAGGAGATGAACAGACACTTCACCAAAGAAGGCATTCAGGCCACTAACAGACACATGAGGAAATGATCGCTATCACTAGCCATTAGATAAATGCAAATCAAAACCACAATGAGATACCATCTCACCCCAGCATTACAGGCACGAATCAAAAAACCAGAAAATAACAAATGTTGGAGAGGCTGCGGGGAGATTGGAACTCTTATGCACTGCTGGTGGGAATACAAAATGGTACAACCATTTTGGAAAACAATATAGCACTTCCTTAGAAAGCTAGAAATAGAAATACCATATCATCCAGCAATCCCAGTCCTAGGAATAGATCCTAGAGAAATAAGAATAGACATATGCACACTCATGTTCATTGCAGCATTGTTCTCAATAGCAAAAAGATGGAAACACCCTAGATGCCCATCAACAGATGAATGGATAAACAAGCTATGGTACATACACACAGTGGAGTACTACTTAATGATAAAGAACAATGATGAATCTGTGAAGCATCTTACAACGTGAATGAATCTGGAAGACATTATGACAAATATTGTATGAGACCACTACTATAAAAACTCATGGAAAGGTTTACACACAAAAAGAAAACAATATTTGGTGGTTATGAGGGAGGGGAGGGGTGGAGATGGAAAAACACTAAATAGACAATAGATAAGTGGTAACTTTGGTGAAGGGTAAGACAGTACATAATACTGGGGAAGCCAGAACAGCTTGTACAAGGAAAGGTCATGGAAGCTCCATAGATACATCCAAACTCCCTGAGGGACTGAATTACTGGGCTGAAGGCTGTGGGGACCATGGTCTTGGGGAACATCTAGCTCAATTGGCATAACATAGTTTATAAAGAAAATGTTCTACATTCTACTTTAGTGAGTAGCATCTGGGGTCTTAAAAGATTGTGAGGGGTCATCTAAGATACTCCACTGGTCTTACTCCAGCGGGAGCAAGGGAGAATGAACAAAACCAAAGACACAAGGAAAAAATTAGTCCAAAGGGCTAATGGACCACAACCACCACAACCTCTACCAGACTGAGTCCAGCACAACTAGATGATGCCCGGCTACCAGCAGTGACTGCTCTGACAGGGATCACAATGCAGGGTCCCAGACAGAGCTGGAGAAAAATGTAGGACTAAATTTTAACTCACAAAAAAAGACTAGACTTACTGGCCTGACAGAACTGGAGAAACCCCTAGAATACGGCCCCTGCACACCATTTTAGCTCAGTAATGAAGTCACTCCTGAAGTTCACCCTTCAGCCAAAGATTAGACAAGCCCATAAAACAAGACTATAGGGACACACCAGCCCAGAGGCAAGGACTAAAAGGCAGGAGGGGACAGGAAAGCTGGTAATAGGGAATCCAAGGTCGAGAAGGGAGAGTATTGACATTTCTTGGGGTTGGTAACCAATGTCACAAAATGATAGGTATACTTATTGTTTAATGAGAAGATAGTTTGTTCTTCATCTAAAGTACAATAATAATAATAAATATTTCCAGGCAAGAATTCCAAAGAAGAGTGGTGAAGGTAATGGCTTGATAGTTGCCAATTTGGTACATCCAGGTAGAGTCAATATACAGGCAGGAGAAAGATCTTGGTAGGACATAAAAATGTTTGAGTCATTCACATACTGATGTTAGTTGAAGGCCTACGCATTGCCATTGAGTCAATTCCAACTCATAGAGACCTTATAGGGCAGAGTAGACATGCCCCATAGGATTTCCAAGGGTATAATTTTTTACAGAAGCAGACTGCCACATCTTTCTCCCATGAAACAGCTGGTGGGTTTGAACTGCCAACCTTTCATTTTGTAGGTGAGTGCTTAACAACTGCACCACCAGGGCTCCAGTTGAATGCCTATGAGTAAAACAAAAATCTCCCAGGAGAGTGTGTAGAATCTTATGGATCTGCAACATTTAAGAATGGTCTGAGAGTAGAAGGCAGTAAAGGAATCAGAGAGTAGGAGAACTAGTAGAGGATTAAATCATGCACCCTAAGGAGGATGAGAGGAAGAGGTCAACAGTGCTACAATGGGTTGAAGAGGGTTTGATTTGAGAAAAGCCACTGGATTTGGCGATTCCAAAGTCAGCATGAATACAGCAAGTCAGAAAAGAATGCAAATTTTAATGAATCATTCATTCAATGAATATTCATTCGGCGCCTACTATGTAATGACCTTTAACCAAAGTCCACCAAGGACACACCTGTGATTAAACAAGTGGAGTTTGTTACTCCTTGCAGTTAGGGAAGACACACACCGTGGGGAACAAGGAGGTGTCTCAGAAATAGGGTGCTAGAAAGAACCTATTAGAGAATTTTGGCTTTGCTGGGTGATTTGGGGGAGAGTCGATATATGTAGAGGTTTGGTTTAGATTAGATGTTATCAGAAAGTGGGGGCAATTTTATAGTTGAGTATTTTATAGGTGGCATAGAGACCTTGTTTTTGTCTATGCTTAAGCAAAATTATGTTTTATTTCATCTTATTGTGGTCTCAAAGTAACCTTGTCTGAGGTTGTATTTTGTGAGATTGTTTATGTCCAACAGGAGGAAGGAATGGCCTTGCTATGATGTCAGACCAGTTTGTAATAATATTGAGGTCTAGCTGTGAATATCAGATCAGTTCTGGATATCGGGGGAATATCTAATTTTTTTTTTTATTTCTTAGTCCCCCTTATGGACAAAGACAGATGAAGTAAGATGCCAGACATTAATCTATGATATCCAGATTTTTACCAGAGTTGAGGTTTTTTT
>NW_004444006.1:3004549-3017213 GCF_000243295.1 Trichechus manatus latirostris | reverse complement strand
TCTTGGAGAATTCTGAGTATTAGAGATTTGAATTCCCTCTCAGGTAGTTCTAGTGCATTTTCTTCCAGAGGAGAGTCATCTGATATTTTATTTTGGACGCCTACTAGAACCATCCTGTCCTGTTTTTGTAAATGTTTTGTTATTGTCTGCTGTCTTCGGGGCATTCGTTAGTTATTTTTCTCGTTTATTGATTGTAGATTTGTTTGTTCCATGTTTTTGTTTTTTGTTTTTTGTTTTTTTTTTATTTAATTTGGCTATGTCTGAGCAGGTGCGGTATGTTTTCTTTGTTGTTTGCTTGTCGGTGGGCACGATACTTTTTGCCTACTTCTGCAACTGTCAGGGTCAGTCACTCAGATATAGTACAGCAGGGCAGGTCTAGCTGAAGAGGAGTTGCTGGGATGGGTTATTCCTGGCACTTACTACAGCCACCAGGGGTAGCCAGTGATCAGTGCAGGGCAGGTTCCAGTAGGCCATACCTGTGGTGCTTCGTGGTGTGATGTTAAGTGCACAGTGCACGTAGGCAGGATAGAGCGGGGAGATTGTGATGTGTGGAGCCAAGTTGTGTATGGGGAGAGGAAAGAGGAACAGAAGCCAAAAACATACAAACAAAAAAGAGTGCTAGAGGAACTTGCCTTTGGAGTGGAGAGATGAGAGACTATGAAATGGAGAAAAACAAAAATGGGAAGAATAAAAAAAAGAAAAGTAAAGAATGAATAAATAAAAATTAGAAAGAAAAAAGACATCAAAGCTCCCAGGGATCCCACCGGTGTGGCTATGAGGTCTGGGGAAGTTGTTCCCAGGTGTTGAAGTACAGCCTGGCTAGGAGGTGTAGAGGTATGCAGTGCCAGGCATCCAGGGGACAGGAAGAGAAGGAAGGTATAGAGAGACAAGAAACTGAGTAATGAAGAAAGACAGAAAGGGAAAAAGAGGGAAAAGAGAAGAAAACAAATTAATAAAAAAGAACACAAATACTCCCCCCAAAAAAAGAAAAGAAAACAACCCACAAAAAAAGAAAAGCCCTCAGGGATCCCTCTGCACGTCTGTGCAAGCTGAGGGGGTAGTTCCCAAGCCACGCAGCACCGCCCAGCCAGAAAGGGCTCCCAACTGGAGAAAAGAAAAAGAAAACAAACTATCAATTGAAAACAAACAAACAAAAGCTCCAGGATCCCACCAGCATAGCAGCACAGACCAGGAAACAGCTCCACACTTCAACAGGGCTCCACAGCCCCTCAGGAAGAAGCAAAGATGGAGCAAGGGGCCAGGTATTTGAGCAAAAGGAGGGAGAGGTGGGGAGAGGTGGTAAGAGTTAAGGAAGAAATCAAAAGAAGTGGATAAAAGCAACACCAGCAGCCAACAAATGGCACTCAGGGAGTCAGCCAGTGCGGGTGGGTAGAATCCAGGCAGTTGGTGCTTCCCTGCCAGGAGACTGTGGCCATGGAAAGCAGAGGAGGCCGAGTGGGGGTGAAGAAGGGTGGGGGTTGGGAAAGCGTATGTCGCCAGTTATCGGTTGCTCTGTCTCCTGCTTGAAGCTCGGTGAAGCTGCTTTCTTGTACCCCTATTTGCTGGTCTCTGATAGGAGTCCAAGATGGCAGATCCGTGCTTCATTAGCTGATAGGGGACCTCTCCATGTACGTTTCCTCGCTCTCTGTTCTCTGTCAGTTTCTTATTCCATCTGGTGCTTGGCTCGGTTCTTTATCTCTTCATTTGATGTTTAGGGTTTCAGGATTGCTGTTTTCTCTGTCTGGCTTAGTTTTTCGGATCTTTGCTGTGGAGGGACGGTGTGGTGCTTCTGCGTAGAGTGCCGTGTTGCTGGAAGTCCTGAAATTAGTTAATTTTTAAAGTTTTTTTTAAGAGAGAAAATAGTACAGAAAAAAGACAGGGGTTCGCCTTTGGAAAATAGCTAATTAAATTCTTTCTGTAAAGAGAGGGAAGAAAAATTAGATGTAGAAAAGGATATTGTCTTAGGTGTCCAGTGCTGCTATAACAGAAATAACACAGGTGGATGGCTTTAACAAACAGAAATTTATTCTCCCACGGTCTAGGAGGCTAGAAGTCCAAATTCAGGGTGGCAGCTCCAGGGAAAGATTTTCCTTCCCTGTCGGCTCTGGGGGAAGGTCCTTGTCATCAATCTTCCCCTGCTCTAGCGCAGGGACCCTATGTCCAAAGGATGAGCACTCCTGGCTCTACTTTTTTTGTCATATGAGGTCCCCTTGTCTCTCTGCTCGCTTCTCTTGTTTATATCTCAAAAAAGATTGACTCAAGATACAACCTAATCTTGTAGACTGGGTCCTGACTCATTAACGTAACTGCCGCTAATCCCACCTCATTAACATCATAGAGGTAAGATTTACAACACATAGGAAAATCACATCAGATGACAGAATGGTGGACAATCACACAGTACTGGGAATCACGGATTAGAGAAGTTGACACATATTTTTGGAGGCACAATTCATTCAATGACAAATATTTTGACATATATGCCTAAAAGTGAGAGCACTATACAAATTGTGATATAATTTGGGTCCTTGATGTTCTTATCAAGCCATATAATGAAAAAGCCAGCACTTATTAATCTCCAAAGTATGAAAACAGAGGAGGAGATGTTTCCCACATTAAACAAAACTTTTTTTTAATATATTTTTTCTTTTTTGGTACCTAAATCTCTTTAAAATGCTCAGTCAAATATTGTAGTTCATGAGATGTGATTTTCCAGTCAATTTTTTGTTTACTTACTACATTTGCAATTTCAGTCTTTAAATCATCAACAAAAAACTGGAAAGGGCATTAGAATGTGAACATCAGGAGCTAATCGTGAATATTGTCCAAAGGTTCTGATTAAGGAGACAGTTTCTAATATTTTGCATTAGCTTTAGATAATGAATACTTTAAGGAAGCAATTTTTGAGCTTGGATTTCATTTAGAAGCCTCCTCATACTAATTAAAGAAATCAGACTACTGGATAGTTGGAATTTTGTTTTCTTTTTGTTTTAAAGCACCTCTCAAAGAACAATTTATCCATATCAAAATTCCCCTAAAGTGACCACTGTAATTCCAAATTGTTCTTGTTGAAATTGTGCAAGTTTGAAAGATATGCACAAGAGTTAGAGTTATAGTGAGAAAACATAAAGGAAATAGGTGTTTGGCCTGAAGGAGGTGAGTTTTAGATTTAAAAGACCCCATGAGAGCTGCAACATGTCTGTAAAAATGGTGCTTGTAGGAGCTGTGTCTCCAGAACTTTCTCAGACACCAGTCATCACCAAGCAGGGGCTGGACAAAATCTCCCGATTCTCGGCAGATGAACTAAAATAACAGCAGTTCTTAAGAACACAGAAACAAGGTGAGAAGTCCTTGCAAAGTTTTGAAATGGTGATCTGATACTGGTCTGAGAAGAAACTTTCTGAAATTCTCAGCCCCCATGGCCAGCCTGAGGATAGACTTATCAGGCTGGAGTCCATTTTCTCCCTATAGACTTTTTCTCATATGTTGTTGTTTGTTAGATGCCGTCAAGTGGGTTCCGACTTATAGCGACCCTATAGGACAGAGCAGAACTGCCCCATAGGGTTTCCAAGGAGTGGCTGGTGGATTTAAACTGCCGACCTTTTGGTTAGTGGCCAAGCTCTTAACCACTATGCCACCAGGGCTCCATTTTCTCAACATTTGAGCCATTAGACAAGCAGACAGACATACAAGGTATTAGATAAGCAGGTGTTAGATGCTAGAAAACAATTTCACCAAAGAATAATACAAATCTGATCAGATAACCAAAATCCCATAGAGGGACTTATTTCAAGGAAAATAAAGTAAATCCAAATGCTGAAGAGCTTCAATGAAATCCTGGAGCTCAATTCAGCATGAACTTATCGCCCAGCCATGGGCGTGTAGAACCTTGAGCAGATAGAGACACAAGGGATCTCAGGTGTGCACACTGTTACTTACTGAGGGTCCCAGTCCAAGGCACTGAGGCTGTCAGCTGAATCTAAGCAGAACCTCCAATTCTTTCAATGGCCGTTCAATCGAAGATCACCAGGGACACACCTGTAGTTAAACAAGTTCGGTTTATTACTCAATGAAGCAAGAGAGAACACATACTATGGGGAACCCTCAGGTGTCTAGTAAGAGGGTGTTAGAAAGAACATTTTATAGGATTTGAGCTTTTTAAAAAACTATTTTATTGTGTTTTCAGTGAAGGTTTACACAGCAGTTTAGGTTCCCATTCAACAATTTCTACACAAGTTGTTCAGTGATATTGGTTACGTTCTTCACAATGCGTGAACATTCTCATTATTTCCGTTCTGGTTGTTCCATTAGGATTTGGGCCTTTTGAGTGATTTTGGGGAGGGTTAAAGGAAGTGGGGGTTTGATCGAGATTGGATGCTATCAGAAAGCAGGGCAATTTTATGACTGGGTATTTTATGGGTGGTACAATGAGCTTGATTTTGTCGGTACATAGAAAAAGGAAAGAGGGAAAGCTGGATAGAGCTACAGATGAGTACAAAGAAGGGTGTAGCTACTGAATGATGAGGATCAGCAATGAAGTCTAGTATGAAAGTATGAAAGAAGGTGCTGTGGAGAATGGGCAAAGTTGACTAAATCAAATGGAACGTGCCCTTCTTCAGCCTCGAGTACCTCATCTGGAAAATGGGAGGTTTGGATTAGAACAGTTAGAGATAACTTCATAGGCATGTGACCTCTGCAGTCACACAGGGACCCTTGCTTAGAAGAGTCCCATGATTGGTTTAATGCTCTGCTGTTGCTGTCTTGAACTTTTAGTATTTTTGGAACAAGGGGTCCCACACTTTCATTTTTTACTGGGCCAGCACTGAGAACTACTGAGACCAGTAGTTCTCCAACTTTAGCATGAATATGAATCACTTGAAGGGCTTGCTAAAACACAAATCCTTTGTGCTAAGGTAACAACACTGAGTCTGAGTTTGATAGTAATTATAATAGCTAATATTTATTGAGCCCATCTCTGCCAAGAACTGTTCTAAGAACTTTACCTATATTAACTGAATTAGTCCTTACAACAACTCTCTATGCTATGTGATGTTATCAACCACATTTTACAGATGAGGAAACTAAGCCACAGAGAATATAAGTGACTTACCTACAATCACAAAGCTAGCAAGTGACACAACTAGGATATTTTGGGTAAATTTTATTGAAGTATAACATAAAAGTGTACAAATCATATGTGTTCAACTTGATTTTTCACAAAGTAGATACACCTGTGTAACCAGCACCCAAATGAAGAAATGGAACATTACATGCACCATAAAAACCCCAGTCACTTCACAGTGGTGTGCTGTTAAATGTTTGAAATGTTTCTCTGGGGGATTTATAGCATTTTCTGATTTCCGTGGAGTAAATACTACCACAATGGTCAATTTCAAGCTACCAATGTGATGCCAACTCTGTCAAAATTCCTGAAAATTTAACAATTGGCTCTTGCAAGCTGATAGGAACCTGCTCCAGTATATGCACACACACACACACCACTTCACCTCCATAAAGATAACCACTGCCCTGAATTTTAACACCATGATTAGTTTTGCCCATTTTTGAATTTTATGTAAGTAGACACATACATTATGTATTCTTTTGTGAGTGGCTCTTTCAGTCAACATTATATTTGTGAGATTCATTTATGTATTTGCATGCCATTGTCTAAGTTGTTCATTCTGATTCCTAAATAATATTCTGATGTGTTAATATTTTATAATACATTCTACTGCATATAGACATTCAGGCTATTTTCACTATGGGACTATTATAAACAACGAACAACGATCACTGTTGTAACACATCTTTTGATGAGCTTATAAACACATGATGGCTATACACCTAGGAGTGGAATTGTTGGGTCACTGGTTGTACAGATTTTCACCCCCGATAGATACTGCCAAACAATATTCTGAAGTGGATGTTCCAATTTACATTCTCATTTATGATACATGAGCATTCCAGGTGCTTCAAAATGTGCTGTCACATATAGAAGCCACTAGCCACATGGCTATTGAGCTCTTGAAATGGAGCTAGTGAAACTGAGAATGCGAATTTTTTAATTTATTTAATTTTGATTAATTTTTTGTAAATTTATTTTTTGTTTTTAAGCTGTACACTTCAGTGATTTTTAGTATATTCACAAAGTAGTGCAAGCATCACCACTATCTAATTCCAATTTCATTACTCCAGAAAAAGAACAAAAAACATTAGTAGTCACTTCCCATTCCCCTCAACTTCCAGCACCAGGAAACAAGTAATCTGTGTTCTGTCTCTATGGATTTGCCTATTCTAGAAATTTCACATAAATGAAACCACAATATTTGGTCTTTTGTGACTGACTTCTTTCACCTAGAATAATGTTTAGCAGCTTTACTGAAATATAATTCGTGCACCATACAATTCACTCATTTAAAGTGTAAAATTAAATGGTTTTTAGTATATTCACAGATATGTGCAACCATCACCACAGTCAATTTTAGAACATTTTCATCACCTCACAGAGAAACCCTGTTTTTTTAGCTATCACTCTCCTATCCCCAATCTTCCTCAGCCCTAAACAGCCACTAATCTACTCTCTGTCTCTCATAGGTTTACCTACTCTAGACATTTCTTATAAATGGAATAATACAATTCTTTCACTTAACATAATGTTTTTAAGGTTCATCCATATTGTACCATGAATCAGTAATTCATTCATTTTTTATGGCTAAATAATGTTCTATTGTACAAATATACTTCATTTTGTTTATTCATTCATCAGTTGATGGACTCAGTATAGGGTTATTTCTGCCTGTTGGCTATTATGAATAAAGCTACTATAGACATTCATGTGCAAGATTTTTCTGGACATATGTTTTCATTTCTCTTGAATATATACCTAGGAGTGGAATTGCTGGGTCTTATGGTAATTCTATGTTTAATAATTTGAGGAATTGTCAGACTGTTTTGCTAAGTGGCTGCACCATTTTATATTTCCACCAGCAGTGTTTGAGGGCTCCAATTTCTCCACATCCTTGCCAAAACTTGTTATCCTCTGTCTTTTTCATTATAGACTTTCTAGTGGATGTGAAGTGATTTCTCATTGTGATTTTGATTTTGATTTCTCTGATGACTAACAATGTCAAACATCTTTGCACGTACCTATTGGCCATTTATACATATTCCTTGGGAAAAAAAAGTCTACTCAGATCCTTTGACCATTTTTAATTGTGTTATTGGTCCTTTTGTTACTGAGTTGTAAGAGTTCTTTATGTTTTCTAGATATATGATTTGCAAATATTTTCTCCAATTCCGTGGGAGAATTTCACTTTCTTGATGGTGTCCTTTGATGCACAAAAGTTTTTAAATTTGATGAAGTCAGATATATCTATTTATCTATTGTTTCTTTTGTTGCTCATGTTTTTGGTGTTATATCAAAGAATTCTTTCCCAAATCTAAGGTCATAATGTTCTCCCTTATGTTTTCTTCTAAGTGTTTTTATTGTTTTAGCTCTTACATTTAGGACTTTGATCTATTTTGACTTAATTTTTGTGTATGGTGTAAAGTAGAAGTCAAATTTCATTCTTTTGCACGTGGATGTTCAGTTGTCCTATCATATACAAGGAATCCTCACTAAACTCATCAAATTTCTTCTTAATTTTAGGTATCGCTTTTTTAGTTTTAAACTTTCCACGTTATACTTCTTTATATACTTCAAACATATGGAGAAATTCTTTATCTTTTAATCTATTTTGTTCATTTTTTCCTTTCTCTTTTTTATTGTACTTTAGATGAATTTTTACAGAACAAATAGTTTCTTATTGAACAGTTAGTACACATATTGGTTTATGACAATGGTTAACAACCCCAGGATATGTCAACACTCTCCCTTCTCGACCTTGGGTTCCCTATTACCAGCTTTCCTGTCCCCTCCTGCCTTCTAGTCCTTGTCCCTGGACCGTTGTGCCCCATTAGTCTCGTTTTGTTTTATGGGGCTGCCTAATCTTTGGCTGAAAGGTGAACCTCGGGAGTGACTTCTATACTGAGCTAAAAGGGTGTCTGGGGCCATACTCTGAGGGTTTCTCCAGTCTCTGTCAGGCCAGTAAGTCTGGTCTTTTTCTCTGAGTTAGAATTTTGTTCTACATTTTTCTCCAGCTCTGTCCGGGACCCTCTGTTGTGATCCCTGTCAGAGCAGTCAGTGGTGATACCTGGACACCATCTAGTTGTACTGGACTCAGTCTAGTAGAGGCTGTGGTAGTTACGGTCCATTAGTCCTTTGGACTAATCTTTTCCTTGTATCTTGTTTATTTCATTCTCCCTTGCTCCCGAAGGGGTGAGACCAGTGGAGTATCTTAGATGGCTACTCATAAGCTTTTAAGACCCCAGACACTAGTCACCAAGGTAGAGTGTAGAACATTTTCTTTATAAACTGTGTTACGCCAAATGAGCTTGATTTTCACTGAGACCATGGTCTCCACAGCCCTCTGCCCAGAAATTTGGTCTCTCAGGGAGTTTGGATGTGTCTATGGAGCTTCCATGACCTTTCCTCGTACAAGTTGTGCTGGCTTTCCCAGTATTGTGTACTGTCTTACCCTTCACCAAAGTTACCACTTATCTATTGTCTATTCAGTATTTCCCCCTCCTACCCCTCCCATCCCTCGTAGCCAACAAAGATTGTTTCTTTTTGTGTGTAAACCTTTTCATGAGTTTTTACAGCAGTGGTCTCATACAATATTTGTCCTTTTGTGATTGACTTATTTCACTCGCATAATGTTCTCGAGTTTCATCCATGTTATGAGATGCTTCACAGATTCGTCATTGTTCTTTCTCGTTGTGTAATACTCCATTGTGTGTATGTACCATAGTTTCTTTATCCATTCATCTGTTGATAGGCTTCTAGGTCGTTTCCATCTTTTTGCTATTGTGAACAATGCCGCAATGAACATGGGTGTGCATATGTCTATTCGTGTGACGGCTCTTATTTCTCTAGGATATATTCTTACGAGTGGGATTGCTGGATTGTATGGTATTTCTATTTCTAGTTTTCTAAGGAAGTGCCATATCATTTTCCAAAATGCTTGTATCATTTTGCATTCCCACCAGCAGTATATAAGGGTTCTTATCTCCCTGCAGCCTCTCTAACATTTGTTATTTCCAGTTTTTTTGATTCGTGCCAGTAACGCCAGGGTGAGATGGTATTTCATTGTGGTTTTAATTTGCATTTCTATAATGGCTAGTGATGACAAGCATTTCCTCATGTGTTTGTTCGTCACTAGAATGCCTTCTTTGGTGAAGAGTTTGTGCATTTATTTTCCCCATTTTTTAATTGGATTATTTGTCTTTTTTTGTAGAGGTATTGGATTTCTTGTAGATTTTAGAGATCAGACCTTTGTCTTACTTGTAATGTCCAATTTTTTTCCCCAGTCTGTAGGTTTTTTTTTTACTCTTTTGGTGAAGTCTTTTGATGATCATAAGTGTTTAATTTTTAGAAGATCCCAGTTATCTAGCTTATCTTCTGGAGTTTATGTGTTGTTAGTTATGGTTTGCATCCTGTTAATGCCGTGTATTAGGGCCTCTAGCATTGATCCTGTTTTTTCTTCTATGAACTTTACACTTTTTGGCTTTGTATTCAGGTCTTTGATCCATTTTGAATTAGTTTTTGTATATGGTGTGAGGTATGGGTTCTGTTTCATTTGTTTGCTGATGGACATCCAGTTTTGCCAGCACCATTTGTTAAAAAGACTGTCCTTTCCCCATTTGATGGACTTTGGGCCCTTGTCGAGGATCAGGTGACCCTAGATGAATGGATTTACATCTGGGTTTTCCATTCTGTTCCATTGGTCAATAATTCTATCATTGTACCAGTACCAGGCTGTTTTGACTACCGCAGCTGTATAATAGGTTCTGAAGTCAAGTAGTGCAAGTCCTCCTACTTTATTCTTCTACTTCAATAGTGCTTTAATTATCCGGGGCTTCTTCCCTTTCCATATAATGTTAATGATTAATTTCTATCTCTTTGAAGAATGTTGTTGGTATTTGGATCGGGATTGCATTGTATTTGTAAATTGTTTTGGGTAGAATTGTCATTTTCACTATGTTGAGTCTACCTATCCATGAGCATGGTATGTTTTTCCATTAATGTATGTCTCTTTTGGTTTCTTGCAGTAGTGTCTTGTAGTTTTCTTTGTATAAGTTTTTACGTCCCTGATTAGATTTGTTACTAAGTATTTTATTTTTAAGGGGCTATTATAAATGATATTGTTTTCCTGATTTCCTTTTCATCATTCTCTTTATTGGTGTATAGGAATCCAACAGATTTTTGTCTGTTTATCTTGTATCCTGCTATTCTGCTGAATCTTTCTATTAGTTCCAGTAGTTTTCTCATGGAGTGATTTGGGTTTTCTATGTATAGTATCATATCATCTGAAAACAGGGACAGTTTAACTTCTTCATTACCAATTTGGATGCCCTTTATTTCTTTTTCTTGCCTTATTGCTCTAGCTGGGACTTCCAGCACAATGTTAAATAGGAGTGGTGATAAAGGGCATCCTTGTCTTATTCCTGTTCTCAGGGGAATGTTTTCAGCCTCTCTCCATTAAGAATGATGTTGGCTGAGGTGGGGCCAAGAAGGAGGAGTAGTTAGATTTTTCCAGTGGACCCTCTGACAACAAAGACCCCAAAAAACAAATGAATAGATTATATATGACAATCTGAGAGCTCTGAACATCAAGGCAAATTTGAGGAACTGGACTGAGTGGCAGGGGGAGGGAGAGATGGTTCGGAAGCAGCGAGGAGTTGCCAGACCTGACCCAGTGACAGCCTGAGTCCTTCAGGCATGATCAGCTCATGGGTGAGAAGTGAGGCAGGCAAGCAGCAGTGCTCAGGAGGAGTTTTCTGCACTGGGAGACACCCAGAAGAAGAGAGTCTAGTTGGCCACCCAGAACCAGTGAGAAGCAGCCCTCAATCTGTGAAAGATAAGTACTTGCATCTGGCCTACCTCGCAGATCAAAAACAACCCCCTTAGGGAAAAACCTCTCCCTCATTTACCTCCCCGATCCCTGCTCTGCACTGGGTCCCAGACCGGCTTCAGCAATTGCTGAGTCCCCTGGGTAGGAAATAAGATCTGTCACATGCCTTGAGCCATTCTCCTGTCCATGGAGAGTGAAAAAGTTAACAAACGGTGAAAAAATAAACTGCTGGCAACCCTAAGCCAGGAACTCAGGGTAGGCACAGCTCCTTTGCTTAAGCACAGGCATAAGGGATCCACGGACTTTGAGTGCCTTTCCCCCTGCATAGACTTGTGTGGGCCCATTTCCACAGCGTAGGCCCTCATTACCGCAGTACAACAGGGTATATACCTGAAGTATAACTTCAACTGTTTCAGCTGTGAAGTAGCAGCTTTGTGACATTTGACACTGCTCTGCCCATTAAGCAGGGTCTTCACCTACCCACATCAGGGGCCTGAGGACTGGTGGCTCCATACACACCACCTAGCCACCTGCGACAGGGGCTTAAGAATAAAAGGTGCCCCCGCAGTCCTTACAGCCAAAGCATCAGGTGCTCATAGTCTGGCTGCAAAACCCACCCATCTAAGCGCTCTAGGGAAAAGGGACATGCTTTCCTCCTGGACACTAGAGGGTGGCTATCTGCCCCCTACCTCACTCAGCATATGTCCCCCTGCTGCAGCCAGATGCCTGTCCCTACACCAATCACATATGCATGTCTAGGACTGTAGGTGACAGCCTGCACCACACACTTGGTGGCTATCTACCTGGACACCTGAGCTGAATGCATACAGGAGGAGTGCATGGACTCCTGAGCTCACATACCAACTAACAGATCTAACCACCTGGTGACAGGATATTAGAGCTTCAAAGGTGCCAATAATCAAACTAGCTCACAGTAGCAGCCTATTTGGGTATATCAAAACAAAACAAGAAGCTAGGACACAGTAAGCAAACATAAAATAAATAAATATAATAGCTGATTGATGGCTATGAGAAAACAGTCAATATCAAAACATGTAAAGAGACAGTCCATGATGACTTCAGCAAGCTCCCAAAATAAAGAATCTAGAAATTTTCCAGAGGAGGAAAATTTCTTGGAATTACCAGAGGCAGAATACAAAAGATTAATATAAAGAACTCTTTAAGAGATTAGGAAGGAAATTAAGCAAAACTTGTAACACGCGATAGAGGAAATTAAAAAGATTAGAGAAGAGCATAATGACAAATTTAACAGTCTGCAAGAATCCATAGAGAGACAACAATCAAAAACACAGAAGATTAACAATAAAATTCCAGAATTAGACAACTCAGTAGAAAGTCATAGGAGCAAAATTGAGGCAACGTAAGTCAGAATTAGTGAGATTGAAAATAAAGGACTTGACACCAATTTATTTGAGGAAAAATCAGATAAAAGAAATTTAAAAAATGAAGAAACCCTAAGAATTATGTGGGATTCTATCAAGAGGAACAACCCACGGGTGATTTGAGCACCAGAACAAGGGGAATAACAGAAAGTACAGAGAGAATTGTTGAAGATTTATTGGCAGAAAACTTCCCTGATAGCGTGAAAGATGAGAAAATATCTATCCAAGATGCTCATCGAACCCCACATAAGGTAGATCCCAAAAGAAAGTCACCAAGACATATTATAATCAAACTTGCCAAAACCA
>NW_004444006.1:3002406-3003697 GCF_000243295.1 Trichechus manatus latirostris | reverse complement strand
AAAACATGATCTGTCTATATGCTGCCGACAAGAGACACACCTTAGACTTAAAAACACAAACAAACTAAAACTCAAAGGATGGAAAAAAATATATCAAGCGAGCAACGCTCAAAAAAGAGGAGTGGAAATATTAATCTCTGACAAAGTAGACTTTAAAGTAAAATCCACCCCAAAGGATGAGCAAGGACACTATATAATGATTCAAGTGTCACTACACCAGGAGGACATAACTATAATAAATATTTACACACCCAATGACAGGGCCCCAGAATACATAAAACAAACACTAACAGTCTTGAAAAGAGAGATAGCTCCCAATAGTAGTAGGAGACTTCAACACACCACTTTCAGTGAAGGACAGAACATCCAGAAAGAAGCTCAACAAAGACACGAAAGAAGCTCAACAAAGACACTGAATACTACAATCAACCAACTTGATCTCATAGACATATACTGAGCACTCCATCCAACAGCAGCCAAGTATACTTGCTTTTCCAATGCACATGGAACATTCTCCGGAATAGACAATATATTAGACCATAAAGCAAGCCTTAACAAAATCCAAAGCATCAAAATATTACAAAGCATCTTTTCTGACCATAAAGCAATAAAAGTAGAAATCAATGACAGAAAAGGCAAAGAAAAAATTCAAACACATGGAAACTGAACAACACCATGCTCAGAAACTACTGGGTTATAGAAGAAATTAAGGAATAAATAAATTCATAGAATCGAATGAGAATGAAAACACATTCTACCAGAACCTTTTGGACACAGCACAAGCAGTGCTCAGAGGTCAGTTTATAGCAATAAATGCACACATCCAAAAAGAAGAAAGGGCAAAATCAAAACATTAACCCTACAACGGGAACAAGTAGAAAGAGAGCAAGAAAAGAAGCCCTCAGGCACCAAAAGAACGGAAATAATAAGAATTAGAACAGAATTAAATAAAATAGAGAATATAAAAATAATTGAAAGAGTTAACAAGACCAAAAGATGCTTCTTTGAAAAGATCAACAAAATTGATAAACTGTTGGCCAAACTGACAATAGAAAAACAGGAGGGGAAGCAAATAAACTGTATAAGAAATGAGATGGGTGATATCACAACAGACCCAACTGAAATGAAAAGAATCATAACAGAATACTATGAAAAAATGTACTCTAACAAATTTGAAAACCTAGAGGAAATGGACAAATTTGTAGAATGTCACTACCTACCTAAACTAACACAAACAGAGGCAGAACAACTAAATAAACCCATAACAAAAGAACAGATTGAAAAGGAAATT
>NW_004444006.1:2999744-3001005 GCF_000243295.1 Trichechus manatus latirostris | reverse complement strand
GTTAATTGTGGAAAAGACAGTCTCTTTAACAAATGATGCTGGCATAACTGGATATACATCTGCAAAAATCTGAAACAAGACCTATACCTCACACCATGCACAAAAACTAACTCAAAATAGATCAAAGACTTAAATATAAAATCAAAAACGATAAAGATCATGGAATAAAAAATAGGGACAATGCTAGGAGCCCTAATACATGGCATAAACACAATACAAACCGTAAGTAACAATGCACATGCACTGGAAGAGAGACTAGATAACTGGGAGCTCCTAAAAATCAAACACTTATGCTTATCAAAAGACCACCAAAAGAGTAAAAAGACAATGTACAGACTGGGAGAAAATTTTTGACTACAACAAATCCGATTAGTGTCTAATCTCTAAAATCTACAAGATTCTGCAAAACCTCAACAACAAAAAGACAAATAACCCGATTAAAAAATGGGCAAAGAATATGAACAGGCACTTCACCAAAGAAGATATTCCGTCTGCTAACAGACACATAAAGAAATGCTCAAGATTAGCCATTAGCAAAATGCAGATCAAAACTGCAATGAGATATCATTTCACCCTAAGAAGGCCTGCATTAATCAAAAAACAAAAAACAAAATAGTAAATACTGGAGAGGTTTTGTAGTGACTGGAACACTTATACATCGTTGGTGGTAACGTGAAATGGTACAACCACTTTGGAAATCGATTTAGTGCTTCCTTAAAAACTAGAAATGGAAGTACCATACGATCCAGTAATCCTGCTCCTTGGAATATATCCTAGATAAATAAGAGCTGTCACACGAATAGATATATGCACACCAATGTTCATTGCAGCACTGTTTACAATAGTTAAAAGATGGAAACAACCTGGGTTCCCATCAATGGATGAATGGATAAACAAATTATGGTATATCCACACAATGGAACACTACACAAGGCTAAAGAAGAACGATGAAGCCGTGAAACATCTTATGACATGGAGGAATGTGGAGGGCATTATGCTGACTGATTTTAGTCAGTCTCAGAAGGACAAATATTGTATAAGACCACTTTTATAAAAACTCAAGAAAAGGTTTAAACACAGAAGAATACATTCTTTGATTGTTACAAGGGTGGGGAGGGAGGGTGAGAGTTATTTACTAACTAGATAGTAGACAAGAATTATCTTAGGTGAAGGGAAGGACAGCACACATTACAGGGGAAGTCAGCACAACTGGACTAAACCAAAGCTAAGAAGTTTCCTGAATACAAACACTTTGAGAAAC
>NW_004444006.1:2988079-2999102 GCF_000243295.1 Trichechus manatus latirostris | reverse complement strand
GCTCAAGTATATACGAGACTAAACGGGCAGCTTTTGTCTGGAGGTGAGATGGGAAGGCAGAGAGGGTTAGGAGCTTGTTGAATGGACATGGGGAATCCAGGGTGGAAAGGAGGAGTGTGCTGTCGCAGTATGGGGAGAGCAATTAGGGTCACAAAACAATGTGTGTATAAATTTTTGTATGGGAGACAAACTTGAAATGAAAACTTCATTTAAACCACAACAATAAAAAAAAATGATGTTGGTTGTTGGTTTTGCATAGATGCCCTTTAATAATTTGAGAAATTTCCCTTCTGTACCTCTTTTATTTAGATTTTTTATCAGGATTTGGAGTTGGACTTTCTCGAATGACTTTTCTGTGTCAATTGAGATGATCATGTCATTCTTTGTTTCCTTTTATTTATGTGGTCGATTACGTTGATTGATTTTCTAATGTTGAACCACCCTTGTATACCTGGTATGAGTCCTACTTGGTCATGGTGTATTTTTTTGATATGATGCTGCATTCTGTTGGCTAGAAGTTTTGACAATTTTTGCATCTATATTCATGAGAAATACTGGTCTGTAATTTTCTTTTTTCTTTTTTTTTGGCATCTTTGCCTGGTTTTGGTATCCGGGTTATGCTGGCTTCATAGAATGAATTCGGAAGTGTCACTTCCTTTTCTGTGTTCTGAAATAGCTTGAGTAGTACCAGTGTAAGGTCTTCTCTGAATATTTGGTAGAATTCTCCAGTGAAGCCATCTGGGCCAGGGCTTTTTTTTGTTGGGAGTTTTTTAAATTACCTTTTCAATCTCTTCTCTTGTTATGGGTCTGTTCAGATTTTCGACCTCACTTTGTGTTAGCTTGGGTAGGTTGTGTTTCTAGAAATCTATCCATTTCCTCTAGGTTTTCAAATTTGTTGGTGTACTTTTTTCATAATACTCTGTTGTGATCCTTTTTATTTCAGTTGTGTCTGGTGTAATGTCTCCCATTTCATTTCTTATTTGGGTTATTTGCATTTTCTCCTGTTTTTCTTTTGTCACTCTGGCCAGTGGTTTGTCGATTTTGTTGATCCTTTCAAAGAACCAACTTTTGGTTTTCTTGATTCTTTCTATTGTTTTTCTGTTCTCTATCTCATTTATTTCTGCTCTGATCTTTATTATTTCCTTTCTTCTGGTGGCTGTGGGCTTTTTTTATTTTCTCTTTCTATTTGTTTAAGTTGTGTAGTTAATGTTTTGATTTTGTCCTTTCTTTTTTGTTGTGTGCAGCTATTGCTATAAATTTTCCTCTAAGGGCTGCCTTTTGTTGTGTCCCAAAGGTTTTGGTATGATATGTTTTCATTCTCGTTTGATTCTAGGAATTTTTTGATTCCATCTCTAATTTCTTCTATTACCCAGTGTTTTGTAAGCAGAGTGCTATTCAGTTTCCATGTAATTGATGTTTTTCCTTGCTCTTCCTGTTGTTGATTTTTACCTTGGTAGCGTTGTGCTCAGAGAAGATACTTTGTATTATCTCAACGTTCTGGATCTTCTTTTGGGTTGATCTGTGGCCTAAGGTGTGGTCTATTGTGGAGAATGTTCCATGTGCATTGGAAAAGAATGTGTACTTTACATCTGTTGGTTGTAGTGTTCTGTATGTCTATGAGGTCACGTTGGCTGATTGTGCCCTTTAGGTCTTCTGTATCTTTGTTCACTTTCTTTCTAGATGTTCTGTCCTTTATGGAGAGTGGTGTGTTGAAGTCCACTATTATTGTGGAACTGTCAATTTCTCTTTTCAGTGCTGTTTGAGTTTGTTTTATGTACTTTGGTTCCCTGTCACTGGGTTCGTAGATGTTTATTATGGTTATGTCTTCATGATGGATTGTCCCCTTAATCATTATATAGTGTCTTTCTTTGTCTTTTATGGTGGGTTTTGTTTTAAAGTCTATTTTATCTGAGATTAGTATTGCCTCTCCTGCTCTTTTTTGGTAGCTGTTTGCTTGATATATTTTTTTTTTGCACCCTTTGACTTTTAATAAATTTACGACTTTGTTTCTAAGGTGTGTCTCTTGTAGACAGCATATTGGTGGATCCTGTTTTTTTTTTTATCCATTTTGTCACTCTCCGTCTCTTTATGGGTGCATTTAGGCCATTTACATTCAGTGTAATTCTTAATAGGTATGAGTTTATTGCTGTCATTATGTAGTGCTTTTTTTTTTTTTTTTTTTTGATGATGTTTTCTTAGTTCCTTTTACTTTCCTGTGCTGAATTCCTTTTGTTTGTGGATTTTTTTTATTTCTGTTGTTTTTGTAGGCTTTGTTTTTACTGAGACTTTATGTTTTTCTTTATTTTAATGAGTAGGTTTGTTAACTTTCTTTGTGTTTACCTTGAAATTTACCTGTATCTTCCTGGGTTTGAAGCAGTCTATTATTACTTGGTATCGCCTTGCCTTCCTCTCCATTAGAAGGTTCTATACCTAGACCATTTATTCCCTCTTTTACTGTTCTGATGTTGTTGTCATTTACAGATTAACCTGTCTGGTTCCCTGTTGTAATTCTTTTGGTTTTGGATAGTCCTTGGAAGTTCATTTCCTCATTTGGTATCTAGTTGGTATGATCCTGTGTCCTAGATTCAGTCTGTGATCTGATGTTGTTTGTTCTCAGATTGTAGGACTCTGTTTAATAATTCTTGTAAGTTTGGTTTGGTTTTTACATAGTCCCTCAATTTCTGTTTATCTGGAATGTCCTAATTTCACCATCATATTTAAACGTGAGTTTTGCAGTATATATTATTCTTGGCTGGCAATTTTTTTCTTTCAAGGTTTTATATATGTCATCCCATTGCCTTCTTACCTGCATTGTTTCTGCAGAATAATCTGAGCTTAGTCTTATTGTTTCTGCTTTGTATGTGACTATTGTTTTTCTCGAGCTGCTCTCAGAATTCTTTGTTTGTCTTTGGTTTTAGCGAGTGTGATTGTGATATGCCTTAGTGGTTTTCTTTTGGGGTCTATCGTATATGGAGTTCGTTGAGCTTCTTGGATGGTCAGCTTTTCATCTTTCATGATATTGTGGAAGTTTTCTGTTAGCAATTCTTCAATGATCCTCTTTGTGTTTTCTGTTTTCTCCCCCATTCTGGAACTCCAATCACTTGTAATTTTTTGCTTTTGATGGTATCCCACATAATTCTCAGGGTTTCTTCATTTTTCTTTGTTATTTTTTCTGATTTTTCTTCAAACAGAGTTATCCAAGTGTTTGTCTTCAATTTTGCTGATCCCTTCTTCCAACGTTTCAAACCTGCTCTTCAGCCCTTCTATGACATTGTCCATTTCTGAAATCTTGTTGTTTCTCTTTTGGATTTCTAATTGTTGTTTCTGTATGATTTCTTGTTGTTAATTTATTTTAGCGTTTTGTTCCTGTATTATATTCCTGAATTCTTCCATTTTTTGTCTGTATTTTCCGTTAATTTGTCTGCCTGTTCCATGAATTTGTCTATTTTTTCCTCATTTTTGTCTGTTTTTTGCTTCAACTCTTTGATAGGTCTGAATATTAGAGATTTGAATTCCATATCAGGTAGTTCCAGTGTCTTTTCTTCTACTGGAAAGTCATCTGGTGTTTTATTTTGGATGCCTACTGAAACCTCCTGTCCTGTTTGTTTTATATGTTTTGATATTGCCTGTTGTCTTCGGGACATTCAGTAGTTATTTTCCTAGTTTATTGACTAGATTTGTTTGTTTTGTCCTGCTATTTTCTTTTATTTGGTTATGTCTGATCAGGCAGGCTGTGCATTCTTTGTTTTTTGTTCATCGGTGGGCACGATATTTTTCACCTTCTTCTCCAATGGGCAGGGTCAGTTTCTCAGGTATGATACAGCAGGGTAGGTCCAGGTGAATGGTAGTTGCTGCGATGGGTTGTTTGTTGCACATATTAGGGCCAACAGGGCCGGCTGGGAATCAGGGCAGGGCAGGTTCCTGTAGGCTATTCCTGTGCTGCTCAAGGGTGTGATGTTCAGCTCATAGTGAAGGTAGGCAGGAAGGAGGGGGGAGATTGTGATGCGTGGAGCTCAGATGGGTATGGGAAAGAGAGAGAGAGGAGAGAGTAACAGGGGCCAAAAACATACAAACAAAAAAGAATGCTAAGGGAGCTTGCCATTGGAGTGGAGAGATGAGAGACCGAGAAATGGAGAAAACCAAAAAAAAAAAAAAAGAGGAAAATAAAAAAATGAACAAATAAAAATTAGAATAAAGAAAAGCTACCAGGGATTGCACCGATGTGGCTGTGAGGACTGTGGAAGTTGCTCCTAGGCCATGAAGTACAGCCTGGCTGGAAGGGGTAGAGGTTTCATACAGTTCCAGGTATTCCAGAGACAGGAAGAGAAGTTAAGTATAGAGAGATGAATAATTGAGAAATGAAGAAAGACAAAAAAGGGAAAAAGAGAGAAAGAAAAACAAAAACAAGAAAAAAGAAATGCCCCCAGGGATCCCACTGCACAGCTGCACAGACTGTGGGAGTAGCTCCCAAGCTGCACAGTACTGCCTGGCTAGAAGGTGCTCCCAAGCTAAGAAAAGAAAAAGAAAACAAACAAACAAACAAAAGCCCCAGGGTTCCCACCAGTGTGGCAGTATGGGCCAGGAATCAGTTCCACAGTTGAGTGGTGTTTCACAGCTTTTCAGGAAGAAGCAAAGATGGTACACAAAGCCAGGTATTTGAGAGTAAGGAGGGGTAAGTGGTGATAGGTATAGAAGAAACCAAAAGAAGTTGAAAAAAGCAACACCAGAAGCCAACAAATGACACTCAGGGAGCCAGCCAGTGTGGGCAGTTGGAATCTAAGTGGCACGGGGTGAAGCTGGTGCTTCCCAGCCAAGAGGCTGTGGCTGCAGGAAGCAGAGAAGGCTGAGTTGGGGTGAAGAAAGGTAGGGGGTGGGAAAGCATATATAGCTGGTTACTGGTTGTTCTTCTCCTGCTAGAAGCTCCATGAAGCTGTTTTCCTGTACTCCCTGTTTGCTGATCTCCGATAGGAGTCCAAGATGGTGGATCCGTGCTGTGTTAGCTGATAGGGGACCTCTGCATGTATCTCTCCTCACTCTCTGTTCTCTGTCAGTTTCTTATTCCATTTAGTGCTTGGCTGAGTTCTTTATCTCTTCATTTGATGCTTAGGGTTTCAGGATTGACGTTTGTCTCTGTTTTACTTAGTTTTTCAGATCTTTGCCTTGGAGGGACAGCCTGGTGCTTCTGTCTATAGTGCCATATTGCCTGGAAGTCCTCCTGTCTTTCTTGAACATATTCATCATAATGATTTTAAAGTACTTTTCAGCTAACGCCAATATTTGGCTCATCTTTAGATATGTTTCTAATGTCTGGGTTTTTTTTTTCTCTGTTGATTTTTAGTCATATGGTTCTATCTTTTGGATAAACATGGTTGTGTTTTATTGAGTCCCAGATACAGTAAACAAAATTATAGAAGGTCAAGTTGAGGCTATCTTCCTCTATAAAGGCCTCAGCCTTCACTTACTGGGTAAATAGTGTGGTGGCTGATGACCTTATCCAATAAGGGGCTGCACTAAGTTGCTGCTGTGTTGCACTCCTGGTGGGCTCAGTATTCCTTTCATTTGTTTCAGAAATTCAAGGGCTTTCAACTCAGGGTCTGATGTATTTCATATGGCCACTCTCCTGGTGGGTCCTGAACTCTAATCTTTGATGTATTAGACGGCCAAAAAGTCCTGCTCTACTTTTCAGAGTCTTTCTATGTAGGCTTTTTCCTCCTGCCACAGGTGCCTCTAGAATCTATCAGTGATCTGAGGGGATACAGGCTATGTACTTGATGTCTTTTAATTCTTTACAAAAAGCTCATCTGTTTTCTCTGTCTTCCAGCAGCAAGCCCCCACAGATGAAAAGCCTGTAGTCCCAGTTTCCTGCCCTTGCCCAGAATAATCAAATGCTCCAAAGGTAAAAATGGGTACAGAATTCTGCTCACCTCTCCAAAGTACTTTTCTCTTTGTAGTGTGAGCCCCTCTAGTTCTTTTTACCTCAGCAGTTCTCTGTTGCCTTCAAACAGATTTTTTAAACCACCTTTTCTAGTTGTTCTTGATAGAAACACTAGATGCTATGCTCTGCTGTGAATATGTCTACTCCATTCTCCTTTTCTCTAATAGCTTTTCTTTACTGCTAGCTTTTGTTTACTGATATTCTCTACTCCCTCCTAATACTGGCTTGCACATAGCCTGTCATCGTCCTTTATGGTTCCTCCAGTCTCTCTACATCATGACCTTTCAGCTTGACCTCCTGCTCCTAACTGCTTCTTTCTCTTGGTATTTCCTGATTCAAATTACTGTGAAAGAATTTGGATGGCTTAGATAATCTTTTTTAATGTTTTTTTAAATTGTGGTAAATATATATGTATCAAATCATTTCCATTTTCAACATTCTTCCATGTCCAATTCACTGACTTTAGTTATATTAACCATGTTGTTCAACTATTACCATTATCCATTTGATGCTAGGTTACATCATTAATGCCTGGTCACTGACATTGTCTTCCCTTGGTTAGGTGCTCACTTTGGTCCAATCAGTTGTGGCTGAGGTGGGGAGAGGACATATCATGTGGTTCAAGGCAGGGCTGCCTAAGAATGCTCTTAATTAGGGATTTGAGCGAAGCATTTTCCCTTAGAAAATGTGGCTGTGACCGACATCATAATTAGTATGTCCAGGATAAAGCCCAAGCCTACCATTTCATCTTAGCTCACAGTCTCTATCCAGAGAAAGAGAAGCATAGTAGTTTCCTGATATCTCCTGGTACCAAGTCTAATGGGCATCTGCCATGTCAACAAGAGAAATTTGTGCAGGGCTGTTGACAGCTGCACGTAGGCTGGTTTGGAGGTGGGAGTAGGGCTAAGGACTAGGCTGTCTACTGTTGCTCTGAACTACCATGTCACTGGTCTGCATCCGATACTAAAGCCCAGTCACCAGACTCGTGGGGGGGGGGTTCAGGTGAGTCTGATTCATTCATTCAGTAAACATATATTAAGCACCTACTATGTTCCAGGTACTGCTTAGGTTATGGGAAACCATTTCATTTGGTTCTCACAACAATCCCATGAATAAGATACTATCATCCCAATTTTATAAACTCAGAAATGGAGGCTCAGGGAGATGAAGGCACTGGCCCAGGGTCATATAGATAGTAAGTGACATAGCTTAGATTTGATCCCAAGTTCTATTATTCCAAAGCCAACCATTCTCTTTTCACTAAATGGTGCTGCCTTTTAGAGCTGTCATATTGTCTGAGAGAGATTGGAAATTAAACTTTTTTTCTGGATTAAATTGTAGCAATGAAAAAGCCTCTGGAATTGGCTGGTCTATTAGCAGGAGAGGTGGGAAAGGGACACTTGTGCTTACTACTCTAATAGCAATAAGGATGGAATGTGTTCTGGAGCACCTCTACCTCATGAATATGCTGAAGCTTTGGTTTCAGGCAATAGAGAAGAGTATCTTTTGATCTGTGACCACAAGATGTAAGTAGGGAGGAACCAAGGTGTTCTGAAACACATTGATGTCTCTCAGCAACCCTGTTCCTGAAGTTCTCTTTCTCTTCTTTGACACGGACCCTAAGGACTCAGCCTGCTTTTCTCTCCTCCAAACTCTCCCTACTTACTTTCTCCCTTATGACTTCTCTCCCCAGAAAGCTTGCTTAGGAGTGAGATGAATCTTCCCCTTCTTTGTTGCTCTCCCCTGGAGAAGTCCTTTGTGTGTAAAGGGTTTTACTGTTATTGTAAGTGTGTAAGTGTGTGTGTGTGTGTTGAAGAGCAGGAGGGAAGAATGGGAGAACACCATGGCGTGAGGAAAGAAGGAAATGACAGACAAAAAAAAAAAAAACAGAAAGAAACTATGGAGAGAGGGCCACAGCTTAAGGTAAGGAGACTAATTATCTTGTTTTAACCTGGGCCTTGCTTTAGACTCTCTGACTACTTTTGCAATACTCCTGGCAGTCTGTTTGCATTCCAGCCCTTCCCTTTATGCCTCTGAGGATCAAGTTAATAAATTACACCTTCCCTCCCCCATCTTCTAAAGTTTAAGTCCAGGCCACCTTCTTTTTTAATGAAACAGGAGGAGAGATGAGGAGATAACTAGTATTCCGGGATTGTACGGCTAGGTCTTTGATTCTTATATTATAGGAAACTAAGGCTTAAAGAGGTTAAGGAAATAACCTTAACTCATGCCCTACAGCTAGTAGAATTTTTAATCCAGGAGTTTCTAACTCTAAAGTCTCTACTATCTTCGCAGTGTGCCATTGAGCCTCATATGCTGGAGTCTCAGTGCCTAGACCTACAAATATATTCAGGCCAGAAAAACTATTGTCAACTAGATAATAGGAATGGTGACCCTGCAGCATTTCCTCACACTGTGTCCCGAGGTGGGAGCTTTCTAAACTAGTCTTATTGGGAGAGTGAGAGGACATGCTCTGGTTCCTGGAAGTAACTTAAGGTTATTGTCTTCAAAACTCAGCATTCATAAACCTGATATTGAGGGTGGACTGGGCGGGGGCGGGAGGGGTGAGACAAGACAGAGACTGTTTAGGGCCAATCCACTGGGGCAGAACAAGAGTTGCCACTGACTCAGTTGCAAATATAAAATCCAGAGGTGCTGTCAAGCAAACAGCACAATGGGAAAGAAACCTTATAATACATATCAATACTAATTCAACTTTGTTGTAGCTACTAGTATTCACATTTTAAAAAAATACTATTTTATTGTATTTTTGGTAGAGGTTTACACAGCAGTTTAGGTTCCCATTCAACAATTTCTACACAAGTTGTTCAGTGACCTTGGTTACATTCTTCACAATGCATGAACATTATTATTTTCGTGCTAGTTGTTCCATTTCCATTAGTCTATAGTTTCCCTGCCTCCTTACATTTTCATCTTTGTTTTAAAGTAATTGTTGACCATTTTGTCTCTTATAGGTGATGTTTTAAAAGAGCACAGTACTTACAGGTGATATTCATTATTATTTTTTTAATTTTACTTTAGGACAAGTTGAGCTGGCTTCCCCAATAGATATTCATTATTTTGTGAGCCAATTTGTTATTTACTTACAATGTGGCCTCAGGGGTTAGTTTAAGTTCAAGGTTTGAAGAGTATCTCAGGGCAACAATCTTACAGAGTCCTCCACTCTCAGTCTAGTAGGTCTTTTTTTGTTTGTTTGTTTAGGAATTTGAGGTTCTGTTCCACAGTTTTCTCCCATTCTATAAGGGTCCATCTATTGTGATGGCTTCTTGCAAGCTTTTAAGAGCCCAGACACTACTCACCAAACTAGAATGTAAAACATAACTTTATGAACTATATTATGCCAATGACTGAGATAGCTCACGAGACTATGGCCCTAATCCTCCAAACTCAGAAATCCAATCCTGCAAGGTCTTTGGTTATGTCTAAGAAGTAAACATAACTGTGTCCTCTATGTGCTTTATTATATACATGACTATATGTGCATACAGTTGTATAGATGTGTATTCATATGCATACACTTAAATATACACACATGTATATATACCTATACACATGTATGCCTATATACATACATATATAACCACACATTTTTTTTGGTTGTTTTCACTTTTGTTTCAAAATGATGTATGCTATAGCAATTACCAAAAAATCATTTTTTTCTTGTATACTCTTTAGTGACATTGTTTACCTTTGTCAAGCTGTGTATACTTCACCCTCATTAGGTGTTACCTTTCCCATCACCAGAATTAACAAGTGTCTACTATCTAGACAGTGAGTCCCCTTCTTCACTCACCCCAATCCCTGGTAACCACTAATGAACATCAAAAACCAAAACTAAAACCTGTTGCGGTCAAGTCGATTCCAACTCGTAGCGACCCTGTAGGACAGAGTAGGACTGCTCCAGAGAGTTTCTCAAGGAGCGCCTGGTGGATTTGAACTGCCAACCTTTTGGTTAGCAGCTGAGCTCTTAACCACTGCGCCACCAGTTTCTGTATATTTACCTGTTCATATCATTTCATAAAAGTGAGAAAATACAATTTTTTTGTAATTGACTTATTTTGCTCAACATAATGTCCTCCAGATTCATTCACGTTCCAAGATGTTTTGGGAAGTCATTTTTCTTTATTGCTAAGTAGTTCTTCTTTATATGTATGTACATATTTTACTTATTCTTTTATTGCTTGATGGGCACTTACATTGTTTCCTTCATTTTGCTATTGGGAATAGTGCTGTGATGAACATAGGTGTGTATGCACATTTTATAGATCAGTAAACTGAGGCTCAAGAGAGGTTAAGTCACTTGCACATAGCAAATTAGTGGCAGAACTAGGATTTAAACCAGTCTTTCTGACCATAAAGCCATACAGCCACTACTATACTGTGCCAGAGAATGTGAAGTGGCAAGGTTTAGGAGTCAAGCAAATTATAGAGATTGTCGATAATTTTATAGGTGATCAAGTCCCAGGCATAATTTATCTAAAATTAAAGCCTTATATCCCAAACTACCTGAAAAGTGAAAAGGAGCTAGCCTGGCAAGCAGTGTGATTTCTTGTTGTTGTTGTTAGGTGCCGTCTGGTCAGATCAGACTCATAGAGACCCTATGTACTACAGAACGAAACACTGCCTGGTCCTGCGCCATCCTCACAATCTTTGCCGTGCTTGAGCCCATCATTATAGCCACTGTGTCAATCTATCTCATTGAAGTTCTTCCTGTTCCTCTTCCTGACTTTCTAGTTTACCAAGCATGATGCCTATCTCCAGGGACTGGTACCTCTTAATAACATGTCCAAAGTACTTGAGATGAAGTTTCTCCATCCTTGCTTCTAAGGAGCATTCTGGCTGTACTTCTTCTAATACACATTTGTTTATTCTTCTGGCAGTTCACGGTATATTCAATATTCTTCACCAACACCATAGTTAAAAGGCATCAATTCTTTGGTCTTCCTTATTCATTGTACAGTTATTGCATGCATATGAGGTGATTGAAAACACCATGGCTTGGGTCAGGTGCACCTTAGTCCTCAAAGTGACATCTTTGCTTTTCAACACTTTAAAGAGGTCTTTTGC
>NW_004444006.1:2984801-2987979 GCF_000243295.1 Trichechus manatus latirostris | reverse complement strand
GCACCTTAGTCCTCAAAGTGACATCTTTGCTTTTCAACACTTTAAAGAGGTCTTTTGCAGCAGATTTGCCCAATGCAATGCATCTTTTGATATCTTGACTGCTGCTTCCATGGGTGTTGATTGTGGATCCAAGTAAACTGAAATCCTTGACAACTTCAATCTTTTTTTCTCCATTTGTCATGATGTTGCTTATTGGTGCAGTTGTGAGGATTTTTATTTTCTTTATGTTGAGGTGTAATCCATACTGAAGGCTGTAGTCTTTGATCTTCATAAGTATATGCTTCAAGTCCTCTTCACTCTCAGCAAGCAAGGTTGTGTCATCTGCATAACACAGGTTGTTAATGAGTTTTCCTCCAATCCTGATGCCATGTTCTTCTTCATATAGTCCAGCTTCTTGGTTTATTTGCTCAGCATACAGATTGAATAAGTATGGTGAAAGGATACAACCCTGACACACACCTTTCCTTACTTTAAACTACACAGTATCCTCTTCTTCTGTTCAAACGACTGCCTCTTTGTCTATATACAGGTTCTGTGTGAGCACAATTAAGTATTCTGGAATTCCAATTCTTTGCAATGTTACCCATAATTTGTTATGCTCCACACAGTAAAATACCTTCGCATAGTCAGTAAAACACAGGTAGATTGTGGAAACTGAATCACAGACTTCTCATTTGAGGCAACTGTGGCCCAAATATTCATAAATTACCAATGGTGCAGAGGGCCAGAGCAGGTGCTGGAGTTATCAGAATATGAAACCAAGTCGGAAGCAGTGGAAAGAGGTGATACTGGGCACTGAGTGATTCTATAGAATAAACACTGGGCTGGTTATTTTTTATTTATGACACTGTAAGAGTATATGATGATTGGGTTGATTGGTCCAGTTTAAAGGGCTCAGGACAGAAAAGACCCTTCCCTATACTATTACAACACTCTGACTCCATCCCTCTAAATGGTCAGCCTTAAATGTCCCTGAATTTGTCTATTGGGAAGTCAGCATTTTCCTGGTGTTATGAAGTTTTTTGTGTATGGGAGGCAGCTTCCCATGACCACTCTTCCACCACATCCATTGCACTGAAGATTGGTGCTGACTATGGGACTCATAGAAGTACAGAAGTCCTTCCACAATGTGCTTCAGTGTCCTATCTTGTGTTTATGGGGTTAAGCATGGTGCTATGTGGTAAAAGTCAAGGACTTGGTGGGCTAGACAAAAGAGGATGTGATGGATGATGGGCTGAATCTATGAAGAAGCTGGATATTTGGATCTGGGATGGTACAAGCTTGAGGACTTCTGTTGACTTTACACAACCCTAAACAGTGAATTTCTATGGTTTCTTGGAAGAAGGAATTCTAGTTAGAGGATAATAGCCAACTACCCGAGGCAAATTATGTAGTGGAAAAATAGATGAGTCCATGATTTTGTCTATAGGATGTGTAGCAACTACTCTCAGTGCTGGTTAATATGCATCCTGATTTCGGTTTCCACATGATGGGCTGTGGACAGCTGGAACTGGAAGTAGTAGTAAAGTGAGTGTATGTCAACAGAAATTCCAAACACTAGGATATGTATTGAGAATCAAATCCTTCTTAGATGAATGTAATGGTGCTGGCTCAAGCAGATGGGAGACTAGTGCAGAAGATAAAGAGAATAACCAGGATAAGGGATGGCAACAAGACCTTTGGAAGGGGCAGATCCATGATTATGTTCACCTTAAAGATTCCAAAAGCTTGATAGTTAGACTCCAGTGTAATAATCATTCAAGCATGCCAGGGATTTCCAGTGCTGCATGACTGAGGAGCCACCAAAAGTCCTTTTAAATTATGTTCAGGGTTTTGAAGGGGTTGATCAAACCTTCTTTTACCCCAAATTTGTTAATAGAGAAGAACAATGGGATGAAACCAAATGACATTTAATGGAGCTAAATGAATTTAAATGTAAAGAACAACATTTAAATTCAAATAATTGCACAGGGACCAGTATGGGTGAGACCTGGCTTAGTAGTTGTTGTTGTAGCTACCGAAAGTATGCACAATAGGATCCAACCATTGTGATCTGTAGGGTTTTCACTGGCTGATTTTCAGAACTAGATCTGGAGGCCTTTCTTCCTATTCTATCTTAGTCTGGAAGCTCCGCTGACACCTGTTCAGCATCATAGCAACATGCAAGTCTCCACTGCCAGATGGCTGGTGACTGTAAATGAGAAGCATTGGCTGGGAACTGAAACTGGGTCTCCCACATGAAAGGGGAGAATTCTACTGCTGAACCATCAATGCCTCATGGTTTAGTAGTAGTTAGGTGGTTGTTGTTGTTGTTAGCTGCCACAGAGTCAGTTCTGACTCACAGGAACCCTACGTACAGCAGAACGAAACACTGCCTGGTCCTGTGCCATCCTCACAATCATTGTTATGCTTGAGCCCACTGTTGCAGCCACTGTGTCAATCCACCTCTTTGAGGGTCTTCCTCTTTTTCGCTGACCCTCTACCTTACCAAGCATGATGTCCTTCTCCAGGGACTGATCCCTCCAGATACCATGTCCAAAATATGTGAGACGTAGTCTCTCCATCTTTGCTTCTAAGGAGTATTCTGGTTGTATGTTTTCCAAGACATTAGTTCATTCTTTTGGAAGTTCATGGTATAGTCAATGTTCTTCACCTACACCACAATTCAAAGGCATCAATTCTTTTTTTTTTAAATTTTTTTGTTGTACTTTAGATGACAGTTTACAGAACAAATAGTTTCTCATTAAACAGTTACACATATTGTTCTATGACATTGGTTAACAACCCCATGACATGTCAACACTATCCCTTCTTGACCTTGGAGGACCTTTTTTTGGGTTAAAATATACATAGCCAAAGTTACACCGTTTCAAAAGTTTCTACCTGTACAATTCAGTGACATCGATTACATTCTTCCAGTTGTACTGCTATTCTCACTATCATTTTCCAAATTATTCCATCACCATTATCTTTAACTCACTGTCCCCTAGGCTTGCTGTTGTCAGTTTGATCTCACATAGATAATTTTTTTTGTACCTTAGATGAAGGTTTGCAGAGCAAATAGTTTATCATTAAACAAGTAGTACACATATTGTCCTATGACAATGGTTAACACCCACGACATGTCAACACTGTCTCTTCTCAACCTTGGGTTCCCTATCACCAGCTTTCCTGTCCC